>NC_083097.1:885200-1178037 GCF_949774975.1 Lagenorhynchus albirostris | reverse complement strand
GGAACATTCTCTACGGCAAGCGCAGCCCCTGACCGTCGGAGCCCACATCGTGTGTGAGTGGCTGTGACGGTCAGTCAGCTGAGCAAGCAGCAGTCGGAGGGCCTGGGGTTTTCATTTCTCTCTAAAGACCTGTGTGTACTTAGTCGCACAAACAGTCAAAGAGTCCAAGGTTAGAGGAACTGCCATGGTTTCTGCCTCCCCCCGTACGCACTTGCCTCTCTGCCCGACTAAACACGTGCGTATTTTTGAACCAAATCACACAACAGGTGCGCAGTTCTGAAATCGTCCTCCAGTCCTCCCAAGGAGAAGGAGGAACCCATTCTTCCTTCCTGTGTTTGACTTTTGGTGTCAGTTGCAAAATTTAAATCTTGAAGCGAGATGGTCTTTCCCTTAACTTAAAACGTAGAGCCTTAAGAGCTCATCGGGTCCGTCTCCTCATCGTGATAAAATAAGTTATTCTCCAGGAAGAATGAGAAAAAGACATCGGGACTGTGTTTTAAGAGTAGAAGCCCTCCTCTGATACAGCAGCTCTCTGTGGCTGCTCTTCCCAGTGGCCGGGAGCGCAGGAATCAAATCGCATTTTATTCCTGTGCCTGTATGCCGACCAGCTTTACAAAGCGCCCTCCCTTGTTCACTCCAAATGGGCACAAATTTAAGATGGAAAGTAAACAAGAAATTAACTTATTTCATTCATTGTTTTTCAAGCGATTTTCTTCACTAGAGGCCAAGGCGATTTAGGGGGGATAAAGCAGGCGTGTTATTTCCCCGGAGCTGCTGTAGCAAATTAATCAGGCTTGGTGGCTTCAAGCGAGAGAAATGCGTCCTCCCACCCTAATCCAGGACGGTCTCGTCTCAACATCCTTAACTTAATCACACGTGCAAAGACCCTATTTCCAATAAGGTCCCCTTGAGTAGACATATATAACCTTGGGGGCGGTGCTATTTGATCTACTACAAGTGGTATCAAATACTTTTAAAAACAAATTTCATTTAAATTACTAGATGTATAGATGATGTATTCAAATTGTCCAGCATGCAGAAGATGCCCGAGGATGCACTGCTGGTCTTTGTCCCGAACCCCAGACCAGGGTTCTCTCCCTGGATGCAAACACAATCATCTTTGGTTAAGTCCTGAGAATCTACAAGCAGATCCCTGTGACTCCCGTGCCTGCCCCGTCTGGGCAGCATCCTAAACTTGAGGATATCTGGGCAGTGGCTCATGTCAGCAACCACGGGGCATCCTCCTTCTGTCCCCAGGTGATTTCTTCAACAAGCTGACATAGAATATTGTAAGTGTTATTTTTGATTTAGGGCAATTTTCTGCATCTGTATCCATTTTTTTCTTTTCCTTTTTTGATTTACAAGGCATTTAGTCCTATTTTGTCATCGGTGGTTGTGATTTACAGTGAGAGCTCAGCTGTTTTTTTCTCCGGGTTCCTACTTGTCATTTTCCTGTTTTAAAAAGCACAGAAAAAAAAAAAAATGAGAAATTTACAGAACAAAGAGAGCTGTTTTGCATTGCATGAGAGATTAACTGTGGCCGTGAGGTACTTACTCAGAAACAGAGCTGTTCGCAAGCCAGCCCTGGCGCGCCTCCGGGACCCAGCGGAGCAGCTCCCGCGTAGGGGCTCAGACAGATTCCTCGTCTGGCTGGCATCATGAAAGATTCATTGTCTTCTCCTCAGAAAGTGATGCATGTTTCTCCTTACATAGTGATGATACTATACTAAACATAATACGAATTACTGTGCAGAAATCCTAGCAGTTCATCTGCCGTCTTTCAGGAAGTCCAGAGTGTGGCTTTCTCCTAAGGTTTCTCTCTAAAGGTGCAACAATTCTTTCAGTGGTTAATAATATGTAATCACCTATTCTAAAACGAAGCCACAGTTTCTCACTTATAACTTTGATCGGTTTAATTACCTAGCTTGTTGTTGGAGATATCGAGGAGTCTTATCTTGTAAGTGAATCAGGCTTTGTGACTCATCATTTATTTATCCATTTATTTTGCTTCACGTACTGTGCTAGACACTTGGTAAGTGTATGGATTCATTCACTGAGGTAGTCCTGCCTGATCACCTGACAATATGCAATCAGCTGTATATTATGTCCACTGCAAGAGACAGGGGCTGGAAAGAGCAGTGGTTTAAAAAAAAATACACAGTATTTTGCCCACATACATTGAAGAGGGCCATCAGAAGGCACTGTGGGCTGTTACAACAGCTCTCCGTGTTTGAGTTTCCCTGTCTCTTTCTGTCCTCTCATCGCCCGTCATTCTTGGTGCTTGATTTCCTTTCTAATGGCAACCTCATGGCACAAGCTGGTGGCTGGAGCTCCAGCTATTATGTCCAACATTCCAGGCAGTCAGACAGGGAAGGGGATGGAGCACAAACCAAACACCAGCTGCCCCTTGTCCTTGTCTCTCTCATCCTTTTAAGCAGCTCTCCCCAGTTCACCCAGGACATTGTGCCTGCTTGCCAGAGGCTGCCCCTAGATGCAAAGGAGGAGGAGAAATACTGCCTTTCAGCTGTGTACGGGGCTCTGCTGCTCACACAGAAGGAGCAAAAGGAAACAGATGCCCAGCTCGCAGTCGCTCACAACACATCTTCATCGAGCACCTTCCATGCGTCCCTGAGCCATGGGACCCTCCGTGAGGAAAGGCTTCATCCCTCTCCAGGAACTTTCAGTGAAACTTGCTGATTAGGAATTGCAGTTCGTAGGATTCCAATAATAATTCTTAGCTTGATATTCTAATACTTTTCATTGGAAGGGTTTTATTTGGCTTTTCGTTTCTCGGTGCTTTCAGAATTTGAGCAGATCCTTTACTATTGTGAAGGGCAGATTTTGCTGTTGGCTTTACTGTTTGGTGAAGTTACTGACTGTGTGCGGGGGTGTTATTCTCCCTGCCCAAACAGGCTCTTTCTCTTTCTCTTTTCCCCATTTGAGCTCTGGTTTAGCTCCAGTGAGAAATCAGACCTTGTCGTCACTGCCCGATGCTGATGGCACGACCCCAGCCTGGAGACGTCCTTATAAACCAGGGAAGGGAGGGTGGCCGAGCGTCATTTTCTTTCTCCCAAGTCTCAGCTACTGGAAACATCTGCCCATTTAAGAAAACAAAGACCTTTTTTAAGTTCCAGATTTGCGCAGCTCTGAAATGAGGGGATCAGGGCCTCCGGGAGACTGGATCTGTTCTCCGCCTCCCCCCTCCTCCCTCGCCCTCAGCTCTGCCTGTCCCTCTCCCCGCTGCAGCGCCTGAACTTGGTCTCCGGAGTTCTTCTGAACCTACACACGTAAGTTATTTTATTTTCGGCCACAGTTCTCCTGCTGCCTCTGTTCTCCACGAGGACTCTAACCTGTTCTTTTCTCAAGTTACTGCGGGGAGCTCTCCTGTGAGCTGGGGCCTGAGAGTCGGAAGGAGTTAACACGACCCCACCCGCAGCCCTGGGTCAGCGTCCCCTCCCCCTCGGGCGGGGCTGGAGCCCCCCTCAACTGCATTAGCAGCTGGGGAGACCCTGCCAGCTGGGCGTGGGGGGAGGTTGCAGGTAGAGAGTAACAGAGGGTGGGAGACAGCGCAGGGACCCCCAAAGGGGAGAAGAATCCCCGTGAGGCAGGGAGAGTGGCTGGAGGCCAGGGGCAGAGCTGGGGCTGGCGCAGGGAGGGGCCGGTCCCGTGTGTGCTTGGGGCGGATGGCGACTGCAACTCCTGGCGGGGGCTGGACCGGAGGGAGCTGAGGTGGCCCGAGAGGTCCTGCGGTCGCCCAGCTGAGAGACAGCAGGGCTCTACCCAGGCCCCAGGCCGGGCTGGGGAGGAGGGGTCAGTATGGAGAATCCAGGACCAGCCCGCAAGCGCGGGGGGAGGCGTGGGACCAGGCAGGGGCGACAGGGTGATGGCCCCCAACGTCGGGAGGGGAAGCATGTGTGACCAGCTGTCCGCTCCTCAGGCTCCCCCAAGTTCAGTAGATCCTGTGAGAGGCATTTTTTGGGGTGGGGTGGGGTGCGCGGGCCTCTCACTGTTGTGGCCTCTCCCGTTGCAGAGCGCAGGCTCAGCGGCCATGGCTCACAGGCCCAGCCGCTCCGCGGCATGTGGGATCTTCCCGGACCGGGGCACGAACCCGTGTCCCCTGCATCAGCAGGAGGACTCCCAACCACTGCGCCACCAGGGAAGCCCATGTGAGAGGCATTTTTACTCGCAAAGACGGTTTGAGTGGCCGTGAGCCGGTGGCCAAGGGCGAAGGCGGGGACTTTGGGGTCGCGGGGAGGAGGCCAGGCGCGGAGAGCTGTGCTCCCGGAGTGACATCCGCACCGTGAGCTGCAGAGCATCAGTCCAAACACACACCGGCGTCAGGACACGGCGGAGACAACCCCAGGAAAATAAGATCTCTGCTGCCCGAGGGGACGCTCGCTTAACAAGTGGAATCTCTGAACCGCCCATGAGAGAGAGACAGGGAGAACTTGTGACGACACCTGCCTCTGAGCCGGTCTCCCCACCGCAGGTAAGCCAGGGTGAGTCTCGGGTCACCCGAGGACACACTGGCCTGAGCCACCCGCTCACCGGCCGTCGGGTCCCGCGGCATCTGAAGTCTGAGACGGGTCCTGCCCCGGGATCCCGTCCTTGCCGCCATCTCCTCCGGCCTGACGGCATCCCCGGTCCCCTGGACGGCCCGCACCTCCCGCTGTCATCTGCCTGTGGCCGTCGTCTGCCTGTGGCCATCTCAGGAAAGACCTCTGGGTCCTCAGGGTTCTCCCTGTTCCCATGAGTGCGGTCACAGTCTGACCTGCAGGTCAGCCGTCCGGCCAGGCCACCAGGTGGACGGTCCTGCTCGGGTGGCACAGGCCGGGGTGGGGGTGGGGGTGTCCCCAGGGAGCCAGTAGGGGAGCTCGTGTGGCTTTGCTCTTCCTGCCCGGCCACAGTCTTGGACCGTTTGGGGACGGGGACCTTCGCCTGTTACCACACCTTCCTGCAGTTTCTTGCATATTCTCACTAGTAGGTCTAATTTCCTGTAAATGAATTCCACTCCAGGTGCCAGAAAGGAACCTGAGCCCACGGTGGCAGGTGCCGCCCTGCCGCCTACCCTAGGTGGGGCCCGTGTGCGCCCCGGACGCCATCAGTGCCCGGCTGACACACAGCAGCACCCCGGCCACGGGCTGCCTCCACCCTCCACATCCCGCCCTCACTCACCGCTTCCTGACCCTCCTCCAGCCACCGGGAGCACCTGATGCCCGCGGAGCTGAGCCTCTGCAGACGAGCCCCAGGGTCGGGTGGGTGCTGCCCGGCACCGCACACTCGGGCGCCTGGCACCTGCCCCTGTGGGGAAGGGCCCGGCCCCTCCACCTCTGGTCAGACCCCTGCTTCCGTGAGGAGCAAACCCAGGAAGCCCGCCCGTCCCCAGTCACCACCTCCTCCGGGCCCTGCGGGACTTCCAGATGCGGCTCTGTCTCCAGGCTGGGCCGCGCATGCCTCCCTCCCTCCGTCCCAGGCCGGCGGGTTGCACCCTCAGCGTTCACGCTCCCGGGGCATGACCCGTCTCCCTGCTTGTGTCTGCCCAGAGGCTCTGCACTTGAGTGCGTGGGGCTCCGTCCAATGTTCTTGGGGGTCTGCACGAGGTGATACAGCCCCGGCACCAGGGCGGGGACGCAGCTCTTCCAGGACAGGGATGGGGAGGCCATTGGAAAGCTAGAGAGTCGGGGAAGAGGTAGGGGCACTAGGGGCACAGTCTCCTTTGGATGGGAGTTTGGTTAATGACTCCGCTAGCTAATACAGTTTGGTGTGTGTGTGGTTTTAACACAGGAAACAGCTGGCCAGCCTGAAGGAGGCGTGAGACCCCAGGCACACCCCTCGGCCCAGAAAACGATGAAATGCCTCCTTCAATTTTGCCCCCAGGACCCCCCTGCCTCCCCGGGAACCGGGAAGTCCAAGCTGTGGGTTTGCCAGAAGCTTCGGTGGGTCAGGTGAGGGGACCGTGCTGGTCTCGAGTCCGCAGGCTGATGCTGGCCTGTGAGGACCCACGTCCTGGGGGTGGGGGATGGTTTGCCCTCCACGTGGCAGCCATGGCTGTGCACCAGGTTCCCTGGCCACGTCCTCTGGGGCCTCCCTGGGGGAGCAGGGGCTGCTCTTGGGGTCAGAAGGTGAAGGCCAAGCCCAGCCTCCCCCCAGGGGCCTAGTGTGACCCCAGAAGGAGCCAGTGCCTGGAGGCACCCGGCTCACACCAGGCAGCGGCCGAGGTTCCCTCCCTGGCCGGGGCCTGGCTGGCTTTTCTTTACCACCAGCATCGAGATCCATCTCACCTGGAAATCCAGAGTGGACGGTGACGTGACGCTTAGGAGACCCCGGAGCCGAGTTCCCTGCCTGAAACCACGGCCCTCAGGTTGAACAGACGTGGGGAGACCGGGACAGAGCACAGCCACTTCGTCGTGGGACCCAGAGGATGGCCCGGCCCCCACGCTCCGCTCACTGCATCCTCAGTGATGACGATGGCTAAGAAACGCTCCCATCTCCTCTGCGGCCACAGAAGGTTCCGGAAGTGCATCCACGGAATGTCTGGTTTAAGTGGTGTGGCTGCCCACCCCCGGCCTGCCGGGAGGCACTCGCTGCAAACAGGCCCTGGGAGAGGCGGGAAGGCCGCCCACGGGATGTGGATGCCCACCTGTTCTACGCGGAGACACCTGCCAGGAGCGTGGGTTCTGATTTTGGAGGAGCTGATCTTACGCCCTTGTTCCTCTGACTTAAGTCCTGGTAGACGACACACAGCTGTTTCGAGCTTCTGACCCCGTCTTGTGCTTTTTCCTTCCACTCTGGGGTCGCTTAGTGATGTCAGGACACGCCCACGTTGTGGTCCCAGAGCCACCGGGGTCAGGACCAGAGGCACCCGCAGCCCTGCCTGGAGCAAGGTGTGCGCGCTGCTGGGGCTTTGTCTTGGTCTCGCGGGGAGAAGTGTTTGCGACCCTGCAGAGCGAGAGTTTGAGGAAATTGTCTGGGAATGGGTGCAGGACAGGCACTGCTGTCGACAGCACTGTTGTTACTCCCTGTGTTACAGCTGCGGTTTAGCAAGTGCCTGTGGTTTGCCCGGTGTGTTACCTACGTTACTGCCACTTGACAGTGAGTGAATGGCATCTGGGAAAAATTAAGTGGACAGGGCTCCCCCTGCAGTGTTCTCTCAGGTCCCGGCAACATCCACCGCAGAGAGCTCCCAGCGCCCGCGTCTGTGAGGCGCGGCCCCGGCCAAGCCGAGTGGGCAGGGAGGCTGTGTGCCCCGCTGGGACGACCAGAGCCACCTCCTTCCCAGTCAAGTCGGGCACTGGGCTGGCGAGAGAGCCAGCCTCCCGGGAGGCTGCCGGGCACAGTCAGTCACCTGCACGGGAGCCTGAAGCCGGGCCTCGGAGCCCGGGAAGCAGGGCCACACGGAGGTGCCCAGACGGCCGAGGGGCACACTGCCTGGGCCTGGGCCTGACCTTCCTGCGGAGAGAACGCGGGACACTCGTGGCTGGCGTGTGGCCAGTGGGGAGGCCCAGGAGGGCAGGGGGCCTCGGGGGACAGCAGGGTGGGCTGCTGGCTCCCGGGGTCTTTGTGAAAGGGGAAAGCTTCCAGCTGCCCGGCCATGGGGAAGGCGTTCCCGTCAACGCCCTAAGCCCGCATCTTGGGTCACGGCAGAGGTCGAAGTCTTTGCTGGGTTCCCACGTGGGAATAGACTCTGTGGGCTGACAGGGAACGTGGAGCGGTTGGAAGCGAGCCGCGTGGGTGTCCTGGACGCAGGGCACCTGTCAGTGGGGTGTCCAGACACCTGCCCGGGGCATCCCCGCGTGTCAGGCTGCAGCCTGGACGCCTGTAGCGTCACCCTGGGGTGGGATGCTGTCGAGGTCAGCGCAGAGCAGAAGAAGCGGGAGCAGTTTCTGATCCGGGACTTCAGGGGATTTTCGACGGGGCAGTGAGAGAGGGAAGCCTGACATCAGCGTGACATGAGCCGGAGCGTGTTCATGGGGGGAAGGGTGGTCTGGTGTGTGGATGGGGAGACGTTTGTCCCGCCCGTTCCCGAAATGGCCCTCGGTGACCGAGGTGCCGCACAGAGCAGCCTGTGCTGAGGCGAGGAGGGGACAGGTGCCTGGTGGCTGGGAGAGGCTAGGGCCTACCCTGCGGCCCCCGCAAGAGGGACGCTGCATGCGGGTAGCTGGGCGGGGCCCGGGGCTCCGAGGAGCCTCTTGGCAGGGGTCCCACTTGCATTCTGTGGCCCCTGGGGGACTCGGAGGGCTTCTGAGTCAGGGGTCGTGACCAGGCCGCTCTCTGGGGAGACCCTCAGCCGGCTCTGCAGCAGCAGCCGGTGCCCACGGTGACTGCCTGACGGCCCAGCATGGCGGCCGCTAAGACAGTCGGCACATCAGGGCGGCCGGGCAAGGAGCCCAGCTGTGGGGCAGACACTAGTCCAGACGCGGAAGCGCAGGCCCCTGCGGACGTGATGAGCGCGTAAACCACGGCCTCTGGGTTCCACGGATGCCCCTCCCGATGTGGGCGGGCCTCAGCCATTCGGGGAAAGGCCTTAGGAGCAAAGACAGCTTCCGCTGAGAAGGAGGAATTCGGCCCAAGCTTGGGACACTGACGCCCTGCCTGAGTCCCCAGACTGCAGGTGTCACGCTCAGCGGCGACGTCACATCTTCCCTCAGGTTCCCACGAGCCGGCCCCCGAGTCTCAAGGGCCAATTCCTTAAAACACATGCTGTCTGTTCTGTGTCTCTGGAGAGCCCTGTCCAGTCCATTCGAGCTGCTGTAACAGAGAACCGCAGGTGGCGTGGCTTGTGAAACATACACATTTATTTCTGCACGTCCGGGAGGCCCAAGGTCAGGGTGCAACCACACGTGCTTTCGGCCAGAGCGTCTTCCGAGCTCGCAGAGGGCGACCCGGCTTCGGCAGGCTTCTCTCGGGCACTTGCCCTGGGAGCCTTCAGCGGCCATGCAGGAAGTTCAGCGACCCCAGGGCCACCAGGTGGACAGGCCATTTACGGGGAGATAGGCAAGGAGCCCAGGTGTCAATCTCTCCAGCCAGGAGCCTGTGTGAGATGAAGGGGCTTTGAGGTGACCCTGCCACAACTGCATCTGACAGCCACTGCAGGGGAGACCCCAACGAGCTGAGGAAACTGCCCCAGAGGCGTGAACCGCGCGAGAGCGAAGAGCGTGGACATCGTCACTGTAGGCACAACACTGCCGGGCCAAATACCTGTGGCCCCCAAACCCCACCTGGAAGCCCTGGCCCTAGTGTGGCTGCATTGGAGGTGGGGCTCTGGGTGATTAGGTTTAGATGAGGTGATCAGGGTGGGGCCCTGGTTCCATGTGATTAGTGCCCTGATCTGCAGAGACCCAGAGAGCTCACTCTCTGCCATGTGAGGACACAGCGGGAGGGCGGCCTCTGCGAGTCTGGGAAGAGCTCCCTCCAGAGACTGAGTCCACTTGCACCTTGGTCTCAGACGGCCAGCCTCCAGGCCTGTGAGAAATAAACGCCTGTTGTTTAAGCCACCCATCTGGGGTGTTGTTAGGGCTGCCTGAGCTAGAAGCACAGACAGCTGACCCTGGGTCATCCACGTAAACTCCGTAGGCCCCTGGGTGCTGCTTGCAGGCCGCTTCCCATCCGATTCTGCTCCAAGCCTCTTGCCGCCTCTGCACGCAGACCGGCCGCTGCAAGGTCAGCTGGTGGGTCCATCTTCATTCACTCGGGGGTGCGGAAGCCCCCAAGCCCTGCTCTGCACATGCCCCCTGTGCACACTTGCCCGCCAAGCTTTTTCCTCCCTCTGTCCAGGCTTGCTCCGGGCCGGCCTGGGCCTCAGGCAGAGGTTTCAGAGAGGACATTCTTTCAGGTTTGTTAAGGAATCCACACGGGATTTAAGGCAAAAATTCTCCTCTTCCTCCTTGGAACACAGGAACAAAGCGGATTTGGAGATATTCACCCAGAGCATGGAGACGGGTAATTTAGTCATCGGGGGACATTCAGCACCCGAGAAAACTCCTGATGGGTTTTTATTTCCTCCCCTTTTAAATTTCTTGTGGAAGGTTCATCGTGTGCATTTGCAGACAAGATTTAGCCAGACTCCCCAGCCTCACTCTCTTTCCTAATAAACCAGTGTAAAGTAGAATTTATTTACATAGGGCAGTGATCCGTGAAGGTTACCATAACACCGAGGGAACATATTAACCGCTTGAGTGGAATTCATTAGAAATTAACTACCACTTAAATTAATTTTCCCACAGTCGCAGGCCGTAATGGCGGGTAAGGGAACGTCCATCAGCGGTGCTGACAGCGGACCTGCCACCGCTGTTATTTATAGGTGGGAGCCGGCTTGGGAGCAAGCGCCCTGGGCCACACTCCAAGCTTCCAGGCTCAGAGAAGGCGCTGCAAGGCCCCAGAGCCCCCTTGTTAATAAGGAAGGTGGCCTTGCTAACCCCGCCCTTTCCAGCAGGGGACAAGGGCTGACACGAAGTGACTCTGGTCCTCGTGGCCTGCAGACCGAGGGATGACCCTGCCGGCAAAGCCTTGTCGTGAAGCGTGGGCTCACAAGCAGAGCTGGGATGGGCAGGTCGGCTTCTCCCAGGGACCGTTAGGAGCGCCAGGTGCGGAGCCCGGGGTCAGATGCACGCTCGGGACCGCCCCACAGGGACTTCTGGGGACACGGTCACCCCACAGGGCAGGGCCAACCTTTGATGAGGGACCCACTGGGTCTCCTTTAGAAGGGTGGCACGTGTGTACTCGACATGTGTGGTGCTCCTGTGTGTGGTGTGTTCGCGTGTGTGGGTGGGGTGAGTGCACAGGCATGTTGTCTGCATGTCCTGTGTGGGGTCTGCACATGCGTGTGCCTGTGTGTGTGGTGTGTGCACACACGTGGGTGTGCATTGTGTGATATGTGTGTGGCGTGTGCGTGTGCACATGTATGGTGCTTGCATGCATGTGGTGTGAGCACGTGTGTGTGCTTGTGTGCACGTGTCTGTGCATGTGGTATATGCCTGCATGTACACGTGTGTATGTGTGTGTTGCCAATCTGAATCGCAGAGCAGAGGGAAGCCACTTTGCCCAGGGGTGCAGATTTTGGGGTGCTGAGGGGAGGTGAGCGGCCAGGATACAGCACTGAGGATCCTGCAGCCTTGTCCAAGGGATCGCTGTCAACGTTGAGCCCTAGTTGGGCTGCCTGTGGTGTCCCCTGGGCGCACTCCTGAGACAAGGGTCCAACGCCCCATTTGGACAGAGTTGGGTGTGGTTCTCCTGGGAATGAGGGCAGAGCACCCGTCCTGTCCCCTCCAGGCCAGGAAGATGAGTGACGGTCAGGCTGCAGCCTAGAAGGGGAAGGGGTCACAGAACCCCCTTCTGGCTGGACCCATTGTCATGCTGCGTGAGTGCGTGTGTGTAAAGAAATGTGCAAGAGTGTGTGTGTGAGAGAGAGAAAGAGGGAGAGGGAGGGGGCAGGGAGGGAGGAGACACATCCCTGTGGGCACCAGTGCGGCCACGTGCGTGCAGCGCATCCAGGGACACTTGGTGGTGGTGGGATAGGGGTCGGATGAAAGGCCTGGGGAGGAAGGGGGCTGCTGAGGGCTAGAACGTTCCGACGGGAAATCCCCGAGCTGCATCTCCCGACTCCTTGTGACTCACACTCCAGGCAAGTTCAGCCCGAACCACCAGCCCCACCGCGGAGGGTCCAGGGAAGCGGCAGGGCCTGCACTCAGGAGGCAGAGGGCAGGGAGGGGGACCTGGCCCGGGACCCCAGCCCCCGAAGCCCCCCTGGGCCTGGTGTATGCAGTGGGGGCTCCCCCGTGACGGGGTCCTTGGTGCCCGTCTGTGCACCGTGAGCTGGGCCCTGGTCACCGTCCCCTCCCAGACTGGGCTGGGGGCCGGGGAGGAGGGCCACCGCGGACCCCCAGCAATGACCATGGAGGGACTCTGGGCTCAAGGGCTGGATCTCGGCCCCAGGGCAGGCGAGTGGAGACGTGGTCCTCAGGAAAGGAGAGGGACCTCCAGGTGCTCGCTGGGCAACAGCTCCGCACCCCCGCCCAGCCGCCGCCCCGGGGGCTGCCCCAGCTTCTTCCGTAAAGTGCAGGTATGGGCGTGGCTCAAAGCCAGAACCGCCACGTGGACACTTCCAAAGGCTGGTTTGCAGAGGAGACACCCAGGGTTGGGCGGGGCCCACACACAGGTGAGGCGCATCTGGGCCTTGGGAAGGGGAGCTGGCAGAGATGGGGCAGGAGCCGGGAGAGGGTGCCCGCAGGGGCCCCTGGGCAGGTGCTGCAGAGCCCAGAGCCGGGCCCTGTCGCCCCTAACTTTAAGTGCAGTTTGCCGCCTCTGCTCACTTTCTGGGGGGCTGTTTGTAGCTTTCACCAAATCTGCAGAAGGGGACATTTTCAGGTTCCCCGGCCCTAGGGCGACCCCCGCTCCACTCATGCTGTTTGCTTCTCGGGATCTGAGAGTGCGCCATTGGGGGTCACCCGCCGGTTCAGGCTGCTTCTGGCCTCTCCCTCGGGCTCCCGAGCACCCGGGCCCCGTCCTCTGCTGCAGCATCTGATTCCGTGTGGTTGCGATTAGCCTGTGCTGTGTGTTCCTCTTAATGCAGAGTTGTTTTCTTCGCCTCCACTTCTGTAACCTGAAAAGCAGCATATAGCCCGAGGCCACCCAGAATAACGCTGGTGTCACACGTTAAAAACACATATTTGTTCTGTGCCCTCCAAGGACAAATGATAGCCATGTACAAACGTTTCCCCGCTTTCCTTCCCGGGAATAGTTAGTTTAGAATTAACTTCTGTCAAGGAAACACGCCCGCTCCGTGTTATTTCCCAGGGCTTCTGTCTTCCAGGGAAAATGCTGCGCAGTGTTTGACACCTGCGATTACAAGTTTACAGAACCTGCTTATGGTCCTGGCGCGATTACTGCTTCTCTTTAGGAAAAGCCACTCATTAGAACCAAACAGAAGCTTTCTTTCAGGAGAAACAAGTCAATTCGGGGAACTGGTCACCCCCAGCAAAGCCGGCTTGATTTGTCTGGTATCTGGGGAAACCGGGCCCCCAGGGCTTAGAGGACAGAAACAACGTCCTCAGCACAGACCCCCGCTGCTGGCCGCCGGGGACAGGGGATGAGCTGGGAAAAGGCACCCAGACAACACGCACAGGTGTGCACATGGGTGCTCACATACATGGATGTACGCATCCACACGCATTCGCACGTGCACACACCTACACTATGTACACACGCACATGCCAGGTACCATATACACAAGCACACACACCACACGTGCACACACATGCACGCACCCACTCGTGCATATACCATGTGCACATACATGCACACACACGTGTGTATGTACACACACATCCTGCCCTCTCCGGGACATACGGCTGGCTTGGGACAGATAGCAGTGGACAGAGGTTTGTCTTCAGGGCAGCCTGAGGTCACTGCAGCCTGTGGTTACCCCACAGGTGCCATGTTTCTGGTTGGAGGGCAGGAGGAGACCCTGGGGCAGTAGAAAGGCCGCCAGAGGACCCTAAACCGTAGAAGAAAGGAGATAACGTGACCTTTGAAAAGGTGGGAGACACTGGCTGTGTAAGATGCCAGCCCTGTGGTCCTTGCCTCCAGGGTCTGGTTTGAGGAGGTGGCACTGACCAGCACCTTCCTGCATGCTCAGGATTTAGGCCCAACTTCTTAGTAACGTGATGGCCGTCAGGGCCCCGGCTCCTCCCGCCTCTCACTCCCTGACCTGAGTTCATTCTAAGGACCTCACTCTTCTAGAAAGAGCTCTCTAATAGCTCTGAAGACAGGTCACCGTAAATTGCTCTTTGATAAGAATTTGTAACTTGAGATCATTTCAAATCACATTTGTACTTTTTGGATTACACTGGATCATTTGATATTTTGAATTACAAACACAATTCATAGTCATTTCAGAAAACTCACAGAGCACAGACAGGGTTTAAAAAAATAAAATTTAATATTATCCCACCCTTCTGAGAAAACAGATGTGGACTTTCTGGAAATGGGGACTGATTTCCACACAGTGAAGTGCTCAAGTCTTGAGTGAACTATCAGCTCCGCCCCACTACTCCCCCAGGACCCAAGGGGCTGGTTTTATCAGCACAGCTTAGTCTTGCCTGTCCAAGAATTCCATATAAATGGAATAATTTAGTACAAACTAGTTGGTATTCAGCTTCTTTCACTCAGCACTTTTACTTTTATTTTGAATCTGACTTCTTTTTTCTTGTTCTTGTCTTATTGCACTGGCTAAGACCTCTTGTACTGAAACAATATTTATTAGAAGTTGTGAGAGCTCTTGATCACATTGAGAAATCTGCTTTTCTCAGTTGCTAAGAGTTTTAAGCATTATAAAAATGTGTTGCGGGCTTCCCTGGTGGCACAGTGGTTGAGAGTCCACCTGCCGATGCAGGGGACACGGGTTCGTGCCCCGGTCCGGGAAGATCCCACATGCCGCGGAGCGGCTGGGCCTGTGAGCCATGGCTGTTGAGCCTGCGCATCCAGAGCCTGTGCTCCGCAACGGGAGAGGCCACAACAGTGAGAGGCCTGCGTACCGCAAAAAAAAAAAAAAAAAAAAAAAAATGTGTTGCATTTTGTCAGATGGTTTATCTGCATCTATTGGAATAGCTGTATAGTTGTTCTCCCTTGATCTCTTAATATGATGAATTGTATTGATTGATTTTCTCACGTTAAACTAGGTTTGCATTCCCAGGATACACGCAGCTAGATCTTGGTATATTATTCTTGTTACATATTACTGAAATTCATATACTCTTTTTGATTTTTTGTTTTTTTTGGTTTCTTTTTTTGCAGTACGCGGGCCTCTCACTGCTGTGGCCTCTCTCATTGCGGAGCACAGGCTCCAGACGCGCAGGCTCAGCGGCCATGGCTCACGGGCCTAGCCGCTCCGCGGCATGTGGGATTTTCCCAGACCAGGGCACAAACCCATGTCCCCTGCATCGGCAGGCGGACTCTCAACCACTGTGCCACCAGGGAAGCCCTATACTCATGTTTTGTTAATGATTTTTACATTTATATTCATGAAGGATATTGTTCTATAAATTTACTCTCTTATGTCTTTGTTTGGTTTTGAAATCCTGGTTATAGTAGCCTCATAAAATACTTTGGGAAGTGATATCTCCTCCTCTAATTTCTGAAAGAGTTTTTGTAGGGTTGATATTATTTCTCCTTCACATGCTTGTTAGAATTCACCAGTGAGGTAATTTCGGCCTGGAATTTTCTTTATTAAAAATGTTGTTTATTTTCTTTTTAAGAAGTTGTTTAATTACTAATTCAATGTCTTTAACATACAGAGGTATGTAAATTTCCTAGTGTTTTTTGACTTTGTTTTGGTGATTTGTATCTTTCAAGGAATGTGACTGCTTTGTCTAAGTTGTCAAATGTACCAGTATAAAATTATTCATCACATCCCCCATTGTGCTTCCAGTGTCTGCTGGGTCTGTTGTGATGTCCTCTTATTCCTGCTGTTGCTGGTTTGTGCTTTCCCTTTCTTTTTCGTCTGTCTTGTTAAAGGCTTACCAATTCCATTAACCTTTACAAAGAACTGATTCTGGCTTTGCAGATTTTCTCTCTTGTTTGTTTTATATTTCATTTATTTTCTTGCTTGTTTTTATTATTTCTTTTTCCCTACTTACCTTGACCTCAATATTCTTCTTTTACTAGCTTCTCAAGGGGGAAGCAAAGGTAACTGGTGATATACTTTTCTTTATGTCTGATTTTGGTGTTAAAGTCACAAGTTTCCTTGTAAGAGCTGCTTCAGCTGCATCCCACCAATTTTGTATTTAATTTTAATGTTCCAACTCCATGTTTCTGGGTATACAGCAGCATCTTTCAATATGTACAATTGGATTCCTTCATATTTCTTTCATTATAGATTTAAATATGAGTTTTGTTCCATTGTGTTAGTTTGCTCTTCACATGCTCTAATTACGTGTGTGCTGTGTATTCTTTGATAGGCTGTGATACCTACTGTTTTCTCACTTTTTTGTCTCCTTTATTTTAGTTTTAATTTTTTGGGAGGGATCTTTTAATTTCTGTCTTCTCTCTTACTATAGCTTTGGTGGCATGTATTTTCCCTTGTGCACCTTATAAGTTATTCTTTCTATTATGATTTTTATCTTTTTCTTCAGTGTCTTACTTATAAAACTTTTTTTAACCTCTTTATTGAGGTATAATTGCTTTACAATGGTGTGTTAGTTTCTGCCTTATAACAAAGTGAATCAGCTACACATATACATATACCCTCATATCTCCTCCCTCTTGTGTCTCCCTCCCTCCCACCCTCCCTATCCCACCCCTCTAGGTGGTCACAAAGCACCGAGCTGATCTCCCTGTGCTATGCGGCTGCTTCCCACTAGCTATCTACCTTACGCTTGGTAGTGTATATATGTCCATGCCACTCTCTCGCTTTGTCACAGCTTGTTAGATGTTATTTTACACCTCCCTGTGCTTCTCCATTTATATTCTGAGTTTTGACCCTCTGATTTGTGATGTCCCTTCTTGTATGCAATTGCTTGTTTAATCACATTCATTTATGCTGGACTGTTGTGTTACACTTTTCATTTGCTTTGAGGAATTTTTGAGGTAGGGTTTTCTTCTGCTGGAATGTTTTAATTCCCAATTTCTGTTTTCTTCTCATAATTTTATAAGTCTTACAGTTTCCTAGTTTCTTCTTACAGCTTTTGTCCAGGACTATTTATGTATTTTCCTGGGCCAGCATTAGCTTATGACTCATAAAGAATGTGGTAGAGGTCTGGAGGGTTCACTCGATTTCTTAGTTCAAGAGTGCCCCTTTATGTGCTATAGTGAAGTGAAGTCTCTTTAATAAATGGCAACGTTGGGGTCTATTTTGCTGTGATCCTTGGATAGCATCGTAGCTCAGTAGTGCCTTATGTTCAGCTACTTCCTGCCTTCCTTTCACCATCAAGCATCTAAGGGACGCCACCCTCCCAGGCACCTGCCTCTCCCTGGAGCAGCCCCACAAAGGTGCCCACTTTTCAGGCACCTTCTTTTTGACGTCTCTGTGTCCACCCAGTCAGGGTGCAAACTTCCCCACTGCTTAGTGTTATAATTGCCTTTCTGCCTGTGGGACCCTGCTACCCTCTCCTCCCTTCTGAGCAATTTCCAACCACGCTGCTTTCAGGGGTTTACTTCACTATTACATGTGAGATGAATTTATGTCATGTTCTCTCTGTCTGCTGGTTTCTTGTGGGTTGTTTTATGTGTTCTGTTTGCTGATGGCTGTACTTTCAGAGTATGTGGGCATTTGGGATTTCAGCGACAGGCGTCACCGTACAGGTACCAGAAGCCGCCCGTCCCTCCCTCCCTCCTTCTTTCTTTCCTCCCTTCCTTCCTTTCCCTTCCCTAGTTTCTCTCCCTGTGTTGAATACTTGCCCCCTGGAACACCTGGAGTACAGCTTCCAGCACTCCTCCGGGGTGGCACATGGGACACAGATTGAGAAGGGGATGCCCAGGGCAAGTGCTGATTTGACAAAGAAGGTAGGAAAGTTAGGAGTCCAGGTCTCGTGGCTAATGGTACTTACATGGCAAACTCAGTGAATGCTGTGGATTGAAGGCTTGTACCATCACCCCCACCACCAAATCACGTGCTGCAGCCTAACCCCCAGGGAGACCGTATTTGGAGAAGAGGCTAAGGAAGTGATGAGGTTAAATGAGGTCGTAAGGCTGGGGCCCTGAGCTCACAGGCCAGCTGATAGGTGGCCTCATAAGAGGCAGCAGCAGCTCCCCCCCCTTGGCGTGCACACCGGGGAAGGTCCACGTGAGGACGAGAAGGTGGCCGCCTACACGCCAGGAAGGGGGACCTCGTGGGAAGCCACATCCGCTGGTGCCTGTCTTGCACATCCAGCCTCCAGGACCGTGAGAAATAAATGCCGGCTGCTTTAACCGCCCCATCCTGTGTTCCGTTCCAGCCGCTGTTACAGGGCTGAGGCAGTGAGGGCCCGGGTCACCCCTGCTCTTCCTCCCTGTGCTTGTTTTGGGAACAGGCAGAAACCATCGGACCTGCCAGCGAGTGAGCGGCACACAGGAGGTGGTCTGCCCGTCTCCTTGCCCCCGGGACCCCCCAGACTCGGCAGCTTCCTGTGCTCAACACACAGCACATTCATTTCTGACTCACACTTTAGACACAGTTCTGGCCACGGCTGGGGTCCACCATGTCCGTGCAGCTCCAGTCCTGCAGCCCATCCTGCTTCCACCTCGGTGCTGGGGTGTTTCTCAGGACCATGCTCCTGCCTCGGCCCCTGGAGCCCCCCACCCGCTTGCCCTGCCGGATTCTGGCCCTGGGGTGTGCCCCAGGGGCTGGTTTCTAATCCTGACCCTGCCCACCTTGCTGCAGCAAGGCCTCTGTGCTGCCTTTCCTGCTCTCCTGCCAAGACGTACAAGTCTCAGGTGGGTGCAGTGTGGGCCAGTCGCAGCTCGTAACAACGCAGCCACTCCTTCCATGTGGGTGGCGCAAAGCCTCACCGCCTGCAGTGTAAGAAAATGCAGGATTCAGCCTCTGGATCTGACGAGCCAGAGCACGTGAACCGGGACGTTCAGATCATTCTCAGCGCTGCTCCACCATCGCACACCTTCCTCACAAACACTGTGGGGGGCAATTATGGTCCCAACTCCACACCCCAGGAACTTGCAGTTCAAGGCATGCCATGTGCACATTAAGCAATGTGCCAAAGGTCAAAAGTTCCGTAACTAACAGAGAAAATGTCACTGTCATAGAACAGATGCATTTGGGACTGGTGATTTTTTCCACAAATGAATTCTTTCTTTTTCAGAAAACGATAAGTGTAACTAAATACTAAGGTGCTCCTCACTTAATACGTAAAAGTGGCTGTCAAATATTTTCTATGCAGCTTCTCAGAAGTTGTACTAGGTACAGCGAAAGGAGATTTGTTCACAGAACGGACGCCCGTCCAGCCCTGGAGGAAGGAGAGGCTGCTGAGCGCGTCAGGATGGAGCAGACGACCCGTCCCGTCCGCGCTCTACCTCTCCCCACGGAGCAGGGAGGTCTTCCTCCTTCCACTCTTGTTCTCGGAGGGGCTGGACTTCACCCCGTGGTGCAGGGGTCAAGAGAATTCAGATTTCTAGCCTTTCTGAGTGCTTGTTAGAAAAATCAGATCAAATGCTCCCAGATTAAAGAAAAACAAAACAAACAAGCGGTGTCTCAGTCCATGGGTCCATACATAACTGTCAAATATTTTCCTGTAAAATAGAACTTGAATAAATTAAACATATGGGGAAATCCCCCCGAAGGGGCCTCCAGGGATCCCAAGTCTGCCTGCTTCCCGCCCCGCCCAGACCTTGTGAGCACAGATGGGGAACTGGTCAGAACGCTGACTGTGTTGGGACTGAACCGTCCCGTTGATGCCCTCACCCACGCGTGGCTGTGGAGCCGTACACTGGCTGGTGGACACGGGCCCCTGGCACGGCTTGTTTAGTGGACGACTCGCCCACGTGCGGGCTCTGCCCAGACACGAGCCTTCACGGTCGTGGTGGCGGCACTGAGTCTGGAATCCTTGACTGGACGCCTGGCCATCCTCATAGGAGGCGGGACCCTGGCTGAGAGGCTGTCACTGAGGCCTGGGGGCAGCGAAGGGACCGAGCTGGCTGCTTCATTCTACTCTGGCCGCCCCATCAGGCCCCCTTCCTGCCAGTCCCACTTCCGGCAAGTCTCCACCCTTGCGGGCCTGGTGCCCGGAGCCGCAGCTCCACCTGTGACCGCGAGCTCTGGCTGGACTCTGTGCTGGGCAGGCGAGCAGGGTTCCTCCGGCTCTGTCCTCCCCGCCCTGGACAAACAGGGCTTTCTGGGAGCTTCAGTCCCGGGCAGCCTCTGAGTGTCTGAGCTGGGCCTGGACAACCGACAGCAGGGTCGGGGCTCAGCCCAGACGCCCTCAATCCAGAAGTGGGCACAGCTCCCTGATCTGGCATGTGGCCACCCCACATCCCTCCGGCCCCGTCCTCAGGCATCTTACCTGCACCCATCCTCCGGGGCTGGGTGGGCTCCCTGTCCCCTTCCATCTGGGGGGCACGGGAAGCCCCCAGCACATCTCCTGAGATGCTGCTGCCGCCCCAACACCCCAGGCCAGGGGCCAGCTCCTCGGCTACCACCTGCACAGGTAGAACCTGCACAGGTGCTCTCACAGACCCCGGCCCCACCCGACATCCCCATCTGGGAGCAGGTCCTTCCTGCAAACGAGGCCTGACACTTTGAGTAGCTCAGAATGAGCCCTTTAATTCTGCGTCAACCCAGTGCGTCAGCAAGACTCCGGGGGAGGTCTCTGCCTCGACCAGTGGAGATTTCCGATGGCTCTTCTATTCGTACAAGACTTAACTTCCGTTGGTTTTGCTGCTTTTTAATAAAGAACTTTTTCATCTCTTTCTCTCATTCCCAACCCAAATAATCTCTTAGCCAAACTGAGATACCTGTTTTTCTGCTTCAAAGAGAAAATAAGTAAAGCTCGCCTTTCAGCCATCTGATTTTTCACAATTCCTAGTAACCGTTTCTATGTGTAGAACGTAAAGCTTATTTTGAAAAAGGCCGTATCTCCTGCTTGTTTAGAGTGCTAGGATTTTCTGTTCATCGGTAATACGACACTAACTTAACCTTGCATAGTCTATTTAGCAGAATCTTTTATTTAATTTTGTTTTGTTTTGTGTGTGGTACGCGGGCCTCTCACTGCTGTGGTCTCTCCCGTTGCGGAGCACAGGCTCCAGACGCGCAGGCTCAGTGGCCATGGCTCACGGGCCCAGCCGCTCCGTGGCATGTGGGACCCTCCCGGATCGGGGCACGAACCCGTGTCCCCTGCATCGGCAGGCGAACTCCCAACCACTGCGCCACCAGGGAAGCCCTTATTTAATTTTTAAGAGTACACTATTGATGTATCTAGAAACATAACAGATTTAATTAGGAATGTTTCCAATTCAATCAAAAATGGTTTCCTGGATATATGTATATGTATAATTGATTCACTCTGCTGTGTGGCAGACCCTAACACAACATTGTAAATCAACTCCAATAAAAATTCTAAAAAAATTTTTTAAATGTTTAATTTTTTAAAAAGAACGGTTTCTTCTTTTTCTTAAAATCACTGTGTTTTTCCTTCTAACGCAGCCATGTAGAGGGGCAGCAGTGGCTGTGAGTGAAAGGAATTTAAAACTCCGTCAGCGGGCTTCCCTGGTGGAGCAGTGGTTGAGAGTCCACCTGCCGATGCAGGGGACACGGGTTCGTGCCCCGGTCCGGGAGGATCCCACATGCCGCAGAGCGGCTGGGCCCGTGAGCCATGGCCGCTGGGCCTGCGCGTCCGGAGCCTGTGTTCCGCAACGGGAGAGACCACAACAGTGAGAGGCCCGCGTACTGGAAACAAACAAACAAAAAAACCCACAAAAAGCTCCGTCAGCCTCGTTCCTTGTGAGGTCATGTGTAACTGAACAGAAATCGAATTTTAGGCGCTGCTAAATATTGGGAAGCTTGCTTTTCTCCCCGTTCTGTGAGCAATCTGAAATAATCTGGAGCAAAGCGGCTGGGGGTAAAACTTTTAAGCGTGCAATCTGTTCTCCGGAAGTCACCTTGGATTTCTCAGGAACATCCCAGACACGTCATAGGAGGGGGTGGGGACAACTCGGACTTTCTGGTCGCCCGCATCCCCGCCACATCTGGACTGCAGACCATGGAGGAAGACAGCAGACCGCCCAGCCCCCTCCCTTTCCCCTTCACCTTGGATACAGGACAGGTGAGACTTCCAATGTCCAGACCTTCAGAGCAGCTAGGCATGGCCGTGTGACACAGCTTTGACCCTCTGGGTGAGGACACAAGTGTACTCAGGGCTGAATTAGCCATACTCTGGTTCTCTGGTCCAGAGAACCAGAACCGATGGTGTATACATCGGGTCTCACACTTACACACACGCGCAGAGATTCCAAGGAGCTGGCTCAACAGGTCATGCATGGGGGCTGCTTTGAAATCTGCAGCGCAGACTGGCCAGCCAGGAACTCAAGCAGCAGGTCAGTGTTACAGGCTTGAGGAGAAACCTCTTTTTGCTCCTAAGACCTTTACCCAATTGGAGAAGCCCACCCACACGATAGAGGGTCATCTGCTTTACTCAAAGTCTACTGGTTTCAATGTCAATCACAGCTGACAACTACCTTCACAGCAACGTCCAGGCAGGTATTTGACCCAACAAAGGGCACCACGGCCCAGCCAAGTTAACACATAAAACTAACCACCACGTGGGCTCCCATGAAAGGGAGATGGGTCCACATCCGGAGCTCCAGTAGCCGTTTGGCAGCCATGAAGAACCGAGGATGAGAAAGCCTGGGACGTGACGGTCAGTGGCCTTAACTCAGCGGGCCATGAACCAGCCTAGGCGGGGGGGTGGGCAGACCCCTGTGTGTCCAAGACGCTCGCTTGATTAGTCCCTGGGGGCCTTTCATACCATTGAAATCAGTGAAAGGTGCTTAAAACAGCTTAGCCTTCCATGGGACTTCCCTGGAGGTCCAGTGGTTGGGACTTCGCCTTCCAGTGCAGGGGGTGTGAGTTCGATCCCTGGTCGGGGAGCTGGGAACCCACACGCCTCATGGCCAAAGGGCCAAAACATAAAACAGAAGCAATATTGTAACAGGTTCAATGAAGACTTTAAAACTGGTCCACATCAAAAAAAAAAATCTTTAATAAAAACAAAACACCTTAGCCTTCCTAACCATTGAAAGATGGTGGAAGTAACAGGCCCACAGAGCCCAGCGATGAGATCTAAGGTCCACCTTGTGGAGCCGTCGGCCTCATGGGATGCCCAGACGTTGGCCGTTGACCCAGCAGCGTCTGCTTAAGCTGCCCCCCGGGGCCTGCTCAGAGCCAAAGCAAAGGTTTCTCCTACACTTGGGTGCATGCGGCGACTGGCAGGCTCAGCTCTTACTCTGTGTAACCTCCTCCCTTGTAAAGAGAGCCAGAGACACAGGCGGTCACTTATGGGGACGACACGACGAAAGCTTTTCATCCATTTCATCACGTATCCTTTGTCTTGGAAGCCAGGCAGGCACTGTGTTTCTACCACGTGTTGGGCCCTGACCGAGGCTGAGACGGTGAGTCCGGGGCCTGCTTTGAGGAGCAGTGTCTGTCGGGAAGAAGGCGTGTGGGTTATGACTGGAGACTCCCATATGCCCGGAGGGTGGTGCCCCGGGGAGCCCCTTTAGAGGATTAAATAAGAGGTTCATGCCAACTAACCAGCCCTGGGCCTGGCTCCGAACGAGCAGCCAACAGTCTTAGCTTGTGATCCTGGGACACAGTTTGAATTGGTAGCGAGGAAGAATTCAGCAATGTCATAGGAGAAGGAGGGGCTCCAAGAGGGGAGACGTCAGGGCCTAGCAGGCTGGGGGGAGGGGTCGTGGGTGACGAAAGAGCCCACTCGGGCAGCGGCGTGGGCAGCTCGGGGGAGAACGCCAGCACGTGTGCCCCACAAGGAATCCCACACGTCACATACAGGACCGAGGCTGTGACATCAGTGGGTGCCGAAGAGCGCGTCCTGCAGCAAAAGGGCAAAACTCTGCTGATACTGCCCGGGGGATGCAGCCCAGCCACACACACGTCCCTTCCCGTTCCTGGTACTCCCTCCTTTGCCCATCAGCTTCCTCTAAAAGATCAAGCTCACATGGTGGGTCTAAGGCAGTGCTTTGCAGGGAAAGGCCGGCCCCCCGGGACCGCAGGGGAGCAGCCTCCCCAGGACCCAGCTCCTCGGTCGGCCGCGTGCACGCCTGCGGAGCTGACCTGCAGGCTCTGTCCCGGCCGGGGCGGACCTGGCGGCGGTCACGGTGGTCGTGGCGGCAGCGGGGTGAGCCGGCGGGGGTGTGACCGGGCAGGCCCGTCACCCAGCGCTCCCCAGCACACCCGTGTCTGCAGACAGGGACTCGCTCTTCCCTTCCGGAAACCCGAGGGGGCAGGTGTGCTGCTTCTCCACTCCCTCCCGTGGAGACTCTGAGGTGCTCAGTGTTCGTCACCGTCCAGGAACGTTCAACTTCTCAGCTACTTGGTTTCATTTCAAACCAGCACATGCTCTTTCTGCAGCAACGTGGGAGTGTTGTTTGGTCTGAAGCGAACAACATACACAGCGGTGACATGAACACAAATAATTGGCTCTGTGACATTCTTAATAAAAAGACGTTGATTTTGCTGTAACGGCAAATTTATAGCGTATTTCCTCTGAGTGAGAACAAGCGCGGCTCTGGGTGTGGCGCCCGTTCAGTACACGGACACCGCCCGCCGCGGACACGCATGGCTTCCTCTCCACCAGCGACGTATCACCTGCACCTGGAGAAGTGGGTCCCCTGGGAGGGCGCCTTCCTTTCTTCACTCTCACACAGCTCTGGGGGGACGTGGGCCTCCCCTAATGGCCCAGGAGTGTGACGTGTCCAGCCTGGGTCCCTCCAACGGTGTCCACAGCTGAGACCGAGCTGGGCCTTGCCCTTGGCCGCCAGCCCAGCCCCAAGGCGGTAGGAACTCCGTGATGCCTTCCCCCCAGGAGCGGGCCGGCCAGGCTCCGGAGCGAGCGGGGGCGAGACAGGGCCAGAGCAAATGCTGCTTCCACAGGTGCCCAGGGGGTGTGACGCTGGGCGCATGGACACGCCTGGAGCCGCAGGACCCGGCATTCAGGTGCGCCTAGACGGCTGGCCGGGGGTCCGAGCGCGTGGGCCAGGGAGTCATGGGCCTGGGGGAGGCCACTGCACTTGTAGTCCCTGCAATTGTAGAGGGGACGAGGAGGGTGTCCCCGGAGCTGCGGGAACTCAGTGTCATCTGTGCCCTGAGGGCTCCTCAGACGAGGCCTCGGAGGGCAGGGGGCTGAGGGCACCCAGACGGCCCTGCTGCCTGGAGAGCCTGGACTGACCAGCCGGTGACGTGAGCCCCTCCCCCGCCCCCAGGTCCGGCCGAGGCTGGACGGGGCCTTTTCCTCCCCAAATCCCAGTTGCAGGAGTGGGGCTGGGCCCCGTGGGAAAAGGCCAGATTTCCCCGACTTAGTAAGAGGACTGAACAGCCACCAGAAGCTTGAAAATGACCTCACGTGACCCTAACGTGCACCAAGGAGGAGGGCCTGGGGGTCTCCCCTGAGCCTCCGCTGCAGACATAGAACAGGAGCAACAGAGCAGGCCTTTCTCCGGACACTGGGCACCCCAGCCTCCTCCAGACGCTGTCCCTGCGGGCACCGCCCTGCTGCTCAGCCCACTGTCACGCCCACCAGGTGGGAATACTTACTTTCAATTCTCCCTTTAAAATCCACACATTTCTGCACTGCGTAATCTACTCTCACCACTCGCTGGTACTTTCCCCAGACCACCTTGGCTGGGTCATCCGTGTCGCCGGGTTTTCAGCCAGCAGAGTACCATGGGCCGCGAAATCCCCATGGGGTTAGCGTCACATCCACGGGTCAGTATTTCATAAACTTGAAAATGCGTCGGGTTGGATTTCTCTCCTGTAACTTAAACCGTGTATGTGGTTTTCCTCTCCCCATGGGTTCTGCCAGCTTCTCATTAGGGAAGTGGACACAGTAAAACATTTAATTTGCAAGGGATTTCATTTTGTTCTGTTGCCAAACCCTACACAAGAAGGGACTTTTTTAACTTTAAAAAAACACAACGTTTTGTAAAGAATTAGTGCTCTGTTCATATTCTGGATGAAAAATGTGTTTGGAAGAAAAGGATACTCGAGAGTTCAAACAATGTGGAATTTATTGTCCACGTGACAGTCATTTCTGGATTTGAACTTGATATTAATTTTTAATACTTTTCAATAAGACTTTGCACTTCTCAAAATAAACACTCCCTCTAGGATAGGCTGGGTATCAGAGGCCTCATCAGAGCACGGGGCAGAGTTTATTAGAGGGCTTTACAATTATTACTAGGTTTTCTTTTTTTTTTTTAATTAATTAATTTATTTTTGCTGTGTTGGGTCTTCGTTTCTGTGCGAGGGCTTTCTCCAGTTGCGGCAAGCAGGGGCCACCCTTCATCGCGGTGCGCGGGCCTCTCACTGTCGTGGCCTCTCTTGTTGCGGAGCACAGGCTCAGTAGTTGTGGCTCACGGGCCTAGTTGCTCCACGGCATGTGGGATCCTCCCAGACCAGGGCTCGAACCCGTGTCCCCTGCATTAGCAGGCAGATTCTCAACCACTGCGCCACCAGGGAAGTCCCTAGGTTTTCTTTTCATAGCACAAAATTTAAATGACGTAGAAGTTCATTAAATAGAAAGTGAGAGCACATCTCCCCACCCCAGCAGGTGACTGGAGGCCTCAGAAGTCGTCTCTGGTCATAGGTCTGTGCTTGTTCTCCTGATCCTTTGTGTCTGTGTGTGTGTGTGCACGTGTGCATACGTGTGTACGTATGAATACATGCCTGTATGTGTGTCAAAATACTTTCAAGTACAGATGGGATCTTACTGTTCCATAATCACACACTTGCTGTCTTGACAACCTCTCCACACCTGTACACGCAGCGCTATTTCTTCCTTGAAATGGCCACGTGATGCTGTCTCATAAGGATTTAGCAAGATTTATTTGCCTTTCCCTACTCCTGGATATTCGTGTTCTAGTTTTTCACTCACACATAAACAATCTTCTGAGAACACCCTTGTACACGCCTTCTGTGCCCATGAGCCAGTGTGTTTCTAAGAAACTAAGCCAGGAATGAAACAGTCAGGTGCAGGAGGAGCCGGATTTCATCGTGATGGACGCTGGACCTGCCCCTGCCCAAGGCTCGCTATTTGTCTGGTGTACAGTGTGGCTGACAGGAAGTCTGAGGCACGTTTGTCTTTCCTCCTTCTTAGGTAGGCTGTGCATCCTCCCTGGAAGGTATTGGGACTTTGACTTTGCTGCTCCAAACTTTAGGTGGGATACAGGCCCAGAGCGTGAAGATGGTCTCAGGCTGCTTCTCCCATCCTAACCTCTAGTCCGCGTTGAGTCAAAGCTTACGGTTTGTATCTCTTCAACTCTCAGAACTTTCATGATGTGTCTGATTATTCTCTCCACTTTTCTCTCCTGGAAACCCCACAGAAGCGCCAGACCCCTTGGGCCAGGTGTCCGTGTCTGCGTCCTGCGGGCCTCGTTGATGCGCTCAGTCCACTGATGTGATCTCGAGCCACGTTCGCACCATGGAGAGCCTCGTTCTTGTGTGTTGTGTCGGGATGGAGGGAATCATACTTCGCATTTCTGATAGGTTTTTATCTCTCTCTGGTTCTTTCTGGTGAGGCCTTTTATTTTTTTAATTTTATGAATGTGTTAGACTCTCTGATAGCACTTAGACACTAATTTAAATATTTCTAATAATATTTAGGCCCCTGGACTCTGTGTGTCCTAGAGGCCCCTGTGCTGCTGGTTTTGAAACTGTGTACAAGCCCCTGCGTCCTTGTCTTTTGAAGTAAAAGGCTGACTCGAGGGTAGATGATGGGGAAAGTGAAGATGTATCAATAGAAACAAAGAATAGCTGTTGGGCTGGGGAACCGGTAACAATTTAGATTATAATTCTGTCGCATCATCGCAGAATCACGAACTCCCAGTTCCCTGAAGGATACAGATAAAGGCCTGTCACACCTTCTTAAGTTGTTTCTGCAGGAAGCAGACACCCTCCGGGAGGAAACTACTGCCCACAGGCACGTGCACCCCAGACCGGATGGAACCAGAGGCTGATGACGCCGACTCGCAATTACCTCACCACCAGCCAATCAGAAGAATGCCCACGAGCTGACCACGCCCTGCTTCCTGAACCATTCCTTCAAAACTCCTCACTACCCCCTCCAGCGGGGAACAGTTTTGAGGGCATTAGTCTGCTGCGGCGCCCCCTTTGCCTGGCAAAGCTATAAAGCTATTTCTTTCTACTTCACCCAAAACTCTGTCTCCAAGATTTAATCTAGCACCAGTGTGCAGAGGCTGAATTTCAGCATCGGTTTTACCGATAACCTGGAGACGGTGCTGGGTTTGCGCTGTGGGGAGGAGTGAGTCCCCATGAGGTTCTGTTTCTCCAACACTGCAGGCTCTGGCCTGAGCCGGACGCTTGCAGGCTGTGTCCCAGGGGCAGCTGAGGGTCGGTCCTGGGGAAACAGGAGTACACTCTGCAAGGGGCCCCCGTTCCCCTGGCTCCCGGGAACCCTGCCTTCCTGCACTGTCGTATTTATTTGGTCTCGAGTCTCCGGTGAAGGTCTGAATGGTCCGTGGGGCTTTCCTGCTCCCCGAGCTCCCTCTGCTTCGATCGGCAGCCCCAGGGGAAGAAGGTATACTTCTGCACCTGTCAGCGGCGCCCCTTCTCTGGCCCTTCCGTGGGGATGTCCCGGGCTGTCCTCACCCCTGACTGGCTCCAACCTTCCGTGGGCTCTCCTGCCAGCTTGAGGGCTGCAAGTTCCTCTCTTTGGCTCAAACTGATACCATCTCTTCCACAGTTTCCAGAAATGTGTTGCATCTCCTGGACAGGACAGGCCACTCTGTTTTCCTGTGCTGTTAAGAATTTGTTATTTTCTAAGTATACTTTCCAGCAGTTGAAGGAATTGGGGGTGGGAAGGGCCGTATGCACCTACGCAGTCTTCTGGTTTCATTTGGATCAAGAGTAAACGAGGGTTAAGCGAGCTGGGAATTCAGATGTCTGAGGAGGCCGCCGTGCACTGAGACCCGTGGCTGAGGTCACTGGCCACTGCAGGTGCACGTGGGGCTGAAGTACCAGCTGGGCACGCATGGTCACTCCCCGTCACTCTCCACGAAGTAAGACTCAACGGCTTGAAGATTCAACAGTGACATAAAGTAACAGAGTCCTCAGAAGGAACTTTTAACATAATGTTTTTATAACCTAGAAGTTGGAAGACCTTTTCTTAATCAAAACAGGAAATCCAAAACCTTAAAGAAATATTAGGTACATTTTACTATATGAAGTTGTGTATTTTTATACAGCAAGGACACGTTATATCAATAGAAATACCAAAAGTGATAAGACTGAGAAAAATGTTTGCAGGTTGTATGACAAAGAGTTAATCTCCTTACTACACAAAATTATCTCATTTTTTTATTTGCAGAAAGACAAGAGACCCAATGGGAGAATAGCAGAGAGTAGGAGCTAGTCACTCACCAAAGAAAGTGGGCAGATCGGCAAATATTTAAAAGACGCACCGTCTCACCAGGGTTGGGGACATGCAGCTCAGTCACAGAGGACCATTTTCTCCCCTTTGGAGCCGCGCACGTTTAAGAACCGCACACTGGTGCTGAGGCGGTGATGTGGGGAAGCCAGTTCTCCTGCAGGTTTCTAGGGAAAGCGAGAACTGAAACAACTTCTTGAGAAGGTATCTGGCCAAGTCGACTAAATTAGAAGTGAGTGTTTTCCCAGCAATCACGTTTTGGGGAATTTATCACACATAAATATTAGCACTAGCATATGATGATAAATGTTTAAGGGTGTTTATTGTATCCGTGTGGAAACGCCCTATCTACCCTGGGCAAATGTTGAATAGAAAATGGTCCATGCGTCCTTGGATGTGGAATAGATGGTCCGTGTGCCCTTGGATGTAGAAGAGAAGATGGTCCATCCGCCCTTGGATGTTGCATAGAAGATGGTCTGTGCACCCTTGGATGCAGGATAGGTGGTCCAGGCTATGGAAGGAAAACTGAAATGGAGTTGGGGTAGCTCAAAGTCTCTCAGATGGAGCCCAGAGGCCACTGAGGACGGGGACCAAGGCACGTCTCAGCCTGGGTGGAATCTGACCTTTGACCACTTATTGTCCTAACGAAGGCATCCAGGACATCTGCCAGAAACTCAGAGTACTTATGGGACCCCTACCCTAGAGCAATTCGTGGTTCCTTAAGGACAAATGTTTCCGGCCAGAGTCAATTACAGTTCTCACCAGGCAACGTGAACAACCTTGTGGCTTTTGTCTTCACGACCCCCTGACTCTTTCTCTTCCCTGAAACACTCTTCCGGTTTCACCTGGGTCTGTGTCCCCCAAATCGCAATCCTCAAGACCCCGGACAAAGCTCTGTGTCCACTGCAGCCTCAGTGTTGATGAGTGCTCGACAATGTCTGTTGCAGTAGGTAAGTAGCCCTTGAAATAACCATTTCACTCCTATAAAGCATTAGAACGGGGCTGACAGAGTCAGCCCTCCAGATACTGGGTTAAACCACATGAAATTGCCTGTTTTCCTAGTTTTGATGTACAGTCACTTTCAAAAGGTCCTCCTAATATATTTACTTTCAGCAAAAGGCAGGATTCAGAAGCAGCCCGAGAAGTGTATTAGAGAAAGAAAAAATGTTCTGAGCAATGGACGCAGCATGGGTTCTGGTTGGTTTTAAAATGACAACAAGACAGAGGAAGAACCCACTCATATGTGCAACTTCAATTGTGTTCTTGTTTGTACACATGTAGAGAAATGTACAGAGATAAGAACCCATTTTAACATCATACCTGAAACAGACGTGTCTGAAGGCTGGCATGGAGATGGCTAACTTTTTCATTATCCTGTCTGACTTGCTACAAGGAGCATACACTGCTTTGGTAATTAAAACATCCAGTAAAACAGAGCAAAGCAAAAACTAAATGGAGTGAGAAAAGCATCATGGTGCCTAGATGGCTAGGTCAGAACAGGAGGCTCTAAAGCCAAGTGTAGAGCGCAGGCTTATTTCTTTTAAGGGAAACAAAGCCCTCGCTGCCTGGGGATTTTGGCTTGATTTGGGGATAAACTTTCCAGCCTTGTGAGGCCGCAGCGTCTCAGGAGAGGGGACGGCGGTCCGGTGCCAGGAGAGATAAGTCGGCAGCTGGGACACCTCGGGACCGGGAGACCTGGAGTGTGACACGAATGTTCAGAGGACCCCGGGTGCCATGTGGCTGGTGAAGTACCAGCAGAGGGCCACTCAGCACCGGGGAGAGCGACCCAGACCAGCAGGGGCTCCTGATTTCCCGCTGCGGCCGGTGCCGAGAGCTGCCCCAGGACAGGCGGGCGTGTGGCTTCTCCACGGGAATCTCGTGTGCCCACGTGTGTCCCTTCGCACCCAGCGGAAGGTTCTGGAGGACTCATCCCCCGTCTCTGAGTACCAGTGAGGGTTTGTGGACAGTGGGACTGGTGCAGCATCGCTGGTGAGATGCCCTCGGTCCAGGGCAGGGGTGCGACCGCTGACGCCCTGAGCTCGCAGGTCCTGGTTGGCTTACCTTCCTTGAGAGAAGGTTCTTCTCCGCTGTTTCCTGATCTCGCCCCCCACTTCCACCCGCTCCCTCACTTTCCCTGAGAACCTGCACGAGAGCCTCATTCCCGAGGCTCCTGGTTTCACAGTAAAACATGCGAAAGCCGCCAGCCTGGCAGGAGTGACTCGGGCTGCGGCCGAGCAGAGCCCCTCCTTCCGCTTCTCAGGGTCAGAGCTGCAGACGCACCTCTGGGGACTGGGCCTGCACAGGCTCTGAAGGAGGCCTTGGGGTGCCGCACTGGGTGAGGGAGAGGCACAGGGAGGTGAGAGGGTACTGCCCAGAGCTACGGGGGCTGCAAACAGGGCAGCCCTGTGCAGGGCCTGGACGCACGCGAAAGCTCTGTGAGCGGGCAGGGCGCCAGCACCGTGGTCCCTGCGAGGAAGGCTCGCCTGGGCTGCCGCTTTCCTGGGCGTCCATGCTCACCCCGCAAAGTCCGGCTTACCCTCTCTCTCCCTCTCTTTCTGTGTCCCCCCTTCCCTCCTCTATTTCTGAAGGGTCTGGCTGGTCTCCCTCGCACAGCCCCCTCCAAGGATAACTTCCTTCAGGTGTTTTCCACGGAGGACAAACAGTCAAAACGCTGTGTTCTCGAGTTACTTGAAATAATGCTTTTCTCCCTGGGGTCCCGTCACCAACTTGATACATAATTAGGTTCTTTGGTTTTAGCTTGTTTTCAATTTTGGGGATTGCGTTTTCTTTTCTTTGCCTTAATTTTGTTCTTTGTTGGTAGAAAGCATAAAGGAATCCAGAGGCAACCATAGAACAGGACGTGTTAGGAGAGGTCTTCCTGACCCGCACCCCCCAGGAGACGGTCGATTTTCACTTCAACCTCCTTGCGCTTCCTTTCACAACCTGTGCATGGACTGTGCAGTGCTGCAGTCATGACGTGGGTCTCCTGTTGCCTGGGGGCCGTGGCTGGAGAGTGTGCAGCGTGGATGGACCAGGGCGGAGACCGGGCATCTCTGCTCCGCCCAAGGCCGCTGGGCGGCTGTGTCCCAAGTGCCCGCAGGGGCTGTGGCCAGAGGCCCCGCCCTCCCTGGCCTTCCCCTGTGTCTGGTTGGACTCTTGGAGGCGTGGTGGCTCCACTCCAAGGCAAATGTCCCCGAAGGGTTGGCTTTGGTGACCTAGCTTTGGAAATCGCCCGGCATCCTCTAGACCAGTCTCAGGCTTGCCCGGGGGCAAAGGGTGAGAAGTGGACCCCACCTCACGGGGTTTGTTATACACCAGGGGGTGTCCCGTGGGCTGCCCTGTACTGGCCTTCCTCTTTCCGTACCACGGAAACCAGAGACTGTCCAGGGCTGCCCACCCTTGCACACGGTACCAGCAAATGGCCCTGGACCCAAGTCATTTGGGCTTCTCCCAGCATGTCTTTAAAATAGTTTTGAGAGCGGAGCTGCTGGGCCAAGGGGACGAGCGTGTGAACTTGGCCTTGCCCATCTTGAGCCTTGTGTCGTCCGTGCGTTCCTCAGGCCTGACCTCCTTTGTTCCGTGTTTGGGTGTGAGAGCCATCCACGGCGTGGCCTGGGGCTCCACGTGGTCCATTTTCGTGGCTGCGTGGTCTTTCCTTCCCTGACTGTCCCTGGTTTGTTTATCTGTCCCAGGGCTGGTCTGAACCGTCTCCATCGTGAGGCCGTCACAAGTGGACATCCTGGCCCAAGTGCCCACGATTCTCCAGGGTGGGAGTCTGGGCGTGGGCGTGCTGCACCTCGAGGTGACTCCAGGCCTCGTAGTGGGTAGTCGCTGCCCCGTCCTCACCAGCACCTCCACTGCGCCCGCTGTGGGGCTGGCATGCGTTTCACTGCGATGTGGATTCCCTGAGACACGGAGGGCTCGCACCTTCCTACGTGTTTAGTTTCCGTTTGAATCTCTCCCGCAGTGAAGTACCCTGTAAGTCTTTCTTTAATTTGAGTGGAATCAGCACATGACATTATACTAGTTTCACAGGTGTAACACAGTGATTCAATATTTGTGGAAACCCTGTACATCTTCTTCTTGTCCCTCTAATATGTCGTCTGTCCTTTTCTCAGACGTTCTGAGTACAAACGCTTTGTTATGTTGAGAGTGTGCCCTGCTCTTGTTTCCCTCCCTCTTGTAATCCCCGGATAATCATGAGAAAGCCCGTCTCTGGACAAGGGCCAGGTGTGCTGTGTGAAGGGGCAGCGGGCGTGAAGCGCGCGTTGGTCTAATTGAGGCTGTTCCGCGGTGTCACCGCGGCCGTGAGGGGGGGGCAGGATCTCCCCGGCCTCACCGCGAGGCCCCCACGCTGAGGAGGCGGCCGAGCGCCCTGGGGCCCGCGTGACTTCGAGCTGCTGCGTTCACGGCAGCGCACGAAGGCCTCGCTAAAGCCGCTTGGTCCTCTGTGCCGAGCGCGTGGGAGCTCATGCAGGATGACTCACATTGTGTAATGGCCCTCGTGTTGGGGTCTTCGGGGAAAACATTGTTTTCAGCAAGACAAAGAAAAGTGCAGGCATTCCTAAAGGGCCCAGCTCTCATTCACATTTAATTCTAACACATTTAATCTGACACAGATTAAACACATTCAAACACATTTAATCTGACACAGTTACTCTTACAATCTCCCGTGTTGTCTTTACTGAACACGAAGTGAGGTCTGCCCAGCTGAGTCGAGCTGGTGGCCGGCTGTCCTGGGACGGAGATGCCAGGTCAGGGCGGCCGAGGTTCCAGGGTACAAGGAGGGCCAGCCCCTCCCCTTCGCTGCCTCTCCTGGGATGGCACAGGAGGGACCCCGGGACGCGCAGGCCTCGAGGCCAGCGATACCTCCTGTGGCCCCAGGTTCCCCTGAGCTCGGGAGGGCGTGACTCAGTTCGCTCAGCCCTGATGGAAGCTGTGGACCCCGAGGCACTCCCACCCTGACCTCCCTCCACCCCCAGCTCTACAGCAATGGGCTTGAGGCCACCAGGCCCTGGTCTCCGTTCCTTACCCGCAGAGCAAGGGATGAGGACGGACGGGACAGCCTTCCAGCCCGAGACTGATTCTGCATCATCTCATCTCGAGGAGGGGTGCACAGGGTGGGTGGAGGCCCTGCTGAGGGCAGAGTGACTGGAGGGCGCATGGACGCAGGACATGAAGAGAGGCGGCCGGGAGGAGGGGGCCTGTCCTGCAGGGCGGAGCTGAGAGGCCAGCCCACGCTCTAACTTGGACGCAGGGCTCGGGTCAGGGAAGAGACACCAGCTCCCCAGGCCCCGTCCTCCCCAGCCTGCAGCCTCCAGATGCTGGCTGCCATCACACAGGCCCTGCCGGCATCCCTGGGCTGGGGACTCAGAGGATGGCCCTGGCTGCTGGAGTGCAGGTGCCCAGAAGACCCCCAATCAAGGATGGCTAAACAGAGAGCAGCAGGGAGAGGCGGACGTGTGTGTGTGCATGTGTGCATGCGTGTGTACTCGCCTGCCTCTGTGCGTGTGGTGCAGAAGAGGCATCAGAGCAGGAGATGGAAAAAGTCCCAGGAAAACGGTGGCGTTTCAAAGTGGCCTGGATTTCTCTCGGGGGAGCAAAGCAGACGAGTGCCGTGAGGTCTCCAGGCAAGGCTGGGAGGTTGGAACGGGGACCTGTGGGGGCAGGAGGGGGTCGGGGGGAGGACCCGCGTGGTGTATGTGTGAACCGTGTGCATGGATCACGTGTGAACTGTGCATTCGAAGCGTGTGTCCTGTAAGTGTGGAGCGTGTACAAATCAGGCATGTGGGTCCCCCACGAGCTATGTCTGCGTGGGGTGTACGTGGGGTGTGTGAATCGCGTGGTCCGTGGCCTGGCTACAGGGACTGTCACACGTCTGTCCACCTGGTGCCCTTCATTGTTCCTATTTGACAGTGTGGTTGCCTTAAATGCTTCCGGACAAGACAGACCAGTCGCGTCCACCCCCAGAAGGGCCTCTGAGTGGCACGCGGGCCCCGGACCTGATGTGGGTGTAGCCTCTGAGCCCCGCCACTGACAAGAGGTGATTAATGACCCACGCGCTCCCCACGGAGGGGTGGGGGCGCTGTCTTCGGGATGCCTGGTGCACATTCAGTCGGGAACTGGGACAAACCACGCTGAGTGCTGTGTGCCCCGCCCAGGCAGACTGCATCCCGGCTGTCCAGTGTTTGGAACTGGGGAGCTGCCCTGGGAGCTGTGTCCTCTCCCACTGGTCCCCTCCACTCTGCCCGTGTTGCCCTGTCAGAGCCGCTGAGGCCTGGCCCAGGCGCCTGACCGCAGGGCTCCGTTCTCGCCCTGAAACCTCCGCTCATCCAGGCTTTGTTCCCTCCGATGTCGCGTGGATACAGAAGGTGGGGTGGCTCTTTGGCCCTGGCCGTGTTCACACCTGGGCTTTCCGGGACGGATGCAGCCCCCCACCTCGCCGTGGGGCGGGAGGCCCCGGGCAGCAGGTTAGGGAGGATGGTGACCGCGTACACAGGTGCAGGCAGGTGGGGACCAGCGCCCAGCGCAGGGGTGGCAGGGTCTTAGGGTCCCACCACATGGGGAGGCCCCTGAAGCCGACCTCGCAGCCGTGAAGGAGCCTCAGGCTGCCCTGCCCTCCCGTGTCCGGTCGGGACCCTGGGTTCAGAGTAGAGCCAGGGTCTACAGCTTTTCCTCGTGTCCCACCCCCTGTGGCCGTGTCGGCAGGTCGGCCGTTCCCTCCTCCGCACCCAGTGGGCGATGGCCACCGTCTCAGAGACGGTGCAGATTTCTGACCATCCAGTGGGCCCCTCTAGCCAGCTGCGGGTGCCCGCCTCAGGGGGCCAGAGGCTGCCCGCTATTTCACAACAGAGAGAAAACCCTGCACGTCCTTCCCAGCCCACAGCTCCCAACGCGCCCTCGGGCGCCAGAGTGGCCGTCCTTCCCACCGCAGGTCACCCGGCCAAACTTGCCCTCCCGAGGCCTCTGCCCCCATCTCCCTGGACACTCGGCTCCTTCAACCCCAGGAGCGGCTGCTCTCCTGCTCAGGACCCTGACTAGCCGGGTGTGGGTGGGGTGAGGGCCGCAGGGAGACAGGGCCGGGCTCCGGGGCCGCGAATGCAGCAGTCAGAGCAACCCGTGGCTGGCCCCTCAGGCCTGGCGTCTGGAGAAATTCCGGGACAGACTGTATTGCACAGCGATGCCAAACACCAAAGCCAGGAGGGACGCCTGACCTCTAACCTCGGGAGGCAGATCCAGCTCCGTGATGGGCACCCCCTAACTGGCCAGGGGGACTCGAGCCCCGGGGGGAGCACCTCGCATTGCACACCTTGCGAGGAGCTGCAGGTCGTAATCTCCACACAGCTTGCTGTCACACGCACCCTCCGTGCCGCCATCCCACCACCAGCTCGGCTGGGCCCACCGCATGGTGGTGGGTCTGCTTCTGGGGTGCGCGGGGGGCCCCTGAGAGCTGTGTGCTGCTGCCCCGGGCCGGCCTGGATTCCTGGTCCGAGCTGCTCCAGGCAGGGACCAGCCGGGCCTCTTCTGGGTAAAGGCCTCCTGGGGCTCCCAGCACGTCCTGTCCCCACCGCACCCTGAGTCTCCCCGAGTGGGCAGGGGAGAGGCAGGCAATGAAACCCTCTCTTCCCCGGGTTTGCTAAAAGTCTCGCTCTGGCGGCTCTTCTTTCAAGGTCAGCTGCGAAGGTCCCAGGAAAGCCACTGGGTGATGTCGCAGCCGCCAAGTTAATGGCCCGAGCGCCGCCCTCATCTGACTCTGCTAACCGGAGGAAATGCAGTTTCTGACCTGCCACGCACCACAGTCTTGGCCTCAAGGGATGGAGGTGGAGACGAAGCAGGGGCCTCGAGTGGGGCAGTGACATGGGGGTGTCCGGTCCTCTCGGCCGCAGCAGCGGGTCCAACCCGGCCCAGAACCATGAAACCGGCAGGGGCTCTGCAGGGACTCCAGACCCCACCACCAGCCGTTTCCAAGGGAACAGCAAAGAGAAATTGAGTCGTTACTAGAATTTCAATGATGGACCTTCAAGCCTCACATCTGACTCTTGTTCAGCACGTCCTGTGAAGCGCTTTCTCCTTTTCACAGACCCCAGCTGTGTCAGCACCGCAGGCCGGGCAGCTGGCAGAGCGGAAAGTTATTCTCCAAGGCGGGCGGGGCTGGTCCTTCCGAGGCTGAGGAGGGGCTGTGCCCGGCCCCCCAGCACAGACAGACCCAAGGTAGAGAACCTGCCCCGCCGGCCATGGTGACCCCGCCGGCCCTGGGCATCTCTGCCTCCATCCTCTCCCCTCTGCATGTTCTCTGGATGAGTCATGTGGGATCAGGCCCCCCCATGACCTTATTTTAACTGGTCACCTCTGTGAGGACCCCTCTCCAAAGAAGGTCCCACCCGAGGTGCTGGGGGTTAGCACTCCAACACGTCTTTTGGGGACACAATTCCACCCGGCACAGTGGGGTCTCCCTCCACAGCTGCATCAGGGGCCCGATGGTCATGCCAACGGGCACCTCCAGGGCGACAGGTTTCTGGGCCGCCCTGCCCCCGTTCCTATCTCTCCAGGCCCCGAAACACGTGCCCCTCAGGAATCTGCCGCAGCTCAGCCTAACGCACCCTCTTCCCCTGCAGGGCAGGTCCTTTCTGTGTGGTCCTGAAGACACTTGCGCTGGGCTCCCCCGGGAGTCAGCACCCTGGTGCGTCCCCACAGGGCCACGTTCCCGCTGCCGACAGGGATGGGGGTCTCAGCACCCTAGTCGGTCCCCACAGGAATCACCGGTGGAGAGCCTCACTTAGGCGGCACATCAAGTTCTCCTGTTCTGAGCTGAGTTTGGAGGAGCGCCGCCGAGGACGCTTCTGCCAGGGTCTGGCCCCAAAGCCTGCTGGGCCGAGGGCCAGCCAGGGCCATGCCCAGCACCTCAGCTGTGCCCACACAGGACCGGGGGCACATGCCCGAGTTCCCTCCGCAGCAGCTACAGCCGGTCGCTGCCAGGCAAGCCCACGATGAGCTACTCTTCACCTGGGACCCAGGGACGTCGAGAGAGAGAGGGGCACCTGTGCCCACCTGTGAGAACCCTTGTTGGAATCACAGGAAGGGCCAAGAGACGCATGTGACTGCTCAGACGGCGCGACTAAAAGAAGTAAATCACAAAGGGAGAACGACAAGTCCTTAGATCCTAAGTGGAAAAGTTTCTTGTTTCTAGAAAATAAGGGAAGCAGATTTCATCATCAGTTTCCCTAATGATTCTTGTGTTTCTGTTAGAGAATGAGACTAACGACACAAGAATCACACGTCCACCCTGAGACGAAAGCACGGAACGCAGGGAACCATGCCGCTCCCCCCAGGCCCCGGAGCACTGAGTACACCCTGAGCCTTTGGGGATGTTAAACACCACAGAAAGGGAAGCCAGATCAGACCACAAAATGCCATAAGGACCAAAAGTATAATAAGTGGAAAAACAGTAAAGAAACTAGAATTCCTTTTATCCATAAATTAAAACAACAGCGAAATAAAATCACTCCAACCGCTTGGTTCCCGTTAGTACATCTGCACGCTTCTGGACAGCTCCTCAAATGAAGACTATTTACGCAGAAGGTTGTAGAACAAAAAGGGACACTAAGGGTCACCCAATTGGCCCCTCCCTTCTCAGCTGAGACTTGGAAGCCCAGGGAGGGGCCAGGCCAAGATCATGGAGTGAATGTGAGCGCCGCCTGTACAGGGATGCTGGGAAGGTCAGCCCCGTGAGGTCAAAGCGGTCGGGCCCCAGGAGGTAACCCTCCTTCATCCCTCCTGCGCAGGGGCGTCCAGTGGGACCCTGGGCCTTGTCAAAGCAGTTCTGAAGTGTCAGATACATGCTCTGAAGGAACGCTTGTGTGCCTCTGAGCAGGAGGCTGAATGCTCCACAGTGGGGGTAAGCTTGCAGGCTCCCCCAGAGGTGCGATCCCCAGGGGCTGCAGGTGCAGCAGAAGCAAACGAGGGCAACAGCCACAAGACAGGTCTCCCAGACCAGCAACAAATAGTTCTGCAGGCTGTGTGTCCCAAATATCGATGGGACATACGTATGCTAAAAACAACAACAATAAGTATTTGCTGCTTAAGTGAAATTCCAGTTTAACTGGGGGTTCTGTGTTTTGCTTAGTAACCCTAGATCAGATGACCTGTGAAACTGAGGCAGGGGAAGAAAAAACTGCGACCGGATAGTCTCGTCTTTCGGCGCCCTTCCCTACGAGGGCCACGACTCACACCCCAAATGTGGGTAAGTGGTGATGGCTCTGCTGACATGAGCACCTGAGGGGCCAGAAGCCAATGGACCTGCACTCCCCTGGCCTTACCCCGAGCTTCTCTGCAGGAAAGGTCAGGGAGACAGGTGCCGCCTGGTGAGGCCAGCTCCCGAGCTCCTATGGGCAAATAGTCTGGTACGAAATGCACTGACGCTTGTGTCCGAATACAGAGCTGTTAAAAAAAATTTTCTTCAGACTCAGGAAGAATAGCTCAGGGGGTGCAAGAGTGCTGCCCGTGGTTCAGAGGCAGTGCCCAGTGGGGCACGGATGGTTGGAGGGGATATCAGGGATCTCTGCAACATAAAAAGTACCCAAAACCTAGCAGTTTAAATCAACCCTAAACATTTACCTCTCTCACATCCTTTCTGTGGGTCAGCACCTAGGGAAAGCTCAGCTAGTTGGCTCTGTCCCAGGATCCCCCATGAAACTGTGAAGAAGACACAGGAGGAGCTGTGGTCTCATCTGAGAGCTTGCCTGGGGCCGGGGCACCCACTGCCCAGGGCATTCACTCACGTGCTTGCAGCTGGTCCTTGGCTGGAGGCCTCGGTTCCCACCGTGTGGCCCTCTCCACAGGGCTGCTTGAGTGTCCTCATGACATGGCAGCCAAGCCCTCATCGAGGGACCCTGGGGTCCAAGAGAGCAAGCAGAACTCCCAACCCCAAGGGCCCTCTCCAGAAGCCAACTGCACAGCCCTGAGAGACCTGTGTCACGGTGAAAGGCCACGTGCACCAGCCACGTGAGCCAGGTGCCCCGACACGGGGCAACCCACAGCTCCAACCCACAGCTACACCAGGGGCTGCTGCGCCCAGCAGAAGCCACCCAGCTGAGTCCAGACCCAGCTGCCAACCAGAGTCAGGAGCAATAAATGGTTTTGCAACTTTGCGGAGGTGTAATTGACAAGTAAACCTTGTGTGTGTTTGAGGTGCACAGCGTGATGATTTGATCTCTGTATATGCTGCCGCAGGATTACCGCCATCAAGTGAGTTAACGCATCCATAATCTCGCCTGGGTACCACTGTGTGTGTGTGGTGAGAACACTCAGGGTCTGCTGTCTCAGCAAATTTCAAGTATGCTCTATATTATTATTTTTATTTTATTTTGTTTTTGCGGTACGCAGGCCACTCACTGCTGTGACCTCTCCCGTTGTGGAGCACAGGCTCCGGACGCTCAGGCTCAGCAGCCATGGCTCACGGGCCCAGCCGCTCCGCGGCATGTGGGATCTTCCCGGACCAGGGCACGAACCCGTATCCCCTGCATCGGCAGGCGGACTCCCAACCACTGCGCCACCAGGGAAGCCCTATGTTATTATTCACTGTAATCACCATGCTGTGCAATAGAACCCCAGAACTTATTCATATTATAACTAAAGGTCTGTACCCTCCCATTTCCCCACCTCCTCACAAGCACGATTCCATTCTTTGTTCCTGTGAGTTTGACTTTTCTAGATTCCACGTATAAGTGAGATCATGCTGTACGTGTCTTTCTGTGTCTAGCTTATTTCACTTAACATAATATACTCCAGGTTCATTCATGTTGCCAGTATATATACAATATAATATATTACGTATTGTATAATAGATATATAATCTCCCACAGTTTCTGTCTCCATCGATGGACACTCCATATTTTGGCTGTTGTGAAAGATGCTGCAATGAACATGGGGGTGCAAATATCTCTTTGAGATTCTGATTTCGTTTCCTTTGGATATATACCCAAAAGGGGGATTGCTGGATCGTACGATAGTTCTGTTTTCGATAGTCCTGTTTCTGATTTTTTGAGGCGCACCATACTGTTTTTCCATAGTGGCTGCACCAATTTACATTCCACCCAACGGTACATGAGGATTCCTTTTTCTCCACATCCTCGCCAACACATTATTTTTTGATGATAGCCATTCTAACAGGTGTGAGGGAGAGTCCATTGCAGTCTTGATTTGCACTTCACTGCTAGTTAGTGATGCTGAACATCTTTTCATGTGTCTTTTGGCCTTTGGCATGTCTTCTTTGGTAAAGTGTCTATTCAGATCTTCTGCCCATTTTTTTAACCGGGTTATTTATTCGTTTGTCTTGCTAGTTGTATGAGTTCCTTATATATTTTCCATATTAACCCTTTATCAGATACATGGTTTACCGATATTTTCTCCCAATCTGTAGGTTGCCTCTTCATTTTATTGAATGTTTCCTTTGCTCTGCATTTTTTTTTTAGTTAGATACAGTCCCACTTGTTCACTTTTCTTTTGTTGCCTATGCTTTTTGTATCAGATCCAAAAACTCATCGCCCGGACCTAGGTCAAAGAGTTCTAGGAGTTTATTTCTAGGAGTTTTATGATTTCAGGTCTTATATTTAGTCTTTAATCCATTTTGAGTTAATTTTTGTAAGTGGTATAAATAAGGAACTGATTTCATTCTTTTACATATGGATATCCAGTTTCCCCAGCACTACTTATTGAAAAGATTATCCTTTCCCCATTGAGTGTTCTTGGCTCCCTTATCAAAGATTAGTAGACTGTATATACATGGGCTTGTTTCTGCACTCTCTTTTCTTTTCCACTGGTGTATGTCATTGTTTTTATGCAAGTGCCTACTGTTTTTATTACTATAGCTTTGTAATATAGTTTGAAATCAGGGAGCACGATGCCTTCAGCTTTGTTCTTCTTTCTCAATATTGCTTTGGCTATTTGGGGTCTTTTGTGGTTTCATACTAAGTTTAGGATTATTTCTTCTATTTCTATGAAAAATGCCATTGGAATTTTGATAGGAATTGTATGGAATCTGCATATTGTTTTGTGTAGTATGGACATTTTAACAGTATTAATTCCTCTAACCCATGAGCACAGGATATCTTTCATTTATTTGTGTCTCTTCAATTTCCTTCATCAGAGTCATGTAGTTTTTAGTGCACAGATCTTTCACCTGCTTGGTCAAATTTGCTTCTAAGTATTTTGTTCATTTTGATGCTGCTGTAATAGGGATTATTTTCTTAATTTCTTTTTCAGATAGTTCTTGGCTATTGTCTAGAAACACAACTGATTTTGTATGTTGATCTTGTATCCTGCAACATTACTGAATTCATTTATTAATTCTAATAGCCTTTTTGATGGGGTTTTTAGGATTTTCTATATATAAAATTATGTCATCTGCAAACAGACAATTTAACTTTTTTGTGTCTGATATTTATTTTCTTTTATTTCTTTTTCTTGCCTAATTTCTCTGGCTAGGACTGCTAGTAATTTGTTGAACAGAAGTGGTGAGAGTGGGGATCCTTGTCTTATTCCTGATCTTATAGGAAAAGCTGTCAGTTTTTCATCACTGAGTAGGATGTTAGCTGCGGGCTTGTCATTTATGGTCTCTACTATACCGAGGTGCTTTTTTTCTATAGCTAATTTGTTGATAATTTTTATCATGAAAGGATGTTTAACTTTGTCAAATGGTTTTTCTGCATCTATTGAGATGATCATATGATCCTATGATTTTTGGCCTTCATTCTGTCAATGTGGTGTACCACACTGACTGATTTGTGTATATTGAACATCTTTGCATCCCAGTGACAAATCCCACTTGATCATGGTGTATGATCCTTTTAAAATCCTGTTGGATTTGGTTTGCTAATATTTAGATGAATATTTTTGCACCATGTTCATCAGAGATATTGCCCCATAATTTATTTTCTTATACTGTCCTTATCTGGCTTTGTTATCAGGGTAACGCTTGTCTTGTAAAATGAGCTTGGAGGTGAGCCCTGCTCTTCAATTATTTGGAAGAGTCTGAGAATGATTGGCATTAATTCTTTAAATGTTTGGTAGAATTCACCTGTGAGGCCATATGGTCCTGGGCTTTCCTTGTTGGGAGGCTTCTGATTACCACGTCAACCTCCATACTCATTATTTGTTCAGATTTCCTGTTTCTTTATGGTTCAGCCTTGGTAGGTTGTATGTCTCTAGGAATGTATCCATCTCTACTAGTTTCAATTTATCAGCATGTAATTGTTTGCAGTAGTCTCTTACAACCAACTGTATTCCTTTGGTGTCACTCGTAGTGACATGTCTAGCCATGTCCCCCTTGCATGTCTAGTACCAGGGGTTTGGGCAGGCATGGATCCTGTCACAGGATCCTGTCCTGTGATCTGGTCCCAGGGTGAGCAGGACCTACTCCAAGTCCTTGGTCAGTAGGGCTGGTGCTGGGACAAGGGTCCACTTCAATCTCTGCACCTGGGTCCACAAATGACAGGCTTGTTACTAGGTGTGCAGATGGGAGTGGCTCCCACCTGGTCCCTTGGAGGGCTCCTGTCTCCAAGGGAGAAGCAAGGACAGGGCTATTGGAGGAGGCCTGGGCTCCTTGGACCATGTCACCCAGACTCTCCCCATGAGGTCCCAGAGTAAGACACCCTCATGACAGAGTGCTCATTCTTCCAGCCTGTGCTCATGGGGCACCAGCTCCATGTGGGGACACAGCAGCGAGTGCCCGCTCGACTCACATGCAGACGTCAGAGAAGTGATAAGCTCACGGTGAAGATTAAGAGCCATGTGGTCCAGTGTGGCAAGGGGCTGCTCTGGGGGCTGAGGGTCCCTCTGCAGAGGGCACTGGGGGCCAGCGGGCTGGTCTGCACACTAGGGCACAGCAGGGAGTGGCCAAGCAAAGGCCCTGGAGCTGCTGGGGTCCCAGGAAGTAAGGGGAGGAGGGGACACAGGGCAGGGCCTGCGAGGCCCTGTGGGTCAGCATGAGGACTGTGGACTTCATCCCAGGTGCTGAGGGAGCAACTGGGGCATTCAGTGAGCGAGTGACCTCTGGGGTAGAGGGACCAAGGCCCACCACTGCTGGGTGGGAGGTCGGAGGCAGGAGCAGGAGGGTCTCTGCCTGAATGGAGGACCGTGTGGGGTGGGGGAGTGGGCTCTCCAAGGGGAGAGCCTGCAGGATTGGCAGGAGAGAGCAGTAGTGGGCAGTGGTGCCGTGCCCCAGACGCGGAAGTGGGAGAGCCAGAGCCACACGACAGTGGTGGCCCAGCAGGCCAGGGCAGCAAGCATGGCCACACCACGGCCCAGCAGGCAGAGCGGGGGCACAGGAGCCCCGACATCTACCCTCCAGAGCCTGTCATGGAGGTGGGAGGGGGACGGATAACCAAGTCAGCACAGGTGGAGCCTGGACCTGGTTGGGGGCCGACGGGGCAGTCAGGATGCTGGCAGCTGGGCGGGTGGAGGTGGGGATGGCGGGGGATGGGATTGGGGGGGAAGTTTTTCCCCTGCCGATCATAGGTTCATCCAACACCTGCTGCACACCTGTCACCATGCAGGGCACATGGATGGACGTCAGGAAGAGAGGGCTCTGCCTGAGGCAGGGAACCGTCAGCCCTGTGGGGACACTGGGCAAAACAGAAAGGAGGTCCAAGAGATGGTGGGGCAGCACGGCCGCCCTCTCGGGGCCTCGTCCCTGCCCCGGTTTGTGAGGGGCACCAGCCGGGCACCCAGGGCCCGTGCTCACCCACCAGCGCGCCCCACCCCCTTCAGCAGGACTCCCCTCTCCCCGCGCCCTTTCCCCTCTGGGCACCTCGGCTTCACCAGTGAGGGGTGTCCCCGCACGAAGGTCCAGCCTGTTCACGCCCCGTCACTGCGCCTGCGCTCTGAGCCGAGCCACAAGCCTGGGGAAGCAGGGGTCCCACACACGTCCTCCCAGAAGCCCAGCACTGCCGTTGTCCCAGAGACACAGCCCTGAGAGTCAAGTGTGGGTGAAGCTGAGGTCGCCCCACTCCATGGGGGTCCATGAAATCACCGAGGGAGCGAACGGACGGGCCACACCTGCTCCCCATTATTCATCTGCCGGAGATGTTGGGGGTGCCTGGGAAGAGGCAGGAGGCCCCCGCCCCCCGCCCCGCCCCCCTCCATCCCCCACCCATGGCCTCGGGGCCTCCCTTCTCCTGGGTGTCTTTCCAGATGCCTTTTACGTCTGTTCCTTTTAAAGGAACATCAACCCCACTTTACATCTGAGAAAATGGGAAGTCAGAGAAATTAATGACCCTCTCAAGGTCATGACCCAGGACTCCAAGCCCAGTGAGGACATAACCAGGTCCCTGTGTGCAGGTGCATGCATGGTGACGGGGCTCCAGCCTTCCCGGGGTCACAGGAGGAGCCTGTACCGGAGCTGGGCTGGGAGGAGGCTTCCAAGCCCCCACCAGGTGCTCCTGGACGGCAGCGCCCTGCCGGTCTGGCCACGAGACGTCCATTGCTGGGGCCCTGAGCCTGGCGCCCACCTCCGCATCCAGCCGCATGCAGGCTTGGTCACGAGGGCCCTGCCTCAATGCCCCCACCTGGTCCAGACCTCATTCTGAGCTCCGTCAAGCTCAGGTCCGCCCAGCCACGCACCCTCTGTACACAGCACAGGAGTCACACAGCCCACATCCGTCTCCCCAAGCCTCATTTTTTTAGAAGAGAGAGTGGAAAGGAATAAAAAAAAAAAGGAAAGGAAGACTAAGAAGGCGATGCAGGAGATAAAAGGCACATGCGGGTGACAAAGAAGCGATGACATAGTCACATTTTATTAATGGGGCGCCCATATGCATTCCAAGGATAATTAAGTATTCACAGGTGAAATTAGCTGATAGGACGGCTGTCCCGAGAAAATCAAATGAGCTCTGATTATATCAATAGTTTCCAACCAGTGTCCCCGGTTATCCAACCATCAGATAAATTTGTCCACTCTCTTCCTTTGGGGGGAAAACCTTTAATTATCCAGCCCTAGCGAATGGCAGGTCATTAATAAAACCTAGTTATCAGGCTGCAGGTTTGGGAGTTTTACTGTTATCCATCTTTTATCTAAATAAACATTTGGGAAATGTCCTTAAAATTATTATAGATACTTCGCCCCTGCCCCACAGCAGGAATTCCTAAGTGGAACCCAGCCACATTTGACGAGAATACGTCCGTCCGTCCGCCGACCGGCCTCCAGCGGGCCGGGCCCAGAGCTGGGCTGCGCGTGCAGTGATGGATCTAGGCGGCCTGCACATGCAGATAAGGGGGAACCGCCGTCATGCGTCTTCACGCAGCCGTGGGGCTGTGCGCGCGTCCTTTATCCTGGCGCCGCATACATCAACGACAGCGGGAGACTGGAACGGCCGGCAGTGACAGAGAGGAGCAGGCCCCTCGGTCTTCCATCCCAGGTGCAACACTCAGATGGTGTTCTTTTATTAAAGCAAAGAATGCTTTGCGATCATTTATTATTCCATTTCCAATACAGTAGTGGAATTCTCAAGAGACACTTGAGACTGGTCTGGGTTTTGCACTATTACACGCAGTGTGTGTCTACTCTTGGACTCTTAGCGTTCCAGACAGATTGACGCAACCCAAACCAGGTGAGGGGGACAGGACATACCAGCTCCAGAGCACACGGAGCCCTCTCGCTGAGCTGGTAGCACTTCCCGCTGTGGTTACGAGGGTACGTGGGGGCCCCACTCCCAGCGCCTGGTGCAAAGATCTCCACCGAACCCTCAGTCTGCCTGGCACACTCCTGGCTGATTGTCCTCCAAAGCACAGGACGCACCGCAAGGTGGAACTGTACGAAAAGCAGACGCTCCTCCTCGGTTGACCAATGCCCGAGGAAGGGCCACCGGAAGACTCTACGCTGGGCTGATTTTATTTCAGCCCCTCTTCCCTTGTTACTCCAGCGCTCTTCTGAGCCGCTGTACTGGGGCCACGGAGGGGAGCTGTGGTTGCTGGGATTTTCACCAAACAGAACTGCTCCAGGATTTCCGGGCTGGAGGTTTCGAGTTTCTCACCAGCCCAGACCACAGAGGGCAGGCTTACCCCACAGTGACCCCACGGGGAGCAGGATGGAGCCGTCCAAAGCATGCTTTTTCTTTCCTTCTCACCAATATTACGGTGAAGGCAAATTATCCGTGTGGCCTTGACACCGAGCTGAGACCTCGACAGGAGGCAGGGCTTCGGGGGGTCCTGCCCCCCACCAGCACCTGTCAGAGACGGGTCAGAGTCTATTTCTGAGACCTGCCCACTTGGCGAGAGTCAGGCAGGGAGGTCTGGGTGACCAAGTGCTTAACAAGTCAGAGTAGTGGGCTCGGCCGATCCACCTGTGGGTGGAGGGCCGTGGGGAGGGGCTGTGGGCTGCGGGGCGCTCAGCCACTGGGGTCCGTGGGTCCCTTTGGCAATTGGGGGGTGTTCAGGCTGAAATCACCCAAATAAACTGCCCAGGACCAAAATGCTCAATCGTCACACAAGTGATAGAGTTTACCATGCGTATCTAAGAGTAATTTTCATTTTTTTACCCTACATTGGTAGCTTTTGCTCCACAAAAGCCCAAACCATCTCCCATAGTTATTTCCTGCTCCTGTAAAGGTCCCGGTCAGGAAACGGTTGCTGGACGCCAAGACCCGGGATGCTCTCACCCCCAAGCTCAGAGTCCAGAGACTCGGGACCCCTTCAGGGGGGAGACCAGACCCCCTTCATGGCCCGTTGGTCTGGGTGTCTGGGCTCCCGGCATCATGTCTGCTTCAAACAAGAGCCCCAGACCCTGAGAGAGGCTGCAGAGGCGGTGGGGGGCCTGGACCCAGAACCCCAGACTGGGGTCTCCGCCGGCCCCTCTCTGCGTTGAGGCCACGGCAGCTCCTTCCCTAGCATGTCCCATCCCGTAGGCCACACATGAGGAAAACCCGAGGGGATGCAGGGGAGACCCTCACCCAAGTACAGACCGCACTTCTCCTGGGAAGTACTCTACTGTGAGAAAAAGACTCAGCTCTGCGTCTGGAGAATTCCATTTTTTTTCCTTGGATGCTAAATCCCACGCCCTACCCCGCTCAAGCGGAAACGCACCGGAACATACGTACTTGTCTCCTGACTCGGTAATTCACCAGTCCAGGCACCGTGACCGAAGCCCCACGGGGGGGCGGCCTCAACAACAGGCGCTGATTTCTCACGCGCTGGAGGCTGGACGTCCGAGACCAGGGCGCCAGGACCCAGCTTTTTCTCTGTCTCCACAGCAGCCACGTTGAAACAATTTCACGCAAAACCTAAGGCTCCCGTCCGTGCCCAGGACCCGAGCAGGCGGAGGGCTTTGGGGACCCAAGCGGACCTGAGTGTAATGTGCCCTTCGGACCATTTGCCTAACTTCAGGCTGATTTTCCCCTCTGACACCCTCACCAGCGCTCAAGTTCTCAGCCCATTTCTCTCTCCACCACCCACTAAACAAACACTTAAAACTTAGGAATTTTAAAAATTTTTAAAGGAAAGGGGTGTTTTGGGAACAAGGCATCCCTTCCTGCTGGACACCTGTTCTCCTTCATTGTTAGGACCTTTACTTGCTGATATCGGGCAGCAGAATTCGCACCCAAACCCTCCCCTGAGGGGCTCTTGGCTCCTGGCAGGGTCTGTACAGGGGAGGGAGGAGGCCAGACTTGCTGATGGCGGGCGTGCGCCGTCCCCGCAGGGCCCGCTGCGCAGGTGAGCCTCTGGGGTCCCGACAAGAACCAGGTGGTGGGGTGGAGAGCGGCCAGTCTCGGGGCAGAGTCGGAGGAGTCTCAACCCCGAGGTGTCCTACCCTGAAACACAGCGGGAGTGGAGGCCTAGAGATGGAGGCTGCACGGGGACCTCGCTGCTGAGGGACACCCAAGCACCAGGGGGCTCCCAGAGAGGAGGGGGTCCACACGGCCTCGCCCCCTCGGGAATCCCACGGCCCCCACTCCCCTCAGGTCCTTGTTCAAAAGTCACTCCTCCAGGGGGCTGGCGGGAGGGCCCTTTGCACCCTTGTCTGCTGCTTCAGACTCAGACCAGGTAGGTGTAGATGAGAACCCAGCACAGACGGATCAGGGATGCAGGAGGGGGGGGGGCCCTACCGGCACGGAACAGGTCAGTCCTGACCAGGCCTGCGGGGCCCTCACCCACACCCTCCCTTGAGGATTGCTGTGGCTGCCGCTCTCTGCACTCTGATGGCTTTCTGGGACACGGGAGGGACCGTCTATCACACCGCCTTGGGTTGCTTTCATCCGAAGCAGCAACCGGCCCGGCGCCTGGACCCGCGCCGTCAACATGCAGTGCGCCCAGCATGTGACTCACGCCTGGTCTGAACCGAGAGCCACTGGCTCCCAAAGACTGGCTGCAGAAAACGTTACGGGTGTAGAATAGCTCAGTAACGATTGTCCATCAAGTACACGCTGGACGATCTTATTCTGAATATATCGGGTTAAAAAATATATATTCTTTAAATGGATTTCACCTGTTTCTTCTCACTAGACTTGCACACGTGGCTCGTGTTCCATTTCTGCTGGACAGCGGGGTCTATGAACCCGGGACAGAGGAGTGTCCTCCACTCAGTGGGAAGTGCTGAACCCCAGTTGTGTCAGGAGCCACCATGGAGAACCTAGCCAGGTGCTTTGGGGGGGACAAACCGAGCCATCTGTGCACTGTTCAAGATGGTGCCCAGACGGAGGGGGTGGGAAGGAAGGAGGCGGGCAGGGGGAGAGAAACAGAGGCAGGGAGACTGCGAGTTTGGGCAGCGCTCATCAGGGCCATCAGCAGGGTTTCCTCAAGCTCCTTTTCTCCTTCCCCCAATTCTGAAGCTCCTAGAGGGTGTTCCGGTGGGGGTGGGAGGTAACACAGGTCTGTGTCAATTTATCTTAGCACGATTCCCTCGGAGACCTGGGGACACGTGGAGGGCACAGGTGACCCCCCATCAGCGCCACTCAGGACTGTCACGTCGCTGCACCCTGGATACTCGTGCAAGCCTGAGCACGGAGGCGTTAGCGCTTCCCTTACCTACAAGCAGAAATCAATCTTTACCCTTTAGGTCCAGCTCTTTTGGGTTAGAGGGCAGTATTTCACTCTGTGTATGATCCCGTCTTCCTAACATTGCTTCCTTTTTTCATCAATTGACTTACAATTACAGCTGCTTATTAATTTGGAGGATGCACATTTCTGTTCCAGGCTTTACCTGCGGCGTCCCGGCATCTCTGTGTCTTCATTTAACGTCTCGGCTATGGTCCTGGCCAATCGTTTCTTACTTTGCAATTATATCTGCTCCACTCTCTGCATGCTGTCTTCGGTGGTTGTATAATTAAAGAGCAACGATTCTTCTCCCTAGGCTGCACAGGGTGAAAAATGTTAGCTATTTCCACACTTCAGGGCCCCAGCTGCTACAAGCATTAAAAATTACTTAAAACATAAATGTATGACATTGTGATCACAATGGATGGTGTTGTTGTAAATGAATTTCACTGTAAACTGCTGTTTTAAATCACCATATAGGGTATCAGAAATGGAAGGAAACTAATATATAAGGAAGTAAGGTTTGACATAATTGTCCCCAAAAGCCTGTTCCTCCAGAAGGTGATGGCGAAGAAGGGGCAGAAACCATTGCCCTTCCAGCTGTGTCGAGGCTGCGGCTGGGCCCTGGGGCTCACTCCTACCTTCTCTCTCTCTGGTTCTCCTCCCCTCCCATCTGCCCCGGGGATTTACGGAGGGTCTATGCTGCGCACTGCTCTGGGGTCAGCTGTGAGCCTGCAGGGGTCAGCCAGACGTTGCCTTCCCTCAGACAACGGAGGCTCTGCTAGAGGAGCAGGTGCAGTGTGGGCAGACCACGGGGGAGGGGCTGTGATGAAGATGCAAACGGGACTCTCTGAGCAGCAAAGAAGAAGCAGGGACATCCAAGGTCACACGCGAACGATGGGAACCTGACTGACGGATCTGAGCCAGCAGGTGCTGAGACCGATGGGAACTCAGAAACTGGGCGTCAGGAGGCTTCCAGGAGATGAAATACACCATTTTCTCAAGCACATATGGAAAACGGTTCCCTGCTCTCTACTTGGACGTTTCCAGTGGTGGAGAACTTGACACTTTTGGAATATCCTCTTCCATTTCAGGACACAGATTCAAGTCTTCTCCCAGCTAAAAGCCTGAAAATCGTGTCTTCAGTTTGGACATCCAACCTGGAAATCTTTGGGTTACTTCAACAGAAGATTCATAACAGGTGAAGCAGCATGGTCTAGGTGCTGGGCACATCCTGGGCACAATCAGAACAGCCGGCCATGTGGGCACGAGACAAGAGGATACCAGGACAGGACTTGCTTACCTGTAAGTAATGGGGATACAGTGACTCAATGAAGGGCATTTATAAAATCGGGGCTTGATTAGAAAGGCAATGCAGCCTTCTTGGAGGTTTGTGAGCAATGAGTGAAATGATGCTGGAAGCATTTCAGGGAGATTCAGTTACTCCCACATTGGATGGAGAATTTGGAGGTCATCTAATTCATCGTTACACAGGCTAACAGCTCCCAAGAAGATCCTGCTCTGAGACTGCAGGCTGAGCACCCTGCCGCCAGTGTCTGAGCATGGCTCTTCAGCCTAAACCACTCCAGCACCTTGTCCTCTTCGACAAAGTCTCCTGGTCCTTCCAGAACCTCACACTCTGTTTCAGTGCTTCGTCACACAGCAGTCCAGAAGTGTAGATGTAAGAGGGGGGAAAGGCTCATTAACTATTCTCACGTTCCTCAGGCATCCAGTAACATCAATGCCAGATGTTGTAGGGGGCACCAAGGCTGCAGAGGAAGCAAATGCTTCTTACCCAAAGGAAGCCCCAGTTGGATGAAGGGAGAGGGACAAATGAAAACATGCACACCAGTAACAGAGCAGAGTGGCCACGACCCAGGCCTTACAGGAGGCAGTCAGCCCACAGAGGAAACCCCACTGCACCACAAGGAGAGATGTTCCAAAAGCCTTAATAAGGAAAGGGACCCTTAGACATAGTCTTGAAAGGTGTGTAGGGGTTGACCTGCAAGACTGGATGAGGAACATCTCCACCAGCAGAGGGAGAAGTGGGACTTCGGTGCTGAGAAGGGTCAGACATACATGAGACGAGCAGGAAAAGAGGCACCAGACTCGAACACGTTGCAATTCTTTCTCTGAACCTTGAAGGAAGGAGAGGAAACAGAGATGGAAAACAATTTAGGTGTGTCTAGAGCATTTGCAGGGAGTAAAGGAGTTCCCATTTTGTACCCTCAATTTTCCCTGGAAATTTTTTTTTCTCCCTGAGAGATACAAGTATTGAGGTAGAGGATTCAGAAAGTGCACCCAAATATATACACATTCTTGACATAACTCTCTCTCTTCATTCTTTACCCACAAATAAAGCAACTGAGATACACCAGTGAGTTTAAAATGATAAGGTCTCTGGGATACGTTGTAAGAAGAGAAGATATTCTAAACAGCACTGGTGGGGTGAAGGACAGAGTAGCAATGGTGAATTTTGAGAGGTTGAGAAAATCATTTCAGAGAAGTTAACTTTGGGCTTTACCTCATTATGTACATTTGTCTGAAAACTCTTTTCATTCTTAAGATGAAACTTGAAAAGGTCTTGAAAGATAGTTTTTCTGGGTATACAAAAAAGTTGACAATTCTCAGCACTTTGAAGATGGAATTCCATTGTTTCCTGGCTTGCATATTTGCTATGGAGAAGTCAGATGTCAGTCTAACTGTAGTCGTTCTTTGGTTTATATCTGTCTTTCCTCCAGACACTTTTAAGATCTTCTATTTGTCTTTCAATTTCACTGTCTTGCATTTAGGTGCAGATTTTCATTCATATACCTTGCTTTGGATTTGTGCTTCTGCGTCTAAGAATTCATGTTTCTCATCAATTTTATATGATTCTCAGCTATTAACTCTCTCCATGTTGCCTCTCCTTCATCCTCATACTTATCTCATTTGTAAGCTCCAACTAATAACACGTTAGGCCTTCTTACTCTACCTTTGATACCTGCCAAACTCTATTCACATTTTTTATTTATTTGACTCTGTTACATTCTGGGTAATTTTTCCAGGCTTTTCTTCTAGTCTACTTATTCTTTCTTCATCTGTGTCATCCCTGCTATTTAACTCATCTATCAAAGTTTTCTTTCTATTGCTATATTTTTTCCATTTAGAGAAGTATATAGTACTATTTTGCTTGCAGTATATGTGTTTTTTTCAGTTGTGTATATTACTGTGTTTTATTTTATAATACTTTATTGAAGTATAATTGACATACAGTAAACTTACATATCTAATGTACAACTTGACACATTTTGATAGATGTATATAATCATGAAACCATTATCACAATCAAGGTAATGAATATATCCTAGTTTGTTTGTGCATTCACTTATTGATGGACATTTTTTTGTTTCTAATTTGAACTATTACAAATAAAGTTGCTCTGAACATTTATATACAAGCTTTTGTGTATATCTGTGCTCTGGTTTCTCTTGAATAAATACCTAGGAGTGAAAGAGTTGGATCATTTGGTAGGTGTGTGCTTAACTTTTGAATAAATTTCTATGCTGTCTTCCAGAGTGGCTTTATAGGTGAATTCTGCCAAATCTTTAAGGAGGATTTGGTACTCCTTTCTACAGGATTTCTACACAAATCCTTCCAGAAAATTGAAGAGGAGAGAATTTTTCCCCAACTCATTTCATATCAGCATTATTCTGACACCAAAACTGCACAAAGTCTTACCAATAAAAAAAAACTACAGGAAAAAAATCTCTCATTGATATGGATGTAAATATTACAAGCAAAATTTTAGCAAGTTAAGCCCAACAGCATATAAAAACAATAATACATCATAACCAAGTTCATGCCAGATTGATTTAACACTAAAAATGCATCAAAGTAACTCACAATCTTAACAAAGAAGAGAAACCATAGGACTTCTACATATCAATTTGGGGAGGCAATTTAACCCATAATAGGATGCCAGTTATTGAGAATTTTGTTATGTTGGGTGATAGGCATTTTTGTATTTCTATAAATATTCTTGAGCTCTGCTCAAGGACAAAGTTGACTTTTCTTGGAACATATCGATCCTTTGGGGTCCCACTTTAGGATGTGTTAGGCAAGACCTGAGCAGTCTCCAATCAAGGACCAATCATTCTCCACTATGGAGGTAACACTCTTCTGTGTTACCTCTGCCTGATGCCCATAAGTCCTGGGATTTCCAACTTTGCCTGGTGGGAACGGGCAGTTTCCATAGCCCTGCCTGGGCATCTGACCTTTCACCTCAAAGCTTTCAGGAGGCTCTTCCCTGGCCTCCTGCAGTTTTCTCCATGCTCTGATCAGTACTCTGCTGGGTACTCAGTGGAGACCTCATGCAGGTCTCAGGAGTCCTCCCTTCTCATCTCTCTTTCTCCAGTCCTCCTGAAAACTTCAGTGTTTCATCTGCACAGACTCTCAGCTCCGTCTCCTATGCCCTCGCCCATTGGGCTATGCCTGTGGTCCCTACCTCACATCACAGCTGGGAAACAGACTCCAACCTGTAAGCTGAAGGAATCTCAGGGCTCAACTCATTTGCTTCTTGCTGCTCACAGGCCTCCAACCTTTGCAACCTGATGTTTAGTGTCTTGTAAATCATTGTCTCACATGTTGTCGGCCTGTCTGTTATTTCAGTCAGGAGAATAAATCTAGTTCTTGTTACTCCATTTTGGCCAGAATTGATAGTCTCTATCTGGTTATTTCTATTCTGTTGCTTTTCACTTATAGTCTAATTGCCATAGCATGTGTCTCCAAAAAAAATAATCTTTTAATTTTGAAGCACTAAGTAGCATGTAGGCCTCCCTCTGTTCATGGCCAGAGTGAGGTTGCCCTTGTGAGATGAGGTCCAGAGAAGGGTGGCTGACCGCCAGGATCTGTACACCTAGGTGGCTTCAGCTGCCCTGAGAGCACAAGGCAGCTAGGACTCATGAAGCCTGAACTCCTACAATCTGAGTTGCTTTCTTTTGGAAAGCATACAAAAATATCTCACTTTTGTAACTGTTGGAAAGACACAGCTATGTGTACCTGCTTCCAGTGTCTTGAGGGAACCCACACAGCTTGAGGCCCTCGGCTCCACAGCAATGCACTGGGGGCTTACCAAGCATGGTCAGGGTGCTGCTGGTCTCTCATTGGAGCAGGTACTAGGTACCTGGCAGCACTGTAACTGCCGTGGCCTTCCCAAGCTCTCAGACATTGGGTGGAGTGTAATGAGTGTCCCCTACTGACCCAGGGGCAGGGCTGGAGGAGTGTGTGAGAGCTGCATCCATACATGGTATTCAGGCTCACCTGGACTTTCCATCCTCAGGTAAAAAGATCGTTCAAGAGCAATGGGGCTCTCTCTAGATTCAGATCTCTCCCATCTGGATGAATTATCACACACACCCGGGAACACCTGCCATTGGGGGATCAGCCTTCTCCCTTCTCCAGGGTGGAGTCCTTTGCCCCCTCCTTGAAACTGTTGTTTCAGTGGCCCACATCCTGCAGTAGCTTTTTGGAAAAGAGTGTATGGGTAATAAATATTTTGAGATTGTTTATAAGGGAAATATCTTGATTCTTTCCTTATACCTGTATGAGAGTTGGGCTGGATATAGAATTTCCTTCAGAACTTTGAAGGCATTTCTCCACATTCTTTTTGTTTTTGGTGTTGCAGTGAAAATGTTCTGAAACCATCCTTGTTCTTAGTCTTTCCTTTACAGAACCTTCTCTTTGTTCCCAGAGTTCTGAAACTTATAAAGACGTGCCTTGATCAGAATCTATTTCACCCATTGTTCTGCGACACCAAATATTCTAGGAAATTTTCTTGAATTAGTTCACTGATGATTTCATCCCCTCTGTTTTCCCTCTCTTTCTCTAGTTTTTCTTTTTCTGAACTCCTATTATTTAAATGTTGGTTCATTTTCTATCTTTTTGTCTTTGTTTTTCTTTGCTCTATTTTATGTGAGTTTCTTTACTTTATCTTCTAATCGTTCAATTCTTTTTTTAATTTCTGCTGTTTTACGTTTTTTCCAATTTTTCTTTTTGTCTTGCTGAATGTTCCTTTTCATAGCATTCTCTTTTTGTTTCATGAGTACAACATCTTTCCTTAACTTGTTGATAATATTGACAGGGTTGTTGTTGTTTTTTTAAAGATTCCTTCTCCTCAAATGATCTCTTTCTCTATGCTGTTCATTTATGTTTGTTTCTTTTGTTTTTTCTCAGATATTTGACAAAATCTGCTCATAATTAAGAGTGAGGACTAAATATCTGAGTGGAAGCTTTAGCAAATGAGTGAACAGTCTACTGGGGACACTGGATGTTCATATCTTCAGGACTCTCCTCTTGGGCTGGTGAGATTCTCCAGAGAATATTTCCTTCTGTAGTGGGATGAATAGCACCCCCCCTCAAAGATATGTCCACACCCTAACTTTCAGAACCTGTGAATATTACTTTACTTGGAAAAAGGGTCTTTTCAGATGTGATTAAGTTAACAATCTCAAAATGAAGCCATTATCCTAGATTATTTGGGTGGGTGATAAATGCTATTACAAGTGTATTTATAAAAGAAAGGAAGATAAAGACAGACACACAGAGAGAGAATGCCGTGTAACAATGGAACAAAGGGAGAGTGGCCATGAGCTGAGGACACTAAGGAATTCCAGAAGCCACCAGGAGCTGGAAGAAGCAAAGAACAGATCCTCCCCCAGAGTCTTCGGGGGGTGCACAGCCCTGCCAACACCTTAATTTCTGGTCTCCAGAACAATGAGAAAATAAATTTCTGTTGTTTTAAACCAGCCAGTTTATGGTGTTTTGTTCCAGCGCCTCAGGACGCTAACATACCACCCCTTACCAGAGGCCTCAGGGCCCAGGGCAGCCGTCATGTGTGGTTAGGGGTTCGGGCGAGTCCATCAAGCAGCCAAACTCCCACCCTCCAGCCCCAGGCCCTGCTCCCCCCGCAACCCACTGCAGACAGTGAACAGCATCTCCTGGGCTGGTGGGGCATCGCCAGTGGGACAGAGTGTGAGGACCTGCTCCTCAAGGCCACCCGCGGCCCTGTCCTTGGATTTGAGCACCCTAACCCCATTTCCAGAGAAATGTGGCACTAGTTGCTGAGCCTCTTGTGTATTTTCTGTGGCGTACATTGGCCCGTTCTCAGCCTTCTTGTCCCCAACCTACGATTCCACTTCCTTGACTCTGCTAAGTGAAGTGGCAGCCGCTGGGGAGCGGGGACCTGGGAGGCCGCACCTGGTCCCAGGGGTGTTCTTGGCCGTAGGGCACTCCGGGCTCCTGGTTCCTCCAAGTAAATGCGGCTGGAAGGGCTTCCCTGCCCAGTTCCTCCCCAGTGACAGCCGGGAAGGGGGGGCATGGAAACAAGAGGGTGCCCTCTCCCTTCACTTCCGAGCTGCACCCAGCACACATAGGTCAGTTCTACCCTCTGATAATCACAGTAACAACTGCTTTTGTTTCTTCCAACTGTCCGTGGGGTCCACTGGTCACAGCCCAAGTTCATTCAATTTGTAGGAAGAAATGAGGCCCAGTTTTCCAAAGATTTGGTTCATCTTGACTGAGGGGAAGGCCCAGGATTCTGAAAGCTCAGGTGTTGTCCCTGGAGTCCAGGGGCCTGTCCCAGGTGCTGGATCCTGGGGTGGCAGGCCCGATCACGCTGCCCCTACTGGCTCAGGCCAGGCAGACACGCACCAAGGTCAGAACTCCCTGCTGTTCATGTTGCTTTTGCCTGTTAGTATCATTTTTTCTGAACAGACTGCATGTGAGGGCACCCCAGGCACCGTGGCAGCCTGGCCTGAGTGGATGGCTTGAATGGGGAGACCCCCCCCTTGCCATCTGCACCTATCCACATGTCCTGGCAAAATCCTTGAACCTGGAAGGGTCCAGCCTATGTGACACAGAGTTGTGACATAGTGGGGTCACCACCAGGCTGAAGACCCAGGGAGAGGGCACCCCTCAGGGCCCATGGAGCTCAGAGACTCAGCTGAGTCTGGGGGCCCCTGAAAACCCCCAGTGAGAGGGAGGCCGCACATGCTGAGCTGCTCCAGGTCCCTGCGGTAGAGAGAGCTTTATCACAGATATGACAAGATAGAGCAGGAGAAGAGAAACTGGGACCAGTGATAATGTGGACCAGGTTCCCATCAGTTCCACCAGCAGCCATGGAAAGTGAGATTTTGTGATTGAAATAATGACATTACGAAGGTCACTTAGCAGTAATTCTGGGGATGGAGAAATTATGAAAATTTTGTAATCACTCTATATGTATTACATAAGTGTCATTAGAATATGACTCCTCGGGCTCTGAGGAGGTCACCTGGACAGGTCACATTCTCCTTCCAAGTCTCTGGGAGTAAAAACCATACCTTTGCCCTAAATCCCCGTTTCCTTGAAGGGTCAGCTCCGGATATACTTGGACGTAATGAGGACTCTGACGTCCTATCTGCTGGCTGCTCTGGGCTCTACAGTGAAGAAACTTGCCAGGTACAGTGATCAGGTTGGCTGCAGCAGAAATGGATTTTTGCAACAAGTGATGGGACCATCTGCTCTATATCTGCTGCACGTCGGAGAAGACGACGTCTATTCAGAGTTTACATGAATCTGTGCATAGTGGTTCGTGACACCGTGGGGTTCGATTGTACACTGTTCCCATTGCAGGACCCCATCCATGCACAGCTGGTTGTTATTGGAGGGAGTGAAGGCCCCTGGAGGAGGCTTGGCTTCTACCCAAACCCACACGCCTCCAGGGAGAAGCCAGGACGGGAGCTCTTTGAGGTGTCTGTGATGAAAGGGGACAAGCCTGGATGGAAGATACTCCGTGGGGGGACCCTAGCCAGCCTCCAGGGAACAAAACCATGGGCATCTCATTCAGGAACTCACAGCAAGAAGGTAGGGGCACTCGAGAGGTCGGGAACTTGAGAAGTAAAGGCTGCAGGAAAGGCTGCAGGGTGACTCAGGGAGCGTAACTGAAGCATTTGGCCGCCTTCTCAGTTGGGCTGCTTTGTTCTTGGTCACCGTGCGGAAGCACAGGGCCAGACCCCCAAGCACCATGTGGGCTCCAGGCTGCAGACTCAGCCGCCCATCCAGACATCGGTGTGGGGCTGGGGACCCTGCCTTTCCTTGGCTGCCTTGTGAGCTCGAGAGGACCTTTGTTCTCCCCCAGCTTTGTTCAATGTTTCGTTCTGACACACCTCCGGGACCAAAGAAATCTGAAATCATTTAACCCTGTTGTCCAATCCAGGGCTTTTGATGTGATTTTAAACAATGCACCAGCACTCAGGGTTCAGGCCTCAATGCCAGCTTGTCTCACCCTGAAAAGCCCTCATCCTGACCTGGGGAATAGCCACATCCTTGCATTCCTGAGGGCTTTCGACTGCCGTGCTGCAGGAATCTCCGAATGGCCATGGACCGGTCTAAGCTGCTCGGGACCTACACAGGTCATCCGATGGCCCAATCGCCAGACTCTATGGCAGATAATAGCACAGGCTATTTCCATCTCTCAAGTCCATTTGAAATGAATAAGAACGTCCCCCTTCTGTTTTTTATCCACAAAGAGACTCCCTTTGCATATTCATTAATGTTAAATTGATGGATTAAATTATTCCAAGCTCAAAATCAATTCTCCACATATCCATCAGAATGGACCGAATCCCCCAGTGGGGACAGAGCACAGCAAATGCATTCAGAGACACTGATAAGTCCAGGCCCATTAGATGTCATTTTAAACAAAGAGCCTAAAAAGCCCTTTGGAGACGCTCTATCAGCTATTAAACAGAGACACCGCATGCACAGGGAGATTGATGGTTAGCGTTCCCGCCTCCAAATGGCTCTCCCTCGGCTGGTGATTACAGGGAAATGCTCCTCCGTGTCTCTGTCACAGTTCCCAGGCAAGCAGGTACCTCCACGCTGAGCTTTCCCTTTGTCTTTCCCGAGGCTCTCAGTCAATTAACAAGTGCCAGGCGGGGACCTCCCGCTCTGCACCCGCTTAGCAAGCAGACGCACAGGGTGTTTGCAAGAATCTGTCTTTCCCTCTCCTGAAACATCACGAGGTGAATGTGTGCAGATCAGTGGCTGGCTCCGTTTCCGGGGCCCCAGCGCACAGGAGGGGCAGCCAGGGCTGTGGGTGGAGGAGAGTGACCAGAGTCACTGCCACAGTGGGGTGGCTCTCTGGCCTCAGATGGACAGAGAGGCTTTGCGGGTTCCTTTTGGAAAGTTTAATTCTGAGTCTAGTTCTGGAGAAAATACTCCAGAACAGCCCATGCATCATCTTTGCTCTCTCCTCACCAATGCATTTTCCCATCTTTCCCCTTTACCCTTTCCCATCACCTATCTTCTCATACTTTCTCCGCACCCACAGCTGAACGGAACAGAAGAGAGCCTGGAACACAGTCTGTATGGGGACATGTCAAAGTGCCTGGAGGAAGGCAGAGGAGACCCCCACCGGGACACGTTCTATTTCTCCCACATCAAGTCTTTCTGATGCAGCCTTCATCGAATTCCAGGGCCTCTCCACGAACACAAGGGCTTTACTTATTTAATTGTTTCAATGGTTGGCTTCAAGCAATATTCGTCATCAGTGGAAGTCGACATAGAGAATGAGGTGTATTTTTGGAAAATCACTGGAACTTTTACTTCCAAGTAAGATATAGTAGATATCAGCAGGGCAAATCATTGTAAAATCTAGAAAAAAGTGGAATAAATGGCAAAAATTGTAGTCTTAAAGACTTTGGACAGCAGTGAAAGCAATGAGAGCCAGACGAGCTGAAACTTCGGTGCTGGGTCAGAAGGCAACGCAAAACTCCTGTGTCTCCCAGCATTTGAGAGACAAAGTCCCACTCACATGCGGGGCCTGCAGCAGGAATGGCGGCTCTCCCAGCGAGACATTTGCCGGGCTTTGAAATCCTAGCGAGATGGGTCACTCAAGGTGAACTGAGTCCAGCTGCAGTGACCACCCAACCCCAGCCCACTGTAAGCCCCGGGTGGGTTGGTGTAATCAGCCCTCACACTGTCTTCCTAAAAGCAGACCAGATGGAACACCTCCAGGTGAAATGACATCACCTTTGACCCGGTGGTTCTTTTTTTCTTTTTTTAAGTTATCTATTCTATACATATTAGTGTATAAATGTCAATCAAAATCTCCCAGTTCATCCCACCAGCACCACCCCTCCACCACTTTACCCCCTTGGTTTCCATACGTTTGTTCTCTACATCTGTGTCTCTATTTCTGCCGTGCAAACCGGTTCATCTGTACCATTTTTCTAGATTCCACATATATGCATTAATACACGATATTTGTTTTCCTCTTTCTGACTTTCTTCTGTATGACAATTTCTAGGTCCATCCACGTCGTACAAATGACCCAATTTCGTTCCTTTTTATGGCTGAATAATATTCCATCATATATATGTACCACATCTTCTTTATCCATTCGTCTGTTGATGGGCATTTAGGCTGCTTCCATCACCTGGCTATTGTAAATAGTGTTGCAATGAATGTTGGGGTGCATGTGTCTTTTTGAATTATGGTTTTCTCTGGATATATGCCCAGTAGTGGGATTGCTGGGTCATATGGTAATTCTATTTTTAGTTTTTTAAGGAACCTCCATACTGTTCTCCATAGTGGCTGCACCAATTTACATTCCCACCAACAGTGCAAGAGGGATCCCTTTTCTCCGCACCCTCTCCAGCATTTGTTGTTTGTAGATTTTCTGATGATGCCCATTCTAACCGGTGTGAGGTGATACCTCATTGTAGTTTTGATTTGCATTTCTCTAGTAATTAGTGATGTTGAGCAGCTTTTCATGTGCTTCTTGGCCATCTGTATGTCTTCTTTGGAGAAATGTCTATATAAGTCTTCTGCCCATTTTTTGATTGGGTTGTTTACTTTTGTAATATTGAGCTGCATGAGCTGTTTATATATTTTGGAGGTTAATCCTTTGTCCGTTGATTCCTTTGCAAATATTTTCTCCCATTCTGAGGGTTGTATTTTCAACTTGTTTGTAGTTTCCTTTGCTGTGAAAAAGCTTTTAAGTTTCATTAGGTCTCATTGGTTTATTTTTGTTTTTATTTCCATTACTCTAGGAGGTGGTCCAAAAAAGATCTTGCTGTGATTTATGTCAAAAAGTGTTCTTCCTACGTTTTCCTCTAATAGTTTTAGTATCCAGTCTTACATTTAGGTCTTTAATCCATTTTGAGTTTATTTTTGTGTATGGTGTTAGGGAGTGTTCTAATTTCATTCTTTTACATGTAGCTGTCCAGTTATTGAAGAGCTGTCCACTTATTGAAAAGACTGTCTTTTCTCCACTGCATATCCTTGCCTCCTTTGTCATTGATTAGTTGACCATAGGTGCGTGGGTTTATCTCTGGGCTTTCTATCCTGTTCCATTGATCTACATTTCTGTTTTTGTGCCAGTACCATACTGTCTTGATTACTGTAGCTTTGTAGTAGAGTCTGAAGTCAGGGAGCCTGATTCCTCCAGCTCCATTTTTTTCCCCTCAAGACTGCTTTGGCTATTTGGGGTCTTTTTTGTCTCCATACAAATTTTAAGACTTTTTGTTCTAGTTCTGTAAACAATGCCATTGGTAATTTGATAGGGATTGCACTGAATCTGTAGATTCCTTTGGGTAGTACAGTCATTTTCACAATATTCATTCTTCCAATCCAAGAACATGATATATCTCTCCATCTGTTTGTGTCATCTTTGATTTCTTTCATCAGTGTCTTTTTTTTGTGTGTGTGGTATGTGGACCTCTCACTGTTGTGGCCTCTCCCATTGTGGAGCACAAGCTCCAGACGTGCAGGCTCAACGGCCATGGCTCATGAGCCTAGCCGCTCCGCGGCATGTGGGATCTTCCCGGACTGGGGCACAAACCCACGTCCCCTGCATCAGCAGGCGGACTCTCAACCACTGCGCCACCAGGGAAGCCCCATCAGTGTCTTATAGTTTTCTGAGTACAGGTCTTTCACCTCCTTAGGTACGTTTACTCATAGGAATTTTACTCTTTTTGTTGCAATGGTGAATGGGATTGTTTCCTTAATCTCTCTTTCTGATCTTTCATTGTTAGTGTATAGGAATGCAAGAGATTTCTGTGCATTAATTTTGTATCCTGCAACTTTACCACATTCATTGATTAGCTCTAGTAGTTATCTGGTGGCATCTTAAGGATTCTCTATGTATAGTATCATGTCATCTGCAAACAGTGACAGTTTTACTTCTTCTTTTCAAATTTGTATTCCTTTTATTTCTTTTTCTTCTCTCATTGCCATGGTTAGGACTTTCAAAACTATGTTGAATAATAGTGGCGAGAGTGGACATCCTTGTCTTGTTCCTGATCTGAGAAGAAATGCTTTCAGTTTTTCACCATTGAGAATGATGCTTGCTGTGGTTTTGTCATATATAACCTTTATTATGTTGAGGTAGGTTCCCTCTGTGCTCACTTTCTGGAGTGTTTTTACCATAAATAGGTGTTGGATTTTGTGAAAAGCTTTTTCTGCATCTATTGAGATGAGCATATGGTTTTTATTCTTCAACTTGTTAATATGGTGTATCACATTGATTGATTTGCATATATCGAAGAATCCTTGCATCCCTGGGATAAACCCCACTTGATCATGGTGTATGATCCTTTTAATGTGTTGTTGGATTCTGTTTGTTAGTATTTTGTTGAGGATTTTTGCATCTATATTCATCAGTGATAGTGGTCTATAATTTTCATTTTTTGTAGTATTTTTGTCTGGTTTTGGTATCAGGGTGATGGTGGCCTCATAGAATGAGTTTGGGAGTGTTCCTTCCTCTGCAATTTTCTGGAAGAGTTTGAGAAGGATGGGTGTTAGCTCTTCTTGAAGTGTTTGATAAAATTCACCTGTGAAACCAACTGGTCCTGGACATTTGTTTGTTGGAAGATTTTTAATCACAGTTTCAATTTCATTACTTGTGATTGGTCTGTTCATATTTTCTATGTCTTCCTGGTTCAGTCTTAGAAGGTTATACCTTTCTAAGAATTTGTCCATTTCCTCCAGGTTGTCCATTTTATTGGCATAGAGTTGCTTGTAGTAGTCTTTTATGATGCTTTGTATTTCTGCGGTGTTTGTTGTACCTTCTCCTTTTTCATTTCAAATTTTATTGATTTGAGTCCTCTCCCTCTTTTTCTTGATGAGTCTGGCTAAAGGTTTATTAATTTTGTTTATCTTCTCAGAGAACCAGCTTTTAGTTTTATTGATCTTTGCTACTGTTTTCTTTGTTTCTAGTTCATTTATTTCTGCTCTGATCTTTGTGATTTCTTTCCTTCTACTAACTTTGGGTTTTGTTTGTTCTTCTTTCTCTAGTTCCTTTAGGTGTAAGGTTAGATTGTTTATTTGAGATGTTTCTTATTTATTGAGGTAGGATTGTACTGCTATAAACTTCCCTCTTAGAACTGCTTTTGCTTCATCCCATAGGTTTTGGATTGTCATGTTTTCGTTGTCATTTGTCTCTAGGTATTTTTTGATTTCTTCAGTGATCTCTTGGTTATTTAGTAACGTTTTGTTTAGCCTCCATGTGTTTGTGTTTCTTTACATTTTTTCCCTGTAATTTATTTCTAATCTCATAGTGTTGTGGTTGGAAAAGATGCGTGATATGATTTCAATTTTCTTAAATTTACCGAGGCTTGATTTGTGACCCAAGATGTGATCTATCCTGGAGAATGTTCCGTGTGCACTTGAGAAGAAAGTGTAACCTGCTGTTTTCCGATGGAATGTCCTATAAGTATCAATTAAATCTATCTGGTCTATTGTGTCATTTAAAGTTTGTGTTTCCTTATTAATTTCTGTCTGGATGATCTGTCCATTGGTGTTAGTGAAGTGTCAAAGTCCCTCACTATTACTGTGTTAACTGTTGATTTCTTCTTTTATAGCTGTTAGCATTTGCCTTATGTACTGAGGTGTTCCTATGTTGGGCGCACCTATATTTATAATTGTTATATCTTCTTCTTGGATTGATCCCTTGATCATTATGTAGTGTCATTCCTTGTCTCTTGTAACATTCTTTATTTTAAAATCTATTTTATCTGATATGAGAATTGCTACTCCAGCTTTCTTTTGATTTCCATTTGCATGGAATATCTTTTTCCATCCCCTCACTTTCAGTCTGTATGTGTCCCTAGGTCTGAAGTGGGTCTCTTGTAGACAGCATATATATGGGTCTTGTTTTTGTACCTATTCACCAAACATGTGTCTTTTGGTTGGAGCCTTTAATCCATTAACATTTAAGGTAATTATCGATATGTGTGTTCCTATTACCATTTTCTTCATTGTTTTGGGTTCATTTTTGTAGGTCCTTTTCTTCTCTTGTGTTTCCCACTTAGAAAAGTTCCTTTAGCATTTGATGTAGAGCTGGTTTGGTGGTGCTGAATTCTCTTAGCTTTTGCTTGTCTGTAAATGTTTTAATTTCTCCATCGAATCTGAATGAGCTCCTTGCCAGGTACAGTAATCTTGGTTGTAGGTTCTTCCCTTTCATCACTTTATATATATTGTGCCACTCCCTTCTGGCTTGTAGAGTTTCTGCTGAGAAACCAGCTGTTAATCTTATGGGAGTTCCCTTATATGTTATTTGTCATTTTTCCCTTGTTGCTTTTGATAACTTTTCTTTGTCTTTAATTTTTGTCAATTTGATTGCCATGTTTCTCGACATGTTTCTCCTTGGGTTTATCCTGCCTGGGACTCTCTGCACTTCCTGGATTTGGGTGGCTATTTCCTTTCCTATGTTAAGGAAGTTTTTGACTATAATCTCTTCAAATATTTTCTCGGGTCCTTCCTCTCTCTCTTCTCCTTCTGGGACCCCTATAAAGCGAATGTTGTTGCATTTAATGTTGCCCCAGAGGTCTCCTAGGCTGTCTTCATTTATTTTCATTCTTTTTCTTTTTATTCTGTTCTGTGGCAGTGAATTCCACCATTCTGTCTTCCAGGTCACTTACCCATTGTCCTGCCTCAGTTATTCTGCTGTTGATTCCTTCCAGTGTATTTTTCATTTCAGTTATTGTATTGTTCATCTCTGTTCGTTTGTTCTTTAATTCTTCTAGGTCTTTGTTAAACATTTCTTACATCTTCTTGATCTTTGCCTCCATTCTTTTTCTGAGGTCCTGGATCATCTTCACTATCATTATTCTGAATTCTTTTTCTGGAAGCTTGCCTATCTCCACTTTATTTAATTGTTTTTCTGGAGTTTTATCTTCTTCTTTCATCTGGTACATAGCCCTCTGTCTTTTCATTTTGTCTATCTTTCTGTGAATGTGGTTTTCTTTCCACAGGCTGCAGGACTGTAGTTCTTCTTGCTTCTGCTGTCTTCCCTCTGGTGGATGACGCTATCTAAGAGGATCGTGCAAGCTTCCTGATGGGAGGGACTGGTGGTGGGTAGAGTTGGGTGTTGCGCTAATGAGCAGAGCTCAGTAAAACTTTAATCAGCTTGTCTGCTGATGGATGGGACTGAGTTCCCTCCCTGTTGGTTGTTTGGCCGGAGGCAACGCAGCACTAGACGCTACATGGTCTTTGGTGGAGCTAATGGCAGACTCCAGGAGGGTTCATGTCAAGGAGTACTTCCCAGAACTTCTGCTGCCAGTGTCCTTGTCCCCATGGTGAGCCACAGCCACCCCCTGCCTCTGCAAGAGACCTTCCAACACTAGCAACTAGGTCTGGTTCAAACTCCAGTTGGGTCACTGCTCCTTCCACCTGGGTCCTGATGTGCACACTAGTTTGTGTGTGCCCTCCAAGAGTGGGGTCTCTGTTTCCCCCAGTCCTGTTGAAGTCCTGCAATCAAATCCCACTAGCCTTCAAAGTCTGATTCTCTGGGAATTCCTCCTCCCGTTGCTGGAACCCCAGGTTGAGAAGCCTGAGGTGGGGCTCAGAACCTTCACTCCAGGGGGTGGACTTCTGTGGTATAAGTGTTCTCCAGTTTGTGAGTCACCCACCCAGAGGTTATGGGATTTGAGTTTATTGTGATTGACCCCCTCTTACCATCTCATCGTGGCTTCTCCTCTGTCTTTGGATGTGGGGTATTTTTTGGTGAGTTCCAGTGTCTTCCTGTCCATGGTTGTTCAGCAGCTAGTTGTGATTCTGGTGCCCTCGCAGAGGGAGTGAGCGCACGTCCTTCTACTCCACCATCTTGAACCAATCTCTGGTGGTTCTTTTAACTATATTGTCCAGCACACAATCAAATTTTGTGAGAAATGTAAAGAGGCAAAAAATTGATATTAGTTAATAGAAAGATAACAGAAATTAGAAGCTTATTTACAGATCATTCAGATTTGGGAGTTATTAAACAAGAACTATAAATATAAGTTTAAAGTAGGCAAAATGATAAAATGGATCAAAGATAGGCAACTTCAATAGAGAATAGGAATCACACAGAAGAATCTAACTGGCATTCTACAAATGAAAAATATGAATTAAAGATTCCGTCAGGAGGGTTTACTAATCAACTGAATATAGCTGAAAACAGGGTTAAATAATTGAAATACAGATTAATAAATAATACCTTAAGTGAAACCCAGAGAGAAGAATGAAAAGAACATAACAGACTATAAAGCACACATGGAACATGTTAAAAAAGCTAGCTGACAAATAATCCCATCCCACAAGGAGAAAAGGATGGAATGGAGCTATACATAAAGATATAATGGTTGAGGTTTTTTTCAAAATGAAAGATATCAACAAACAGATACAAGAAACTCCATAAACACAAATATAATAAAAAAGAAACCCACACCTGGACACATTATAGCCAAACTGTTAAAAACCAACTACAAAGAAAAAATCTAAAAGTTAGCCAGAGGACAAAACAGCTTGTACTTTCAAAGAGAAAAAAGTAAGACTGATGAATGACTTTTCAACAGAAGCTATGGAAGTCATAGGATAAGGGAATGCTATTTTTAAGCACTGAAAGAAAAGGAAAAATACTACTAACCTAGAAGTCCACACCTAACAAAATATTTTTTAAATGATGGAGGGAAAATAAAGATGCGTTTGTAACTGAAAACATGTGTAAAATTTCTCTCCAACAGATTTGCATTACAAGGCATAATAAGGCAAATTTTTTGCCTGAAGGAAATGGAAAGGAAGCCCGCAAATACATACAGCAATGAAAAGCACCAGAAAGGAGAAATTTCGGAGTAAGTTTGAGAGTACCAATTGTTTAAAGCAATAACGAGGAAGACATCTGGCAGTATTCCTAACAAAAGCAGAAAGAAAATATAACACCAATGGCACAAAAAGCAAGAGTACATACAAGACAAAAAACAACTTTTGTAAGTTTCAGCAATTGCTCAGGAAGCAGTAAAAGTATTAATTCAAGGTAGATTTTTATAAATCAATTATGCATATTTGAAACTATAGGGAAATGAGAAATATATAACTATAATGCCAGTAGAGGAGGGGGGAAAAGAAGTAATAAAAATACTTGGTTAATTCAAAAATGAAAAGGAAGAATAAAGGACAGATAGAATGAACAGAAAACAAATCATAGGATATTACGCTAACCGTCCAACCATGAATGTAGTTAAGTTAAATGTTAATGGACTAAACACTTTAATTATGACAAAGCTTGTCAGACTTGTTTTTAAAAAAGAAAAATAATTTCAACTATATGCTCTTTATGAGAGGCATACTTTAAACACAATGACATAGGTTGAAGTAAAAATATGGAGAACAAGCAAACATTAGCCAAAAGAAAGGCAGCAAGGCGTATTGATATAAGAAAAAATATATAATTTGAAGTGAACATTATTGTTAGTGGTAAAGAGAGATATATTGTAATAATAAATGAGACACATAACAGAAAGATATTAAAAACTTAAATTTGAATGCATAGCTTAAAATATAAAAAGAATAGTATAGAAATAAATAGGCCAATCTACAATCATAGGTGGAGGTTTTAAAGACAGCTTTCTCAATAACTGATTGAAAAAGAGACCAAAAATACTGAATATAATCACACAACTAGACAATGACAGAATGGGCATATATCAAACATTCCACCCATTACTGCAGAATAGACATTTTTTAAAAGTGCACATGGGACATTTGCTCTGACCAACCACATTCTGGCCATAAAGTAAGTCTAAGCTATTTCTAAAAATTAAATTCGCACTGAGTATGTTCTCTGCTTGGTGTGAGTAAACCAGGCATCAATAATAGAAACACATGGGTTAAAAAAGAAGTCACAATGGAAACTACAGTATGTTTTCAGTTGAGGGATAATTGAAATAAAATACATTGACACTTGTGAGATGCAGCTAAAGTTCTACATAAAAGGTGTATTTATAGTTTCAAATGCATATATTTAAGATAGGAAAAAATAAGAATCAATTATCTAAGCTTCTCTCTAATGAAACTATGAAAAAGAAAACACTTGCAAATAAACCCTGAGAAAGTAATGGGAGAAGGCATATAACAAAATTAGTATTATGAATCAATCATACAACATACATGCAATAGGGGAAAAAAGTCAAAAATTGGTTCTATGAAAATATTCAAAAAATTAATAAAACTCTTTGAGAATGGACAAGAAAATAGAAATCACAAATTAGAAAGCTTGGAAAGAAAAAAAATGGTATGTTACTATAGATCCTACAGGCTTTTAAAAGTTAGTTAAAAGATAGTATGAAGAAATTTATGGGACATACCTGGTGGCACGATGGTTAAGAATCTGCCTGCCAATGCCGGGGACACAGCTTCTATCCTTGGTCGGGGAAGATCCCACATGCTGTGGAGCAACTAAGCCCATGTGCCACAACTACTGAGCCCACACGCTGCAACTACTGAAGCCCGTGTGCCTAGAGCCCATGCTCCACAATGAGAGAAGCCACTGCAATGAGAAGCCCACGTACCACAACGAAGAGTAGCCCCCGCTCGCCGCAGCTAGAGAAAGCTCATGTGCAGCAACAAAGACCCAGTGCAGCCAAAGGAAAAAACAGAAGTAAAAGAAAAAAGAAATTTATGCCACTAACTGTGCAATTTAGAAGAAGTAAACAGATCACTTAAAACCACCTACCAAAAACATGACATAGAAAATGCAAATAGATTTATATCTCTTAGTTATGTTAATTTAACAAAATACCTCCAGATCCAGATCCCTTCACTGGTAAATTCTTCCAAACAATCAAGACAGAAAGAATAATTACAGTATACAAACTCCTTCAGAGGACGTAGAAAAAGGAAACACTTGCAACTCATGTTATGAAACTGGGGTAACACTAACACCAGAGGCTGACAAGATATTACAAGAAAGAAAACCACAGACCAGTATCTGTCATGAACAAGTTATTAGCAAATCAAATTCAGCAAAGTATAAAGGACATAGTAAGTAGGGTTTCCTTAACAGCAATATTTGATAGTATCACATAATGATCAAGAGGTTTTATTCCAGAAATGCAAGATGCTTCACACTCAAGATCAATTAACTTAAGTCACCATATTAACACACTAGAAAGAACAAAAAAAACATATTATTGTTTCAGTAGTAAGATAAAAGGCATCTGACAAAATTCTCCCAACTAATTTCAGATGTTCACCCATCTGCACACCCAAGGATGTTCACACCCACCATTTATTTTCCACACTGAACTCTTCTTCAAACAACTATTAGAAACTATAAGTGAAGTTAAGTTTGTAGGACACAAGATCAATAAAAATCAGCTGTGTTTTTATATGCTAGCATCATATGAATTTTATTTTATTGAAAAATAAAATTTAGAAAAAATTTTATTGAAGTAGAGTTGATTTACAATGTTATGTTAATTTCTGCTGTACAGCAAAATGACTCAGTTATACGCATATATACATTCTTTTTTATATTCTTTTCCATATGGCTTATCCCAGGAGATTGGTTATAATTCCCTGTGCTATACAGTAGGACCTTGTTGTTTATCCATTCTATCTGTAATAGTTTGTATCGGCTAATCCCAAACTCCCACTCCATCGCCCCTCCCACCCTTGGCAACCACAAGTCTGTTCTCTATGTCTGTGAGTCTGTTTCTGTTTTATAGAGAAGTTCATTTGTGCTACATTTTAGGTTCCACATATAAGTAATATCATATGGTATTTGTCTTTCTCTTTCTGGCTTATCTCACTTAGTATGATATTCTCTAGTTGCATCCATGTTGCTGCAAATGGCATTCTTTTGTTCTTTTTTATGGCTGAGTAATATTCCATTGTATATGTGTACCACATCTTTACCTATTCATCTGTCAATGGACATTCAGGTTGCTTCCATGTCTTGGCTATTGTGGATAGTGCTGCTGTGAACAGTGGGCTGCATCTATATTTTGAATTATGGTTTTCTCCGGATTTATGCCCAGTAGTGGGATTGCTGGGTCATATGGTATTTCTTTTCTTTTTTTTTTTTTTTTTTTTGCGGTACGCGGGCCTCTCAGTGTTGTGGCCTCTCCCATTGCGGAGCACAGGCTCCAGACGCGCAGGCTCAGCGGCCATGGCTCACGGGCCTAGACGCTCCGCAGCATGTGGGATCTTCCCGGACTGGGGCATGAACCCGCGTCCCCTGCATCGGCAGGCGGACTCTCAACCACTGCACCACCAGAGAAGCCCTGGTATTTCTATTTTTAGTTTTTTAAGGAATCTCCATACTGTTTTCCACAGTGGCTGCACCAATTTACATTCCCACCAACAGTGTAGGAGGGTTCCCTTTTCTCCATGCCCTCTCCAGCATTTGTTATTTGTAGACTGAAAAATAAAATTTTTAAATTTCCATTTACAATAGCATCAAAAAATGCAAATTGCTAGGAATATGTTATGTTAATGTGCAAGAGTTCCACATTGAAAACTGTACACATTTCTGAGACAAATCAAGAAGATAAATAAATGGAGAGATACACCATGTTCTGACCTAGAAAATTCAACATAATTAAGATGTCTATTCTCCCCATATATGCCTACCTTTAAATACAACACTTTCAGAACTCCAGCAGGCTTTTCATTATAGAAATTGTCAGGCTAATTAAAATTATACATTTAATAAAGCAAAAGACCTAGAACAGCCAAAGTGATGAAAAGGAATGACGTTTGAGGACTGCACTACCTGACTTCCAGACTCACTAAAGCCTGCAGTAATCAGACAAGTGTGGAGCTGGCCCAGAGCAACAAAAGCCCAATGAAACAGACGAGAGGACACAGACACAGACCCACATTTCCATGTACAACTGATTTTTAACAAAGACTAAAGCACTCTACCAGGGAAATAGAAGCCTTTGAACAACTGAAGATTCAAACACAGACAAAACGAACCTCCGCCCAAACTCACATCACACACAAAAATTAATTCAAGATGGAACATGGGTGTAAGTGTGAATGTGAAAGCCACAAACTTCTGGAAGAAAGTATAGGAGAGCTTCCCAACCCGGGATGGACCAAATTTCCTGAGACAGAGCAGAGGAAGCAACGATCATTAAAATTAATAATTAAATTTCATCAAAATTTAAATTTTCCGTATATATGTGCTAGCATATGGTATTTGTTTTTCTCTTTCTGAGTTACTTCACTCTGTATGACAGACTTTATGTCCATCCACCTCACTACAAATAACTCAATTTCGTTTCTTTTTATGGCTGAGTAGTATTCCATTGTATATATGTGCCACATCTTCTTTATCCATTCATCTGTCGATGGACACTCAGGTTGCTTCCATGTCCTGGCTATTGTAAATAGAGTTGCAGTGAACATTGTGGTACATGACTCTTTTTGAATTATGGTTTTCTCAGGGTATATGCCCAGTAGTGGGAATGCTGGGTTGTATGGTAGTTCTATTTGTAGTTTTTTAAGGAACCTCCATACTGTTCTCCATAGTGGCTGTACCAGTTCCCATTCCCACCAGCAGTGCAAGAGTGTTCCCTTCTCTCCACACCCTCTCCAGCATTTATTGTTTGTAGACTTTTTGGTGATGGCCATTCTGACTGGTGTGAGGTGATACCTCATTGTGGTTTTGATTTGCATTTCTCTAATGATTAGTGATGTTGAGCATCCTTGCATGGGTGGGAGGGAGACGCAAGAGGGAGGAGATATGGGGATATATGTATATGTATAGCTGATTCATTTTGTTATAAAGCAGAAACTAACACACCATTGTAAAGCAATTATACTCCAATAAAGATGTTAAACATTTTTTTAAAAATTTAAACTTTCAACTGAGTAGTCAAACCATATTTTTGGAGGCAATATTCACAAAATATATATTTGGCAATGAATTTATATTTAGAATATATAAAGAATGAACTTCTTCTACAACATAATAATATAAACAAAGACCACAATAAAAATAGGCAAACAGTTGTACATATATTTCACTGAAGAATATATGAAAGGATAACAAGCACATGAAATAATTCTCAACGTCATTACTCATGAAGAATATGCAAATTCAAACCACAGCCAGTCACCCTTCAGAATGGCTGAAACTAAAATGACTGGCAATAATATCAAGTGTTCAAAGGGAACTGGCAGGAATGTAAAACGATACAACCATTTTGGAAATGTCAGACCGTAGCTCATGGAAATAACCATACCATGACCCTGTGACCCAGGAGTCCCCTCCTAAGTTTTCACCAAAGAATAGTGACAGCACGTACTCACAAAAAGATGTGGTCAAGAATGTTCATTCATAACAGCAAGACATTGGAAATGGATTTGGTGTCCATCAGCAGGAGAATGGGTAAACAAATTGATATATTCCACCATGGAATACAACTCAGCAACAAATAAGAATGAATCACTAATAATCACAACTACAGGAATAAATCTCAAAAACATTACCTCAAGTGAAAACAGCCAAACACAAAGAGTACGTGCTCTATGATGCTACTTACGTAAAGTTTTAGAACAATCTAAACTATTCTGTGGAGAAAATATATTGAACACTGTTACCGGGGGAAGGTGGGGGGAGGGGTGGATATTGACTGAATGGAAGAGTGAGAGAGTTTTCTGTGCTGGTGACAGTACTCTGTCTCTTGATAGAGGTTTGCATTACACAGGTACACACATTTGTCAAAACTTACCAAGTGTACTCTCAAAACTTGTGCGTTTCATTCAAAATAAAACTAGATGTACATGAACATTCAGCTCTCCTTAGTGATATACACGCTGAGACGTTTAAGAATCCAGTATACTGATGTCAACTTACTTTGAAATACATAAAAATTTACAATAAGTAGGCTAGAGAGATGGCTATACATGTGATAAACCAAATTTAGAAAAATAATCTAGGCAGTGAGTGTTCACTGCATAATTCTTTCCACTTTTTTAAGTTTGAAAATTTTATAATAAAACTTTAGGAATATGAGCAAAAATTACATTAACAAAATAAAGGAAAAAATCATATAATCATGTCAATAGGTGTATAAAGATAAAACTGAATACTAGTTCATGTTTCAGACCCTTAGCAAACTAGGAATAGAAGGCACTTTATTAATTAAAGAGTACCTTACACACACACACGCACACACACACGCACACACCACAGCAGCTAACATCAAACTCAGTGGTGACATATTGAACACTTTCTCCCTGAGGTCAGGAACAGACAAGAATGTCTGCTCTTACCACTTCCATAAAAAATTGTTCTATGAGGGGCTTCCCTGGTGGCGCAGTGCTTGAGAGTCCGCCTGCCGATGCAGGGGACACGGGTTCGTGCCCCGGTCCAGGAAGATCCCACATGCCGCGGAGCGGCTGGGCCCGTGAGCCATGGCTGCTGAGCCTGCGCGTCCGGAGCCTGTGCTCCGCAACGGGAGAGGCCACAACAGTGAGAGGCCCGCGTACCACAAAAAAAAAAAAAAAAAATTGTTCTCTGAGTCCTCTCCAGAACAATAAGACCAAGTTCAAATTTAAATAAAGAAATACATACATAAATGGAAATTTGGAAAGTAGCAAAATTGTCATTGTTCACATATATGTTTATGTACATAAAAATCTAAGATAGTCTACAAAATATTAGGAGTAAATAAATTTGCAAAGCCACTTGCTACAAGGCTAATATATAAAATAAATTAATAATTTTTCCATATATAACCAACAAAGTATCGATAATTGGAAAATAGAGTTTTTAAAATACCAATAAAATCAAAATATATGGCGTATGTGCAAAACCTATACATTTAAAATAACAAAAAATGCTGAGACACATTTAAAAAGACCAAACTAAGTGGAACAATATAACAAGTTCAAGGATTGAAAAACTAAAAAAAAAAAAAAGTTAAGATGCTAATTTTCCCTAAGTTTCCCTATAGACTTAATGGGATTTCAATCAAAATAACCCAACAAGTTTTTGTAGAAATTGACCAACTGATTTGTTAATTTATGTGGAAATGCAGTGTCTAGAAAACCAAGACCATCTTAAAGCAGCGAACAGAGTTGGAGGTCTTAAACTACCTGATTTGGAGACTCACCATGAATCTACAATAGTTAACTGTGTCGTGTTGGCATAAAGGTGGGAAAACAGTCCAAAGGAACGTTGGAGAGAGTGTAGAAACAGAGCTGTCCATGATACTCCCTTATTATCCCATCAATCCTGTAGGCTCTGCAGTGATGTCACCTGTCTCCTCCCTGATCTTGGTAATCTGTGTCTGCTCCCTTTTTCTTCCAATCAGTCTTGGCCTTTGCTCTTCCCACCAGCGATCCCCATGGGCTGATGGTCTATGGACCTAGATATTGAACGCTGAATTGATAAAAGTTAGCCATCTCTTTTCTGGGCACCCAAAGATTCCAGAGAGAAACTGAGGGTCTGTCTCAACTGGTAAGTGCTTCTCAGTGGGCTAACATGTGCTAATTTTCAGGTGTCTTTGAGGAGTTAAATAACCAGTTAGATACATGTCCAAGGACTCTTTATAAAGATATGAGCTGGAGGTAGACACTTATGAGTCATCCATGAGGCTGGGGGCATAAAGGACAGAGGAGAAGACTGGGGCCGCAGCGTACACCTACCTCTTGTGGCCGCGCACGCTGCCCAGCCCCACAGCAGGCAGAGGGAGCCATGGTCTCCGGGGCAGTGGGAGGACCTGGTGAGCACCGCCTGCATCTGTGACACACACCTCTGAAAGCTGCAGCAGGCCACGCTCACAGCGGCATGCCAGGACCAATGCCCACTTGCCATCAGGAACTCCTGGCTTGGACCCGGGGAGGGCCCAAGCCTCCCATGGCCTGGGGCTTATACATTTTGGGGTCCTTTTAAGAAAAAGCACCAGAAATTATGAATAGAATGTTGGAGACTGGCCTCAGCAGGGGCTGTGAAGGGGCCTGAGCGGGGCTCCTGGGCAGGGGTCCCAGAGCTTGCACCCGGTGAGCTTCACGGTAGCCCCACCTGCAGTCAGAGCAGGCGGCTCCCCGCCCCCTTGCACAGACACAGCCATGCTCACAAACGCACTGAGGGAGGGGAAGTCACACCCAGTCCCCTTCGGGGTCAGAGGGAGGGAGGGCTGAGCAGGTGTCTCTGTGCCGGGATGAGAAGCAAAGTCGCTCTCCAGCATTTGGGGATGTTGGCGCCCTTTGTGGAGCCCCGAGGAAAACACAGGGGAGGCTCTAGCATCTTTCGGGGACTCTGACCCATTGAGACCAACATGTCCACTCCCCTGCTTTGTTCTCCTGTCGGGGTCCAATGCACATTGTGTAACTGCCCCTCTGTTTTGGTAAAATTCAATAGGAAGAGGGAAACGTGACAGAAAGAAAGACACCGCCCTGGAGCTGTGGGAAGGGCCGACTTGTCCTCCTGAAGATGGCAGCACTTCACCTGGGGCGGAAGGGAGGCCCCTGCAGCGCCCGGCTGCGCCCTAGCGGGTGTGCCTGAGGGCAGGTGGGGAAGGGGCTTCAGCGGGCAGGAGGACGGAGGACCTCTGGGAGCCACGGTTACCACCCCGGTCACCTTCAGGCTCTGTGATGCTGACGCAGCTGGTTCCGGGCGACTGGGGGAGCAGATCCACACCCCAGTCTGGATGGATCTCCAAGGTAGGGTGCAGGCTTATCCCACAGAGCAAAACCACCTGTCAGCTGTGTTCTGAGAGAAGTTTCCAGGGCGTCGAGGATGGCAAGGACCCTGAGCGCACGGAAAGAGAGCCTCCTTCCAGAGCCAGGAAGTGGTTCAGCCACAGAGGCTGCAAGGGCTGCGCGGACCCGGGTTTGCTGCCGCAGCCCCTGTGCAGTTACAGCAAGTGAGCGGCTGAGTTTCCAGCCACCGCTGTGGTCGAGACCCCAGCCTTCCAGAGCCAGGCTTTGCTCCACAAAGTTCCAGACTTTCTAAGCGACAGTCTCAAAGCAGTGGGCCTGTGACAATGGGGGCGAGGCGACACTGGCGATTTCAACCACGTTTGAGGGCTGCCCTCGCCGCCCCACGCCCCGAGTGTGACAACGAAGGTGTCATGAGCCACACTGCGGGCCTGGGGCAGAAAACTCGCTACAACTCAACAAGGTGCTGGGATCGAGGGTCCGCGAACCACAGGCCCATGACCACCACCTGGAGAGCCCTGAAGACGTGCGGGTCCCCGGGCCCCTCCAGCCCCGGAATCTGGACCCCTGAAAGCTTCCCGGGCGGGACGCCTCGGGTTGTTTGCGTCTGATTAAACGCTCCTACCGGAAACTCCACCTCCCAGAGTGTGGCTGGAGGGAAGGAGCAGCAGAGACGGCTGGTGGATTATTGCTAAGACGCTGCTTCACCTCCAGACTGGGCAGGAGAACGTCATTGCCGCCCGGCCCCCGGGAGAGCGCCTGCGAGCACACAGGCCTTCCGGCCAGCGCTGCTCCCCGCCCGTGAGCGCCCTCCGGACGCACATATTGACGGGTCAGAGAGCTTTGGGTCCAGGGGGAAAGAAGGGCCAGCAGGGGATGCTTTCCACCCTGCATACGGAGCGTGGGGTCAGGCAGAGACCTGGAAGTCAGGCTGGGGTGGGCGTGGGCCCGCCCCCGCCCCGCCCGCCCCGGCGAGGACAGATGACCAGCGGGACTGCCGCCTGAGGACCCTCGTGGGTGCCCAAACCCCGCCCAGCCCTCTGGGGTGCCCAAGACCTGCTCCCCCCAGACGCTCTCCAGGCAGAGCAGCTCCTAGCCCGCCACCGGCAGCTTCACCTCAGACCTGGGGTCTCAGAGGCAGCGTCACCGTCCCGGGCAGCATCTCCCCACAACCCTGAGTGCAGTGAAGGCGGCTCCCACGCCCTCAGTGGTCTGCTTCCCCGGGGACACAGCCCATGGCCCTGCCGCAGCCTGGGGACGCCACACCGCTCTCTCCGTGCAGACCCCGCTCCCTCAAGGAGGTCAGGCCCTCTGTCCTCACCCCACACAGCTCGCCGGTCCCTGGAGAGTAAGGAACAGCTGCCCGAGGCCAGCCCATGCCCACCCCAGCCCCTGCTCAGGGGCCACTCCAAGCCTGACCGCTCGCCACCTCCCGTGCCGCCACGGCAAGCTTTCCTGGTCAGCGACAGTGCTGCCCCCGACCCTCCGGTCCATGCCACCCCCTGCTCCTGCCTCCACTAGGTGACTCTGGAAGTCAGGTGCGCTCAGGGGTGCCCTGCAGGGACACCTCCTCAGCAGCAGCATGTGGGCAGCACGAACACGGGGTGACACGGCAGGGGGCCCCTTGCGTCTCAACAGCCACGACTTCTTCTGATACAGAAAACAATCCACCTAATTGTAGATTAGGTACAATTATAACTAGAAGTGAGTGCTCCCTTCTAGTTATGCACTGAGACGTGCACGTAACACACCACACACACACACACACACGCACACATGCACACGTGCACACGCACAGGCACGCAGAGGCTGGAAAGTCTGCCTGTTTGCTACAGTTTCCTATTTACTGCAGTTCACATTTCTGCCTGTTTGACGTTCTCTTAGTCTCAGTCATTTGTATGCAGTGCTTGAGGAAAACAGAATGCCCAGGATGTGAAGTGTGGTGGCCAAGAGCCTGCTTTGACAAAGCTTGTCACAGAGGCCCCGGAAGCATCTAGAGTTCAGAGGAGCCATTGCTAATTAAGTCTGACAGTTTCCCCTTCCTGGGGAGTGCCCAGCGTGTCCCCGCAGAAACGCCGTGTGCAAAATCTCCATCCTCAGGGAGCTGCAGCATACGGTTTCCTTCTGCTCCTCAGAGATTCATAAAATCAACTGAAAACACCTTTGCAAATGGTAAAGAAAAAAGGCAAACAGCAAAGCAAAACGTCAGACAGAGTGGTTATGTCCCAAGGCGCTTCCTTATGATTTTGCGAGGCTCAGTGTGAAAGGAGTGCTGCCCAGTGCCCCGGGAAGCTTGTTCATTGCACTCACACCTGGATTTCAGCAGACCTGGTGGATTACCTGCAGAGGTGAGCTCTGTCCTTTTACCTGCAGTTGTCAACAGAAGGATGTTCCTCTGATGTGTCCTGCTTTGCCCCTCAGTCTTTGTCAGATTTTAAGAGATTATGGTAAATGGGTTAGAGGAGTCCTGGGTGCTACTGTGATCTTCCCCAGCTGTTCACGCAGACCACGATGCCCTCAGGGCAAAAGTCAGACACTGTTAGAGATGCCCAGTGGTTTTGTTTCGTTTTCCTGGACACCAATGAAAGTTAATTTTTAATATCTCTGACATCTGATACCAGGAAGAGAGAACAACATTTTTGTTTAATCTGACACTGTGAGAAAAAGTAAATTTTCACAGGGTATCACTAGAGACCTAATAAACTGGGGCATACATGTAAGTCAAGACTCAGACAAGCGGAAAATCTGAAACAAATCTTAAAATCACATGCAGGAAAATCATGGCCAAGATTATTACTTTTACAGTAAGAAAGAGGAGAGGACTAAAAATTATAAATAATAATAAAAACTCCTAGAAAATACATACATACCCGTTTCTTTTCTTCTACATAGCTTCATGAGTATTTAGATTTTCTATTTCTCCTTGAGTCACTTTTGGTAATTTGTGCCTTGCAATAAATGTGTCCGTTTCATCTAAGTTGTTGAATTTGTTGTCATAATTTTCCATAATGTTTCCTTATTATCAATTTAATCTATGTAAGAGCTGTAGTCATGGCCCCTCTTTTGTTTCTGTAACTGGTAAATGTGTTTCCCTTTTTTTTTCTTGATCAATTTATCTAGCACTTTATCATTTTATTGACCTTTTCAAGGAACCAATTTTTATGTCCATCGACTTTCTCTGTTTTCTATATTATTATTTCCTCCCTTCTACTTACTTTTCAATTTCTTTTGCTTGATTCTTCAGATGGAAGCTTAGATCATTGCTTTCAAATCTTTCTTTTTTCTAATGTAAGTATTTAATGTTAAAATCTCCCTCTAAGCACTGCTTTGCTGCAACCCATGAATTTTGATGTGTTGCCTTCTCATTATCACTCAATTCAAAAGATTTTCTAATTTTCCTTGTGATTTTTTCATTGAAACTATGGTTTAAAATATGTCATTTAACTTTTAAGCATTTGAGGATTTCCCAGTGTCTACTTGTTGATTTCTAATTTATTTTGTGGTCAGAGGATATATATTGTATAATTTCAATCCATTTAAATGTACCAAAACCTGTTTCACAGCCCAGCATATAATCTACTTTGGTGAATGTGCATGTGGATGTGGGAAGAATGGATTTTACTGTTAGAAGGCGTCATGCTCTAAAGAGGTCGGTTAGACCCACTTCGTCACTAATTTGTTCCAGCCTTCTATATACTTACTGATTCTCAGCTTACGATCCGTCAGTTACTGAGAGAATAGGGCTGAATCTTCTACTAATTGTATATTTGTCTATTCTCCTCTTGTTTCGTAAGTTCACGTTTACGTATTTTGAGACTCATATGTTAGGTATATACGTATTTATGATTGTCATGTCTTTTTATTGAAATGTCCCTTGTGGTCCCAATATGGCTACTCCAGCTTGCTTATAAATGTATTTAAATAATATGATATTTTCTATCCTTTTAATTTTATGTTCAAAAATTGTTTCTTATAGGCAGCATTATTTTAGCCAGTCTGACAATATCTGCATTGTGTTTAGTTTGGTTAATTTATTAATTTAATTAGTTACTCATATAATTGGATTAAGTCCGACTTCTTGATATGAGTTTTATATTTTTCCCATCTGTTGTTTGTTGCTTCTTTTTTCTGTGATCTTGTGGATTTGGTATTTTTTAAGGTTCCATTTCATGTCTTCTGTTGACTTAGTGGGTACTCTTTATTTTATTTGTATAGTGTTTGCTCTATAGTTCCAATATGCTTTTATCCTGGTTTACCTTTATAAAACATTGTATCACTGTATACATATAAAAGATTATAACAATATACTTTCATCTCTCCCTTCCTGCCTTTTATTTTAATGTTGGTATACAGATTATTTCCACATATGCTACATATTACACCATGTATTTTTATTATTTTTGCTTTAAAGTGCCAATAATTGTTTTAATAAATTGAAAAATGAAAAAAATTCATTACTCGTATATTTACTATCCCTCAAGGGTCTTAATTCCTTCAGATGTGGGTTTCAATGTGTTACCATTTTTCTCTACCTTGAGGAAACAATATAATGATTTTTTATTACCAATCCTGCTAGTAATAAAAGCCGATCTCAGCTGTAATTGGCTTTATTTTCCCTCATTTCTATAAGGAGATTTTAACTAGATATAGAATTCTAGAATGATTTTTTTTTAATCGGCACTTCAAAGTTGGTGTTCCATTGTCTCCTGCCCTTCAGTGTTTCCAATGAGAAGTCGGCCATCATTTCTGTCTTTGTCACTTTGCGTGTAATATGTCCCCCTCTCTTGGGCTACTTTTAAGAAGTTTTTCCCTTTATAATTCATTGTCAGTAATTTGATTAAAATGTGCCCTGGTATGATTTTCTTTTTTTCTCTGAGTTTCTTTGAGTGCTGTAGGTTTATATTTTCCACCAAGTTTGGAGAAATTTCAATCATTTAATCAAATGGTTTTCTGCCCTTCCTCTTTTTCTTATGTTTCCATTACACTTACGTTAGGCCTCTTGATATTACGCCAGAAGTCAATGAAGAGCTACTCTTTTTTCCAGCCTTTTTTTTTTCTTTTATTGCTTCAGTTTGGACAATTTTTATAGGCCAGTCTTCAAGTTCACTTTTCATTTTCGTTTCCAGTCTACTAGAAATCACTACCATCCAGTGATTTAAGGTATTGTGCTTTTCAGCTCCAGAATATTAATGTGGATTTTTTCTTACAGTTTCTATTCCCCTGTTTATGACGTGCAGTTTTCTTTAACTACTTGGAAGTGTTTTAAAGAGCTGTTTTCAAATTCCTTTTTGCTATTTTCATCTTCCCTGTCATTTCTGGGTTTTCTTCTCCTAGGAATGAGTCAAATGACCCTGACTCTTTGCACGTCTAATCATTTTGATTGCATGCTGGCCATCGTGATTACTGTGTCTCTGAGGGGCTGGACCTTGTTGTCTTCCTTTAGTGAGTGTTGAGGACTTTGCTCCCAAAAGGAAGTAAATTGTCCATGGATCAAGTTGGTCCTCTGAAGGGTGATTTCAGGCGAAGCTGGATACAGGTTAGCCTGCACCCTGAATCTAGTTTAGCCCTACTACTAAGGTGAGCCTTTTCTGGGATCTTTATGGAAAGTCCCAAGCATTCAACCAGGTCTTTCTACTCTGTCTGGTCAGACCTTGAATGTGTGTCAGGCCTGTGTTACCACTGGCGGTTCTCAAAGTTGTCCATTGACAAGAAATGGCAAGAATGACGGAATTAGCAGACAAGCACTTTTAAAAAGTTCTTATGAATACGTCCAAGCACTCAGAGAAGAATGAACACAATGAGTCTGTCTCTTTTGAAGATTTTCTCAGTCTTTATTGTTTTGCAGTTTTATTAAGATATATCTGAGAATGAATTCCCTCATGCTTGAATGTCGCTTGAGATTAACTGAGATTCTGAAATGTCTAGGTCAGTGTTTCTAATCAATCCTGGGAAATCCCCACCCATTATCTCTCCACGTGCTTTCTCTTAGCGCTTCTTGAGAAACTTTGATTAAACAAATCTGTTATTTCCTAAACATCCTGTTAAACTAATCTATTATTCTATAGTTTCCTTTTTCAATCTTTCTGGTTCGGGACTCTTTGGGGACTATTTTACAATTCACTGGTTCTCTTTTCAGCCGTATTAACTTTCTATTAAGCTCATCTGTTGAGGTTTTTTCAGTTTCTTAACATTTTGTTTCTGGAAGTTCTATTTAATTCATTTACAAATTAGCTGTGTCATTTTTTTAAATTTCCTGATCCCTGCAAGTATTTCCAAGCTTGTTTTTAATTTGTTATTTTATAATCCATGTTCAATGTTTCCAATTTCTGAATTCTTTATGGGCATTTTCTGTAAAGCTTTGTCGTACAGAGATGCGTGTTTCCAGATTAGTCAGAGTATAATGAGAGTGGGCTTGAGAAAGGACTTTTTTCTCTAGTTAGTTTGGAAGAATTTCAGGAAAAAGGGGAGATTCATGCCTCTATTTTTATGGTCTAAAATGACAGTGTCAATAGTAATTAACATTTATACTGCACTTTTAAATGTATACTTTTATTTTAATTTCCACAAAAACTTCCTGTTATTTGCTTCACTGTCTCTTTCCTGGATAAAGAAACTGAGATTTGAATAAGATAATCTGTTGCGAGATTCCTACAATGGAAAGTGACCAAGCCAGAACTCATCCTGGCTATTCTGACCACAAGCACCATGTTGGATGCTGTTCAGAAGCCTGGATTAAGAGATATGGGACAACTGTCTTACAGAAATAGAGGCAGTGAACAAGCCTGGGGAGGAGACATGAAAATGAATTCGTGGGAAAACCTGAGCCTGAGAACAGTAACCTCAGACGTGAGTCCCGGCAGCCAGAAGGGCCACGGAAGAGCCAGGTGTCAGCAAAGGCAGAGAGAGAGTCAGTGGTGTCCCTGAGGACTGGTGTGACCAAATCTGGAACACAATGGGCTTCTGTTTCTTTACCGGCTTTAAGAGGTGGGCCTGAGATGCCCCCTACCCCTGACCTCACGTTACGGTACGTCGCAGGGTCTGAAGTGATATAAAATACATCTTAGAAAGGGGAAATAGCCATTTTCTTATCTCAGTATTTTTTAGTGTTTGGAACTTGAGGAATTCCGATCTAAAGGTTTTAGTGCCCACTTAAATGTTAAAGGAATGGGAACAGATTTTTTGGTGTGGTCATTTATAAGCTATATCCATTTGTAAGTTATAGATACATATATACACATTTCTCTGAAAAATAACCCTCACTCTTTATCAAGCTATGGTCCCCCCACCGCTTGACAAATGTCACCCATTCTTCACGATTCGTTGTACATATCACCTTCTCAGCGGATGTGACCCCTACTGCCCTGGATAGAGCAGGAGAGGGGGCAGAGGGCAGGAGGGAGGGCTGCCCCCTCTAGCCTGCCTGACTGAGCCAACCCACCTGTCACCCAGTGGAGCTCTCTCTGGACACCCCAATGACCATCACTTCCCTGCTAGACTCTTAGCACCTGGAGAGTGAGTTCACACTCCTTTTTAGAGTCTCTGAGTGATTTCTACAGCCAGTTACCCGAATTCCTTGTGGAAGAGCAGACTATAGGCGCAAACTAGCTCTCCCTGAGTGTGGAGTGCTCATCAGGCCCTGGGTTAGGAGCTATGCCTGTATTTCCTATTTAATCTTCACGCCATAAGAGGAAAGCATTTTTAGGCTGGAGTTTGCTTGTAATGTTCTCAAGGTCAAGGAGAGTTCGGATTTTAGTCCTGGGGAGCGTGACTCCTGACACCAGATCCCTTACAGTCTATCATGTTGTTTTTAAAATAATGTGCTTCAATGATGGTGGATGAACCAAGAAAATGTACGCTATCTCTTAGCACATGACAGAAATGATTCCTCACGCCAGCCCCAGGATGATGCTGACCTGTGTCGATCCAGCCACACCTTCTAGGTCAGCCCTCTCTTGGGAGACAAAGCTCTATATGTAACCATAGGAAAGCAAAGGCGGTTTGCCCCTCAGGGGCGGCGCGTCCACCTGGCTGACAGCCCGAGCAGCTCCAGCAGCTTGTCTGGCTCCCAGGGGATGGGGCGATGTGTACATCTCTTCCCGGCTTCTCAGTGGCATCATGTGGGCAGCTTGAAATCTGCTGGGTGGGAGTATTTACACCACAGCAATCAGCAAACCTTGCAAATCAGGGTTGTTCTCCCCAGAAACCCAGTTGCTGAATATTTACAAGCACACCACTGGAGTAAACTAAGAAAAATGTGGTGGGCATTCAGGTGACCTTCTTCATGCATTGGACATAATAAAATAAAATATAAAGTAAAATAACCAGAGAGAAAGTATTTAACAACAGTTGATAAAGGAAAAAGGAAAATAATAAAACCACTCCAAAGTAAAATTCAGCTCTAACTGTTTTAGCGGCAATAATATGCCCTCTTTGCTAAAGCACTTTTGAAAGCTTTAACGTGGGGATTGATACTCCTGTCACAGGGCACCCAAACCACCAGACTTGGACCCTTGGAACAGGGAGCACTGGGACGCCCAACATCGACAAAACAACATGAGCTCCGGACACGCAGGCTCAGCGGCCATGGCTCACGGGCCCAGCCGCTCCACGGCATGTGGGATCTTCCCGGACCGGGGCACGAACCCGCGTCCCCTGCATCGGCAGGCGGACTCTCAACCACTGCGCCACCAGGGAAGCCCACCATGAGTGTTTTGAGCTACCACTTTAAGAGAAACTCAGTACATGAAATTGCGTGGCCCCCTCAATTTCTCTGGCTGACTGTTGGCTCCTGAAAGCAGAAGCGTCCTCCGGTTCAACCTCCAGGCACTGGAGACCACTGGGCAGCGGCTGGTGCTCTGGGGCTGTGCCAATGCTGTGCTTAGCACCTCAAGCATGAAATCAAGAAAATCTTCTAGCGCAGGTCCAGGACGTTATTGGTCAACACTGCAGAAGAATTCAGAGCTTCTCCATCTTTTCTAAGCACGCAGTCCACGCTTGGATGCCTCCGCCCCTATCTCTCCGCGCCACACACAAGTCTCTTGCCCCATTACAAGGCTGGTGTGGAGCCTAATCTTGCCCAAGGGGGAGCCCCAAATGTTGCAAGAGAGCTGATTTCTCACCCCACGTGTGGCCACACGCTGGCCCCTTATTCCCAGCTATTCACCATCTCTCGGGAATCAGAGGTCTATTTGCCCCGAAGCCCTTTTTTTTTTTTTTTTTTTTTTTTTTTTTTTTTTACTGCCTGGGTCTCTGCACTAGCCCAGGGAGGGAGAACACATTCGGGTAGGATTAAGTCCTATTCTGTTTCCAAACTGGGAAAGAATGCGATTTGTCCTCCGATATTTGGGAAACAGAGCATCTCAGCAGAGAACATCAGGGCTCTCCAAACAGAAGCCTGCTTTTTCCCTCATAAACAAATTATGCAAACTCTCTCTTCTTCCAGAATTAGCAATGTCACCATTAATTATGCAACTGACAACAATGGATGGATTTGGAAATACGGGAAAGCATGTCATGAATGTTTCAACCACTGTGTCCTCAAGACTCCATCATCTTTAAGTACATCAGCCATCATCGCCAGGACCTCTTCCCCTCACGAAGAGGCCTCGGAGGTGGACTCAACCCACAGGACTTCGGCTGGTGGGTAGAGGGGTGAGCACCCGGGAGTGGGAGCCACACGCTTACGTGCCTGGGTGCATTTGGCATTATTTATTGTCTGCATTTCTTTTCTTTTAGTAAAGGGATTAAAAATTGCTGGCAACGTGTCATCATTCCAACTCCTACTTTCTTTAACAAGCTTCACTTCCCTTTCTTGCTCTGACCTGCTCTCAGCATTCCTTCCTGCTGTTAGATATTACTTGAGATAACAAGATTTCAGGGTAACATTCTTACCTTGTGAATTTCCCACGAGATCCTGTGTCCTGAGTCAAAGGCCATCTTTGCCTTGTGATCAGTAGAAACTGGCTGAAGACTTCTTCCCCGTTTCTACTCAGTGAGTCCAATGTGCGTCCCACCCTCCGCCCTGTGCTCTGGTCACTGAGGCTGGAGGTGGTGCTCGCTTCGGCAGCACATATACTAAAGAGGCTGGAGGTGGACGCTTGGGGCCTGGGGTGCAGGGAGGGTGAGCCTGGCTCACCGCCCTTCTGAGATGAGAGTGGCTGACGCCCAAAGGGCTCAGTCCTTAGCAAAGGGGCAAGGCTTCCCCCGCATGGACTGCGGGGATGCACACGTGTACCGCGAAGCACTGAGGTCACCGCAGACACCTCACGGGGGTGATGGCCCGCGGGTTTCACGTGCCTCAGTGCAAACCTGGAAGCAGCTTGGACGAGGAGGTACTCCCTCTGGCAAGTCTGGTTTGGGATCAGTGTTTACGGGACGACTAACCACTCTCCTCCTAGGAAGGAAAGTCACAGTGATGCCCCAGGAGCTCCAGGCCTCCAAAGGGCACCAGCAGGGTCGCCAATGTTCTCAACGAGTCGCATCACAGGTGTGCAGCGAGCATCCCAGACAGGCTGGTTTCTTCTACAAAACCTCTCCTGACCGGCCACCACTGCTTTCACAGAACACCATGCAAAATAACTACAGTTCTAAACACAATATGGTAATTCTGGGTTAGATCTTGGAACCAAAGAAAAAGGACATTGTGGAAAAACTGGCGAAGTGAGAAGGAACTCTGGAGTTCTGCTAGCAGTAACGCGCCGAGGTCGACTCCTTGCTGTGACAACGTGAAGCGGTTGTGTGTACGCTTGGGGAGCAGAACACAGAATGCTGTGTGCTCTCTTTGAAACTTCTCTGTGCATCTAAAATTATTCCCAAACAAAAAGCTTCCTTAAAAAAAACAAAACGCAACCTGAAAAGCAAGTGAATGAGTTCATGGTTTATTTCAGTAAGTGATCACCAAGTCAAGTGGCATCTTCCCTAAAGATATGGCTGTGTGACAGCTACCAGCTTTGCTAAGCTTTCTTTGAATTTCCTCAATACAATTAATTATAATATAGAGCATCTTTTAAATGAATGAATGCATAAAACCAACTACTTGGATAATTGCCTACTTGAACACAGGAACATAATCACCACCATATATTAACTGAAAATGCAATGTTAAAATGCGCACACAAACAAGGGAAAATCCAACAGGTAAATAACCAGGAAACGGTGCCCGGGAATTTGCTTAGTGTGTCGATCCGGATTCAAGGAAGTTACAGTGTCGAGGACACGTCCTTGTGAATTGCCGAGGACAATCCTTCGTAAAAACCCATTTGGAAGGATGACCCAAGGACAGGCAAGGGGTCTCGACGCTCCAGGTCAGCAGACGGGAAGCAGCTGACCAGAGGGGGCCAGGTGTACACAGGACGTAGCAGGGAAGAGGGGTCCCGGTGCAGTGGGGGAGGGCAGCTCTAGAAAGGAAGCTGGAAACAGGTCCATTGCTCTCTCTAGCCGGCCAAAGAGAGCTGGCCTCTGCACTACGCAGTGGAGGACCCGGGGAGGTGAGGCTCACCTGCTGACCCCTGCCGACTCTTCCTGACCTGCTGGATACACACAGACGACTGTGAATGAAGACCCCCAGCCTGAGTTCAGGTAGCAAAGGAGAATTCTGACCGTCCTTCTCAACAGGGAAGGGATGGAAAGACACGCCACCAGTACCGTCTCCCAAAGGCAGAGATGAGGAAATCAGTGAGTGTGCCGGGGGCTGGCTGGAGCCCCAACAGTGACAAAGTGCTACAAGCCTAACACAGGGCTCAGGACGGAGAATCAAAACACGTTTCTGGAAAAGAACACTATAGGAATAAGCAGTAAATTTTAGACAGCATCTACTCTTGCTTACAAAGTTTAAGAAAACAAAGTGGGAACCAGCCCCCCTAGAGCTCCCTTCCAGAGCAGGGCCACACTGAGGCCCCATGTTCAGGACAATAGAGACAGAGGAAAAATAAGGTCAGAGGAAAAGTTGAAGGGCCGGGGAACAGTCAGAAAATCTTAGGCCGCCACGTGTCTGTTTGTTTGTTTTATCCATAAGAAAACAAGAGAAGGACCCCTGTGAAGCTAGAAACGCTGTACTGAACAGGCCTCCTTCTAAAAGTTTAGAAAAATCAGTTCCACATAAGAAATGAGCAACAGAAGAGGATCAAAATCTAACCCTGGGCTTCCCCGGTGGCGCAGTGGTTGGGAGTCCACCTGCCGATGCAGGGGACACGGGTTCGTGCCCTGGTCCGGGAAGATCCCACATGCCGCGGAGCGGCTGGGCCCGTGAGCCATGGCCGCTGAGCCTGCGCGTCCGGAGCCTGTGCTCCGCAACGGGAGAGGCCACAACACTGAGAGGCCCGCATACCACAAAAAAAAAAAAAAAAAAAAAAAAATTCGAACCCTATGCCAAGTCATTATATGAAGAAAAAAGAATAAAGAGCAGAACAGTATCCCTGAAGGTAGCGAAAACATGCAGAAAGATGTGCACAAAAACACATCAAAATCATACCCTACCGACTTCAAAGCAAGCTGACTGCAACAGATGAACAATATAAACTTTGAGGACAAGATCATTCAAAATTAGAGAAACTCAGAAATGAGTACCCAGTACCTAAGATATAATTAGAAATAAGAGGAAAACCTCACTTCAGAAATGAGGAATAGGGTAGAACAAAACAATAAAGAAGAAACACAAGGATGAATAAGCAAAATAGATGACGGCTTAAGCAAATGAGAACATCTTAATAATACAAAAGCATGAAGAAAGAGAGCTAAAGAATTCACAAGAACATGACGAATATGGGCGATAGGCAAGCGAAACCCAGCATGTGGGCGGCAGGGGTGGAAAGCCAGGGGGGCGGGGGGGACGGGTCCAGTTATCAGAGGAATGGGTCCAGGGAGAAAACTACAGCACAGTGACCATAGTAACAACACCCTACCCTGCATCTGACAGTTACTAAGAGGGGAGATTTTAAAAGCTCCCGCCTCCACACAGACTGTGCGAGGTGGTGGGTGTGTTAACCCATTGTGGTAATCATTACACAACACACACAAGCCTCAAATCATCCCGTTGTACACCTTAAACTTAATGTTATATGTGAATTATATCTCAGTAGAGCTGAGGAGGGGGAACCAAATGGAAAGAGCAGAATAAATACTAACAACTAACAAGAGCCGAAGAAAGACTTCCTAGGGGCTTCCCCGGCGGCCCAGTGGTTAAGACTGGCGCTTCCACTGCAGGGGACGCGAGTTCCATCCCTAGTCGGGGAACTAAGATCCCGCGTGCTGGCGGGGCAGCCAAAAAAAAACATTTCCTGAAATTACTTTTTAAAAGACCGCAGATATCACGTTGAAAGCAGCCCGCTTGGCTGTTGGCTTCCGCAGACCCGGTGCTGAGGGCCACGTGCTGCCCGGGGCTCCCCGCTCGGCCCCTCCCTTCCGGCTGGACCAGGACCGGCCCACCTGCCGTCCCTCCCTCCGCTACTGCGACCTCGCACGTGTCCGGCAGCGGGACAGTCCCCACGCCGCCCGCCGGCTCCACGAGGACAGCCTGCAGGGCCCCAATTCAGGAGCGGGTCATAGACGCGGCCGTCACCCGAGATCTGGGCGTCCTGAGGGGACACAGCTGGGAAGGCCCTGCCAGCCTGCAAGCGCCGGGACTGAGGGACCAGGACCCGGAGCTGCCCCGCTGGACCATCGGGGCCACCGCACAGCGGAGGAGGGGAGGGGAGAGGAGGCGACGGGCTGCCCCACCTTGCCGCCCGCCCCCCCCCCCGCCCCCGAGGGAGCCCGGGAGGCCTCTGCTCTGCGCGGCAAGCGGTGGGGAGGGTCCGCAGGTCCGCCGGCCCCCGCTCCTGCTGGGGCCGCTCCGGTCCCCAAAGCCCACTCCCCCTGTGACGCCGGCCTCGCCGGTCCCCACCCTCCCGTGCGCCCCGGGCTCCCGTCCCTGCTGGAACGAGACCCCCAAGTCGGAAGGCAGGGGGTCCCCGGTTCCAAGGGCAACAGCGCCACCGCTGGGCGGGTGCAGAGAACGCACGGGGCGGTGTGGGGGGAGCGGCGGCGGAGGGGGGGCGGGGGGAGAGTCAGCCGAGGGGGAAGGGACGGGGCGGGCCGCGGGCGGAGCCGGGGACACGCGGGTCAACTAACCCTAACATCTTAAAGGAAGTCACAGGTGCGCGGAGAAGGGAAGGGTCCAGGGCAGGCCTGGCTTTGGGCAGGGGGCGGGGGCGGGGTGGTCAGCCCGGCTGGGTGCAGCCCCTCTGCTCCCCGCCCCTTATAAACGGTTCCCTTAGAAGGAGACCTCTGGCTCCGGGCACAGCATGCTGGTCAGCCCCTGGCCCTGGGCACACCTCCCCGGGGGCTCTCCCTCCTCAGTGGGGCTGAGGGGCGCCAATGCTGACGCCACACACGCGGCGCTCTGGGGCTGCCAAATCGAGAGTAGCCTGTGCCCCCTCCTCGGGGCATCCGAGGAGCCTGAGTCTCCCAGTCGCCACGGCCCGCGGTGCTGATGAGGTGCCTCTCCCTCCACCTGAGCCCTGCCTGCCCAGGACTTCCGAGTTTTAGGACTGAAGTCCCAGAATGCCCCTCGCACAGGGACCCCCGGGCACCCCTCCCTACACCCCACACCCCACACCCCCAGCACGGTGTTTGGCAAGAACAGGGACCCTTTCTACCCAGAGAGGCTGTCCCCCGAAGGCGTGAGGACACGTGTGCGTCATGCTCCAGCAGGCCTGAAGCCGACACACCAGTCCAGGGACCTCAGGACATGGCTGGAGCATCTTCCCAGGAAGAGGCCAGGGCGAGCGTCTCTTGCCAGCGTCCAGTCCTGGCGTCCAGTACCCAAGTGCGCTGGCTGGACTGCTGGGCCTCATCCCTGGGGCCTTGGGTAAGGACGGAGGGGGCCCGTGGGGCAGAGAGAGCGGACAGGCGGGAAGGAGGGTTCTGTGGGAGTGCCGGTGCCGAGGGGTCCCCACGGATCCCGCAACGGGGGCTTCCCAAGTCTCCGTAGGTCTAGCTCCCCGTGCTTTCTGTTTTTCAAAGACTTAATCATTCTTCCCCGATTCACGCAGCCCAGGTCTGCAGACCCTCACCCCCAAGGCCACCTGCACCCCGCGCGCAGCTGTCCGCTCCTGTCACACACAGCCCACCCGCCCGGCGAGGTCATCTGTACCTCCGCCGCAGGTTCTAGAGGGCCCTCCCCTCCCGCTTCACATGCTGCTTCACATGCTGCCTCTGCCTCCGGGCCGCAGGTGAGGTGTCTCCCGTGGCCCCACCCCCGCAGCCCACCTGTCAATCTCCTTTCTGGACGAGGTCCGCTTTGCACTGAGCAGACTCGGCTCTGCCGTCTCCACTGTCTTCCAGGACCTTGCTTATCCTGCCGTTCGCAATCCCTTCTCTTTGCTTCCTTTCTTCCCTCCCTCCCTCCCTTCCTTCCAAGCTGACACCTCCCTGGCCCCAGCCTCCCAGGCTCTGCTCTGGGGTGGGGGGTCCTTGGCCATCCAGCCCTGGGTCGGAGCTGGGGCTCCCTCCCTGAACACGTCAGCCCGGTGCCCTGGGGGCACTGCTCACCGGCGCTGTGCGGGTCGTGGACACGGCTGACCTTCTCCATCCGGCCAGCAGGACCCCCATCCCCACCCGCTCGCTGGCTCCAGCACAGTGACCGACCACTGACTGAACGAAGGGGTCTCTCCTCCCGGCTCTGACCTTGAGCTCTCAGTCAGTCCTGGGAAGAAAGGAGGGGGCAGCCCCTGAACTCAGAGGCAGGACTGTATGTCCACCCCGAGCTTGGCCACAGCTGTCCCCTGAGACCCAGGGTACAGGAAGAAGCAGTCTGTGGCTTTGAGGCCCTCGTGCTCCAGAAGGGGACATTCGGGGTAATCACTGCCATGGAGTCATGGCAAGGCGGCAGCAGGGAGGGCCACAGTATGCAGTCACACGGCCACACTCAGGAATCCCTCTCTGCCACCACCCACGGCCGACTAGGCACCTTCTCAGCCTCTCCCCGTACGACTGGGGCAACTGCTCCATCGGACGTGAGGCTGGGGAGCAAACAAGCTGACACGGGAAGGGCTCAGTAAATGTCCACCTTACTGTGGATTGAGAAAGTGTTAAAAATAACGCCACAGCGCAACACGACAACATTTTAGCGAATGCCTGTTATAACCTTCTAGGCGGGAGTCCTACTCTCTGCTCTGTGACCAAGCAGCCGTGCAGAGGGAGGGCCGCGGGCACCTTGATAACAGGCGTGTCTGGTGCAGGTAGCGCCAGGGGAGCTCAGTGGCGACACGGCCATGCTGCGTGTAGCCAGATGTCTCAGCAGTGAGTACTTTTACATCTACTTTCCTCAGAGAAATAAAACACAGGTCCTGCAGTTCAGAATGAAGTGGAATTTCAAGATCGCAGTCATGAAAGCAGGAAACTCATCGAACCTTGGGATCTTACTTTGAAGGGATTTTAGCCCTCATCTCAGTCTAATCCTGGATTCAATCCTATCAATAGAGTAAGATAGTGTGACACAATGCAATAGAAATGTAACCGTGTGGCACAACGTGGTGCAATGTGATACAATGTCATTAGCTCAGCTCAAGGGCGGCATCGTAACAAGATGCAGGGGCTGTAACCCAATGTACTAGAGGAGCAGGTGGCTTCCCAAAGCCCCAGCCCAGGGTCCCCCTGCAGCCCCTCTGCTGACACCCGCTGCCCAGAATGCTGGCATCCCAAGTCTTCAGTCTGGGAGCAGCCCCGGCCGTCCGCCTCTGTGCCCTTGGGCATGGAGGACACCTGCGCCCCCACCGGCACCTTGGCCTCTGTAAAAACTGCTGTCTCATGACCTTTGTTTGGCCTGGAAACCTGAGCGTTTCTACCTGCCAAGGTATGAGTCCAGTGACCTGGAGCAGTGTCTCAGACGGCTGTTCCCGGTCACTGAAGGTGCGGGGGCAAAGCTGACCCACGTCCACTCACCGGAGCCCTCCCGAAGGCCGTGAGTTCCTTGGAGAGGACGGGGGGAATCAGCTGAAATTTCAGCACTGGCTGAACTGGGAGAGGCTGACAAGTCTGAACTAGGGTGGGGGTCCCTCTCTGCCCCGCCCGCCTCTCTCAGCCTCTCCATTTCCATGTACTCCCCGTGGCGCATCGGACTCCTGGTCGGAGCTCTGGACCTGCGCGCACCGCGGGGCTGGAGCCATCACTGTCTCCCCCGCTGTGGATGCCGCTTCCCAGCGGGGCCTGGGGCGCGCTCTGTGCAACATCAGCAAGGGGCAGCTAAAACTCGGGGTGCGCCGAGGGGAGACCCAAGACAACCGCAGGGAAGACACCCCTCCCGGGATAGCCCCACAATGGCAGCACGGGAAGGGGCGGGTTCTGGGGACCAGTGAGAAGCGTGAATCCTCAGAGCCCCAGGGATGCAGTCACAGGGCGGCGCGGGCAGGGCACCCCCTGGGCTCAGGGCAGGCACTCTCCCCTTACGGTGCCATGTTCTCCTCCCTCAAAATCTTGTGACAACAAAAGAGTTGCCCCCCTGCTGTCTGGGTTGTACTGCCAGACACACAGCAGAGCTAGAAAGCTAGATTCGGGAGATACACGTGCCAAGGAGGGCGGGTGAAAACATCCCAGGGAGGATGGAAACAGCAGGCTGGAAGAGTGTGGCCCTCCCGCCCCCGGGGTCCAGGGGCAAACAGAGCAGGACAGCCCCAAAGCCAGGCGTGGCGATCGTGTACCCACAAGCCCCAGACACAGGTGGGAGCACGGAGGCCTCAGCAGCCCTGATCTGCCCTGTGTCTCCTCTCTGAGTTCTCTTCCCTGCCTTGTCTATGTACCTACCTTCCCAAAAACTTTTGAAAAAGTGCCTATAAAAAGTGTAATGAGGGGAACTAGTTTTCTTGAATATTACCAGCATCACAACTTCGCGGCACAAGGTAAGGAAAGCCCTAAGTTTTGAACATAAGCTGTGTTGGTTTTGTGTGTGTCAATCATATCTCACAGTGGTTCCGTCAATGTAGGTGTTTTTGTGAAAGTACTTTGTGGATGTGGTTATAGCTACAGTCGGTCATCTCTAAGTAAAGGAGGTTGTCCACGGTGATATGTGGAGTCCTCACGAGACACGGCGAAAACTCTGATCTCCTCCTCTTAGAAGGGCACCAATCCCATCACAAGGTCCCCACCCTCATGACCTCATCTCACCCTAATCACCTCCCAAAGACCCCACCCCCAACACCATCCCATCAGGGGTTAGGCCTTCAACATGTGAACTGGGGAGGGACACAGACCTTCAGTCCCTACCAAGGACCCTGAAGGGATCCTCCCGGATTGTCCGGATGGGGCCTAAATGCCATCACAGGGGTCCTTAGGAGAGGGAGGCAGACACGCAGAGAAGGTGACATGGAGACAGGATGGATTGGGATTTGAAGGCATTGGCCCTGAAGACTACGGTGCTGTGGCCATAAGCCAAGGAGTGCCAGCCACTGCCGGAAGCTGGAAGAGGCAAGGAACACACTCTCTGTTAGAGACTCCAAAGGGGACATGGCCCAGCTGACACCTCTACAGGAGGCCTCTGCCCCCCACCAGGGAAGAAGCTGAGACGGGGTGCGGAGGGGAGAGGCACCAGGACAGGGAAGGAGAAGAGAGTCCCCTGGAAACCAGAGCTCTCCACACCTGAACCGTGCAGTCCAGAAAAGCCCCCACAAGGCAAGGGAAACCACAGCAGCTGGCGTGAGACGGTGGCCACACGTGACGGGACTTCCTCAGCACCTGAGGGAGGCCTGTGCCAGGATCTCAGCAAATGCCGGCGTCCAGGGACGACCCCTTGGCGTGGACACGCTTTAGAAGCCCTGGTGGCCACCAGTGCCTGGAGAGAGCCGTGGCTGGGCAGGAGGAGAGGGGTCACCTGGGACAGCACCAGCTTCCGGTCTGGGAGCGAAGAGAGGTGGGGTGGCGTGGAGGAGGGGTCGGGAGGGAGAGGAGAGGACACAGGACAGACGGGGGAGGCCTGAGCCCTGTTCAGCACCTCTCAGGGGCCTGCCGAATGCCCAGGGGAAGAAACTGCATTCGCGGGGTTTTCAGCGCAGAGATAAAATGAAGAATTAAGGGTGGGGGTCAGCAAGGGTCCTAGTGAAACCTTGTGGCCCTGAGCCCAGCAGTCAGTCACCTTGAAGGGGAGCGGAAGACCAGCAACATAAAGAAAGAGAGCTGGCAGGAGGGGAGGGCTGCCAGCAGGGCGTCTGCACCGTCCTGAGAGCCGGGCATAGAAGCGCCGGGGGAGAGTCCCGCCTAGCGAGGTCCCCACGCGCACCAGCCGCTCCTCGCACCTCATCCTTGGACCCCGAGGGCAAACCCACAGGCAGACATCCTTGCCTTCAACCTGCCCGAGAGGAAGGGAGAAGTCAGGGCATGAGAGCAGACCCGCCTCCTGGCCCTCCTGGAACACAGACAGCCAGCCTCCAGCCGTGCTGTCCACTGCTGGCCAGCCTTTCTGAGCCTGACCCTGTGCGCGGACCCTTGCGCCCCATTCTCCTCCCACCAGCACAGCATACAGAAGCCCTCGACCAAAGCCCAGCGAGAAAATCAGGTCCCTGTACCCTCTGAGCTCACCAGCGACACTCACAGCTCTGGACACGTCCCTTCCCACGGGGCATCTGGACCGCTCTGCTTCCCACGCCAAGCCCCCGCCGTCAGTACAAGGTGCCGTGGACGTGGCTCCCAAGTTCTGCTGGGCCCAGTGCACTTCCCCGTAAGAGTGAACCCACCCCCCTCTTCTCTGGGTGAGGAGACAGGCGGGGTATTGAGTGACTGGAGCCATTCACACAGAGGTCGACACCAGCGGGATCCCCACGCCTGCAGAGGAGGGTCCGGGAGGACCCCACTTGCGGACCCCTCCTCAGTTAGGCCGTCCCCAAGCTTCACGATGAAGCCCCCGGATCAGAAGTGACCCCCTCCTCCCCCTGCTGAGCCCCCTCCCCCAATCCCGCTGCTTGAGCTAAGGTGTTAAGCACAGGATGATGGAGAGCTGGAGGGTGAGGGCCCGAGGGCTGCCCTTGGGCCGCAAGCATCCACGTCGTGCGTGTTCCTTTAACCACCTTCCTGAGAATGGAGAGCATTCCTGACCACAGGCTACAGGAGGACCCACGTGCCGGGGTCCTACTTGCGGCAAGACTTGTTCGGTTTAATTTCTGACTTTTTCGCTATTCAATCTACACGAAGGTGGCTTTGTATGTTGACCTTGCATCCCATGGACGTTACTCTGACTAGTTCCGGCCGCTCTTTTTGTAGCTCCCCTGGGGTCTTCTGCGTAGACAATGATGTCATCTGGGAAGACAGACGGTTTCATTTCTTACTTTCTGATCCGCCTGTTGTCTTTCCCTCTCCCTACTGTTTGGGCTAGAGCCTTCAGGACAATGTCGAACAGCGGGGTGGAGGGGTCCTGCATTCCTGCCTCCCTCCTGATCCTGTGGGACGAGTTCCGTCTTTCACCGTTAAGTGTGATGTTCCTTGTAGGTTTCTCACTGATGCTGTTTAAAGGCTGAAGACGGTCCCTTCCTTTCCTAGTTTGCCGAAACCGTTTACCAGGACTGTACATTGGACTTTTTTCAAGTGTTTCTAAAATTTTGCTCCTTGTGATGTACTGTTCTTTTAAAATATTATTGGATTCAATTTTCTTAAATTTGTCAACAATTTTTTCACCTATGTTCACGAGGAATAGTGCCGTTAGTTTTTTACATATACTGTCTCTGGTTTGGGTATCAAAGTAATGCTGGCTTCATACGCTGAGTTGGGAAGCATTCTTTCCTGTTCCATTTGTGAAAGGGTTTGTGTAGAAAGAATTGGTACTGATTCCTCCTTAAACGTTTGGCTGAATTCAGCAGGGAAGCCATCTGGGCCTGTGTGGAATCTTAATTTGGGGAAGATGTTCAACGGCAGATGCAATCATTTTTTATATATAAGACTACCTGGGTTCTCTGTTTTCTTCTGAGTAAGCTTTAGTGGTTTGTGTCTTTCAGGGAATTTGTCTGTTTCACCTCAGCTGTTGAATTTATTGTCATAAAGTTGTTCAAATAGAGGCACAACCTGTTTTCAGTGTCTGCAGGGTCTGTAGCTTTCTGTGCATTTCTGCCCACTGGACATAGGCGACGAGGAACACCTCCATCAGCTCCAGTCCCCCAGAGCCAGCTTTTCCTTTCACAGAAAAATTAAAGCAGCCAGGTCTTCAGAGGACACAGCAGGTGCTGCCTTCTCCCGGCCAGCACCCCGCTGTCCCCCCAGGGCCCCATCCTAGCACACATCCGGTCACCCTGGCCACGCCACTGGCTCCAGCAGGTAGCAGCCACCTCTGTCCTCCTGTGTCCTTCTAACTTGTGTAGCAGGCCCTCCCTGAGGTGTGGAATGACTTTCTGTGCCGGGAGCCACAGCCCAGGACCAGGAAGGGTTGGCAGGACCCTCCCCAGCAGGAGGAAGATGTACCCTTTAGAGAAGCACCCCGCCCTCCCTTGCAAAAGCCCGGCCCCTCGGCCCCCGCCTCTCTGGCGCTGGGGATCAAGGGCACCGAAGACCCCCTTGAGGCCACCCCTCAGAGGTGCGCCCTCGGTCTCCACCTCCCTGTTTACGGCTGCATCCCCACACTCCCCGTCTTCCATAACCAAAGGCCCTTCAGTCTGCTTTCCAAACAGAAGCAGCACCGCCCGGGCCTCCCCCGTAGAAACGCTGCCGTGTCCACAAGCAGGCCTCCTGGACAGTTCCTAAAGTTCCAGACACTTCCTGCAGCAGTAACTTCCCTTCCCTTCCCTTCCAGAGCCACTGCCAGGACTGGAGATGCGCGGCTTGATTTCCTGAATAATTTGTGCGATGGGATCCCAACCTCCGAGGTTTTTACAACTATATTTAGTAAATTTTTAGAGGTTCCATATACCCTCCCAGTAACCACTGCTTCTCTTTAATTTAGACACAACTGTGCACAGGTATTTTATGTCAACCATTCCCAATCCTCGTGGCAATGCTAAAAGCTACGTTCCTACTATTACAAGTGTGGAAACAAAACCTCATAGAAACTGTGGTCTCCTCAAGGCATGCAGCTGGTAAACTGAGGAATGAAGATCTGAAAGCCCAGGCCTGTTGTGTTCAGACGTTCGCTTTCAATACGCTATACCCATCCGCCCATCTCCATACATTCGGAAGAGTTCTAGACATTCAAAGACAGACTTGCTGTCTCTGCAGTGTGAAATGTTGGAGATACTCAAGCACTTAGAGCAAAACTGATGCGCTGTGAGCAGGGCCTGGGTGTCAGCTCCCTCCCTGTGCTGCAGTTTTAGCGTCTACTACGTTGAAGGATGCTACGATGGGAAAAACACTGTCTTCGGCTGAGACGCCTAATTTCAAGTTCACCGAAGAAAACCCAACGGTGGGCGCCCAGGAAGCCAAGAGAAATTCCAGCCGCTTGTGAAGTGGGGTAGCCGTGCTGAAATAAATCACTGGCATCTTTAGGGCAGATTCCCAAGAACCCAGGACTGGGGATATATATCCATTCAACCTCAATTTCTCCTTCTTACACATAAATAAATAAAATCAGACTTTACAATGAAAATAAAATTGCCAATAGAGAGGAGAGTCGAATGATCTATCAATTAGACTGTGATTTATGTTTCACTGACACAAACTCTCAGTCGGCCAAGTGGCTTTTAAATCAATGCTCTGACGTCACAGTGGTCCGGCCTCGACGGCGGTCTCGAACTTCATAAATCAAAGAGTGAGAGAGGAATCAGATTGCGGCCACACCCGTCAACCGTTCCAGTCATGAATCACACACAGCTCCTGCTGCCAGATGGGTGCATCTTCCCAGCAGGGGGCCACCACGGCCGCCACGCTCCTCCCAGGGCAGCGAGCGCCACACACGTCCCTCGAGGGTCCCAACGCGCCCCCTGCCCGGCCCTGGCGTCACTGAGAGGATGCAGCAGGCGGTGGATGTCAGCTATTACATTTAAAAGGCAGCGGGGAAATGGGTTCACCGTGTACGTGACCCTGAGTGGCAGATGCGGCCCAAGGCCCCCGCGTGCTTTGCCCAGTGAGACTGACAGGACCAACCCCGAAGGTGGTCACTGCTCACTCAGCCCGTCAACTGAGCTGAGCACAGGGTCTGTCCCAGCCCAGGAAGGGCTGAGCACCCAGAAGTGCCCACGCTTCTCCTCCTTCAAAGGCATCCTGCTGGGGCAGAGGACACAGGGCCGGGCACTGGGAATGCTTGGTGGACACGAGCTGTCACTGTCATGGCCAAGGAGAGGACCCGGATGGTCAGCAGCAGGTGAACGTACAGCCAGGAAAGGGGAGGGGGCTGCTGAGGGCACGACAAGGTCGCCAAGCTCACCAGGGAGGGGCCGGCGGGGGATCCGTGGCAGCCAGTCGTGGCAGCCTCCATGGCTGCAGTACTGCCACTGACCTTCGTGCTGTGGCGGCCGGTCGCTCAGATCAAAGGGGCACCAGGACGGAGGCCGGGCCCGGGGTGCAGGCGGGGCGGGTCCATTCAGCAGAAGCAGCTTCGCCGGCCGGGACCCTCCCCTCAGGGAGGAGATGCAAGACCTGCTCCAGTTCAGCATTCGAGCCTCTGTTATTTACATGGTGTTTCCACTTCTGTTGTTGATTAAAGTAACAGCATTAGGAGATTGGGATTAACAATACACACAGTACTACCTATACGACAGATAACCAACAAGGACCTTCTCTGCAGCACGGGAACTCTACTCGATATTTTGTAATAACCTATGAGGGAAAAGAATCTGAAACAGAGCAGATATGCGTGCATGGGTATAACTGAATCACTCTGCTGTACACCTGAAACACTGTAACTCAGCTACACTTCAATAGAAAAGGAAAGGAAGCCAATAGACGGCAACATGAAATGGAGCCTGTAGCTGCAGAAAACAATGATAATAATAGCAATGTTTCCACCCTATTCCGTGATACGTGTGATGGTACACGTGAGCACACGCACACACACGCACACACACGCACAGGCATGCCGTCAACCAGGTCTCGACGCTGGTGCAGGAAACAGCTCCGCATCTCCACCCCCCGAGTCCGAGGACAGTGTGGCCAAGACTCCGGGTGGGCACCTGCCCGGCCCAGGAGTCCCAGGTAACCTCCTCAGCTGCTGCTTCCCCAGCTGAGGAAGCATCCACCTGTTCCGCTCGCATCCCCGCCACCAACGACCCTCAAACGTGGAGAGTCCGTGTGAGCGGGCGAGGGACGTGCTTGGTAGAGGGCTCCGAAAGCAGGACCGGCCTTGCTCATAATTTCCTAACTACCTTCCCTCACTGGAGGCGCTGGTCCAACGTGGCCTCTACCCAGTGGCCTGGACGCGTGTTCTCATGGTGTCCATGGGGTAGATGGCAGGACCCGTCTCCACGGGACACGTCGCCCTGTATCGCTGGGGCAAAAGCAGCCCGATAGCCCCTCCGGGACCCGCTTGCCAGGGAGAAGAAGAGAGCTCGATGGGGAAACCCCACCAGCCCCAGTGGGCGTGGGGACAACTAGGCACAATACTGAGGCCTCCCCGCAGTAGGTACACCTGCTACATGCACACAATTGTGCAAACGCTGCTATGAACTGAACTGCGTCCCCCCCAAATTCACGGCACAGCCCCAACCCCCAACGGGACTGTATTGGAGACAGGAGGCAATTAAGGTTAAATGAGGACATAAGGATGGACTCTGATCTGTTGGGATTGGTGCCTTATAAGAAAAGACACCGGAACTCACTCTGCCGGGCACAGGTACGGCGAGAAGGCGGTGGCTGAAGAAACCTCACCAGGAACCAAGTACACCAGCACCCTGACCTCAGAGGTCCAGCCTCCAGACTGTGGGAGATCAATGTCTGCTGTGTCGGTCGCCTCGTGTCCATGGTGTTTGCTCTGAGCTAAGACAGTGCAGTCCAAAGGCCTCCACACCCTGTCCCACCCTCTGCCACCTTTGTCTCAACTGGAGGGTCTCTTTAACGCTGGCCTTGTGCTGGCCAAAAAGAGGCCAGCCAGAAAGCCAGGACTGGGAGACGCAGGCGGTGGGCTCAGCTCTGAGCCGTCCACGCGGGAGGGAGCCTGGATGGCGGGGCTCCCCTCTGCCCGAGGGCAGAAGGCACACCCAGAGCCCATGGGACGTAAGGGTGGCCACGCCAGCCCTGTACCTCCTCACCGCGGCGTCACCAAGTCTGCCGCGGTGAGCGGCGCCTTCGCTACGAATCCCTTGCAGAGCGAGTTTCTTGCCGGACTTTCCCTTGGATGACAAACCAGCCTCTCCTTCTTGGAAGCCACGGGCCCATCAGTAAAAAGACTTCAAAGGCACCAATCACTCAGGTGCCGGGAAAAACAGGAAAGCTGGGATTCCTGGAGGGGTAAAAAGAGAGAGAGCAGTGGCCACTCCTCTGGCTTTGGGGAGCATTTTAAAAGTTAAAAACAGGATTTTGTTTTGTTGCCGAGATGCAAGTATGTCAAAATATCTCATTTTCCTGCGTCACAGCCCTGAGGGTCAACAGTATATCTGCTGTGGAAATTCACCGCCCTGGAGCAAGGAAGCAAATGAGACAGGCTCCGCTAGGTGAGGTGCGGGAGAGCAGGTGGTTGCTTTGTGCTGGTAAATTGCATTTCTCCTTTTCAGAAATTCCGCCGTTGCAACGTGGCCTGATGAGACCCCAGCACCATCCGTCACCCCGTCGCCCGGGGCCTTTGCCCCCTTGGCGGCCGCCCTGCTCCCCACACCGCCCCAAGCCCGGGCAGCTCTCTCTCTCTGAATTAAAATTGTAACGCGTTCGTCCCATTTACACAAAGCCTCAGCTTTGACACATGCAATTACTATGAACATAGAGGCAACATGATTGCTAAGGGCTCCAGAAAGAGACTTTAATCAGAAGACGTGGGGTTCTCCCGGCTGATTTATAATTTCGCTCCTTGCTATTCCTTTATGTTCTTATGTGTTCAGATAATTAGATACACTAGTTCTTGCTTCCCGAGAGGCCAAAAAGGGCAAAATTCCTATTCTTTTTACATTAGAAAGATTAAATTATAATATAGAAAATCTGTAACTTTGGGTAGAAATGACAAATTCACACTACATTAATTTCAGTGCTTACAAAATGTTACAAATATTTTGTGCATTCTCCCCTCTCTTGTAGGTGCATGTGAATTAATTACCTATCCAATTTCAACGCCTTTCAAGTCAGCTTTCCACAGACAACTCCGAAATTAAAAGAAAATAAGGTTTGATTTCCACTTGCCAAGTATATTTGTTTGAGATGTTTAACCATTTAAGCCCATGTACACGGCCCTGAGAACATGGACGTGAACAGATGTGATGTACCACTTACGCAGACACCGTGGGAAGCGGGAGTCCTCGGGACCAGCAATTAGTAAATGAAAGAACCAACCGCCATCCCATACTTTGCAAACAGGAGCGGACTCGCTGAAACGCCACAGGAGAGGCACTGAGCGCCCCAGTCAGAGGCTCTGCAAGGAGGCGTCTTCCCAGGGCTCCAGCCACACATGGGGGGGCTGTCTGGGGGACAGTTTCCAGGTTCACTCATTTGTCCACACAAGACCGACTGAGGCCCAGCTGTGCCAGGCTCCAAACCGAACGCAGGCAGGCAGCTCTCTCGGCACCCAGACGCGGCGGCGCCCAGTTCCCATGGGGCCCGAGGCCACTCAGGCACGTGACGCCCGCCCCCAGCCGGCTCGAGCCCCCAGCTGTGCAGGTGCCGCGCGAAGCAGCACAGGCGGCCACGGCAGAGGGTGCAGGAAGCTGGACCGGGCTGAGAAGGGCCCCCGGGAACCTGACAGTGAAACCGGCCGAGAGGAGGCCACAGCGGAGCGGGGTGGACCCTCACCCACCAGGACTGGCCCCTTACGAGAAGGCCACGTGAAGACACCACGTGACGATGGAAGACAGACGCATGGCGGCTGCCGCCGCACAGCAGGACCGCCGGCCACCCCCGCAGGCGGAAGAGGCAGAACGACCCTCCCCTGGCGCCCGAGGACGCGCGACCCCCGACACCTCCGCGCGGGACTTATGGCACCGGAGCCGCGGAGCACCAGTTCCTGGTTGTGGCCCCGGCCCACGGTCCCCCCGGGCCGCCCCAGCGAGCTAACAGCCGGGGCCCAGGGTGAGAAGTGGGAGCGGAGGCAGGTGTGCGCGGAGGGGACGGTGGGGGCGGGGGGGCGGGGGTGAACACAGTAGGAAGACAGAGAACGGAGGCGGCGTGAAACGGGGCCATGGCCGCGACACCAAGCGTGGTCGCAGCCACCGGAAGCCACGGGCGAGCCCTCCCCCCGACCCCTCCCCCAAGCCCACCCCTCCGGCCCCGCCTCTGGCCCCGCCCCACCCTGGGGCTTGGAGCGCAAGGGCCGGCCCTATTAACACCCACGTGAAGCGCTCTCCTACACAGTCGTGGAAACGGGGTTAATTTAATCAAGAGCCTTATTTGGGTCTGGGGAAGGAGAAGGCCTCTCCCAGGGCACGACATTGAAGCTGAGACGTGAGAACCAGTGGGGGCCCCGGGGGGGGGGGAGGGCAGCGCTCTGGGGGAGGGGCGCACGGCACGGGCATCAGGGCTTGAGGGGTCCCTTCCCGCACAAGAAGCACCTTGAAGCTTTATGCCTGTGAAGGCAGACACATTCATATTATACATTAAAACATTGCCTTGACCTAACCACTCCTATTTTATTTCTTATTATAAAAGAAATTAAAGCATCTGGGGGGCCCCTAGAAGTGTCATGAGGCCCGGCCCTGCACCCGGGGCTCCTAGTGGGCAAGTCGGTCCGGCTGCCAAGGCCAAGGCATGAGCCAGGCCGGTGTGTTCGGGAAAAGGAAAGGCTGCGGGGGGCCTGGGGGTAGGGGGCGGGGCTTTGAGATGGCCCGACCTTCAGGCCAGGTCAGAGGTGACAGGTGACTCAATCCAAAGTCCCGGTGGGAATCCCCTGAAGGACTTCATTTTCTTTATAGGGTCACGTGACCTGGCGCACAGAAAATGGGTTCCCGCCACGGCTAGTTCCTAAAAAGAGGTGGTTCCCGAAATGCCAAATTCAAGGGAATATTCACGGAAGTATAAAAAATGGACATGTGCTCCAGGAGGTTTTAGATATCGGAAGAACGGGCAAAGGACTTGAACAGAGATTGGAAAGAGGGGTCGTCCAGACAGACAACACTCACCTTCATGACCCTCCGTGACAAGCAGGGTGACAGCAGCCTGTGCCGCCGAGTCAGCAAGCGCTGCGCCCGCACCTACCTGTCGGGGGTGCCCTGTGCCTTGGGGGCTGCCCTGGCAGCCTGCCCCAGCGTGGTAGCTTCAGATGGCCCAGATCCTCCCCCTGACTGTTCCCACCCAGAGTCTGGAGTTGGTGTCTCGGGCTGAAGTCGCGGTGTTGGCAAGGCCACGCCCCCAGGGGCTCCGGGCAGACCGCGCCCTGCCTGTTCCAGGTTCTGGAGGCGCGCGGGGCCCCTCCTGTCTTCGCGGCAGCAGCTTCCAGACTCCACTTCCGCCACCATGCGCCCGGCCGCCTGGGTCAGACGACCCCCTGCTCCCTTCCCGTGGGGACCATGTGGCTACGCCCTGGGCCTGTATGCATTTCTTGCAGCAGCCGTAGCGCTTACATGGGAATTTCTCCTCTCGCCGTTCTCGGGGCCAGAAGTTGGAATCAGCAGGTGTCGGCTACCCGCGACCGTGAGGCAGGCTCTGGTCCAGGAGTGTCTCCCGGCTCCTGGTGACCCTGGGCTTGTGGATGCATCACCCAATGTTGCCTCCGTCTCCGTGTCGCCTTCCTTGCTGTGTCCCTTCCCCCTTCCTGACCAGTCATGCCACATTGGATCAGGGCCCCACTTATGCCAGTGTGACCGCACTTAAACTAAGCACACCTGCAAGGACGCTATTTCCAAATGAGGTGCTTTCTGAGGTTTGGGGAAGGATGTGAGTTTGGGGGACACTATTCAGATAGCCCTGGGCAGGCGCCCCATCTTGACAGCCTCAACCCAATCCTACCTGCAACATCTCTTTGCCCTTAAGGGAACACACAGGCTTCAGGTTTTAGAACGTGAACATCCTGGGGGGCGTTACTCAGAAGACCACACCCTATACCAACAAATCCACACATGCCTCCACCACCAGACACGGCTAGAGGCTCGCGTGGCAGCAAATATCAATGATCACGTGGCTCGAAGGAAGATCCCACTAGCTGAAGGCCACGCAAAAGCCAGACACCAAGGAGCATGTGCTGTTATGACCCCACAAGTGTGCTGTGTGTGTGACCCACATGTGTGTGCTATATTGACCCAACGTGTGTGCTGTGTGAACCCACATGTGTGCTGTATGACCCCATGTGTGTGCAACGTGACTCCACGTGTGTGCTGTGTGACCCACATATATACAATGAGATAAAACATCACAGATGACAGACTTTAAGATAGAAGTTACTCACGGTGGAGGTGGGGCGCTGTTGGGGGAAAACAAGGAGGGATTTCTGCGGCTCAGGTAACATTTTGTATCTTCACTTTTTGCTGGCATTATGGGTGCAAAAAGGGTGCTTATCTGTAAAACAAGCCCCCAGTTGTCATCCTGCCCCATCGTGCCGAGGATGGTCCTGGCTGCCAGCTGTTGGTGCCTAGCTGGTCTCCTCCATCCCAGGGACCGCAGGGCTCCAGGCTGCCGTCACCTGGGTTTGTCTGGTCCAGAGTGGGAGCCATGGCCACATGATGCCCCTTTGGGTAGAGACAGTCTTTCCCTGGGTCTGTATGTGGGGACTCTGGGGAGAGCACTGAACCCGCAGAATGTCATCTCCTGGGGCCACATGGCCAGAAAGTCACCCAATATGGTGCTGGGGCAGCAGCCTGGGGCAGGGACCCCAGAGAGCATGTGAGGAGGCTGGTTAGGGGGGCTATGAGGCCCCGGTCCACAGAGGCCACTGCTCAGCCCCGGGGGCAGGTGGGCGTGGGTGGTGGAGGTGGACAGGAGGGTGGCCGGGGTGGGGGTGGAAACCAGAGCACATGCCGGGCCGGCGCTGTCTGAGGCTGGGATAAAGGACGTGGTGGGCGTTGAGTCCTCTGCACCCCACCCTGACTCTCCCTCTCGCCTTCCTCTCATCTGTCTGTCTCTCTGTCTCCCTCCTTCCATCCCTGTCTCTAACCCCATCTTTCTCTTTCTCTGTCCACTCCCTCCTCCTCTGATATCTTTGGGACCCTGGGTAAGGGACTCATCCGTGAGGTGTGTCGAGGGTCCAGCCCTGCCCAGGAAGGATGTCCTGTGATCCCGTTACTGTTCCTGGCGGGAAGGCCCACACCTCCACCCGCCCCCACAGAGCCAGACGGGAAGTGGGCAGGGCGGCCAGGGGCTGCGCACGGTCCAGCCCAGGTGGTTTTCCCTCTGCTCTCCAGGGGCTGCAGCAGGTGGAGTGGTCCTGCAGGGAGTGAGGGGTGGCAGTGCCGTTGCGGGGGACACGAGCCCTTTCTGCAAGCTAGGCAGGGGCAGCGGGGGACAGTGCTTGGCCAACCCAGGCGTGAGCCTTTCTCCGATCGGTTCGGGAGGCGAGAGGGGACTTGAGTGACAGTGCGTGCGGCCCTTTGACATCCTGGCCCACACAACAGGTCCCAGGCAGCCTCTGGGCAGTCCTCCCGGGTGGGTGCTTGGCTGTCTCCAGGCCCTGGTGTCAGGGAGGCGAGAAAGACCCAGCAGAATTCTCTCAGGCCGCAAAGGAACTCATCTGCTAAAAGATTCAGCTGCTGACTTGCTATCGCTGTAGCAACGGGTCCATGTGCCCCTGTCTTCCTATGGACCTGTCTGGGCACCTGCCTGGGTCCAGCAGCGCGACCCCCTCCCTGACCGCGGAGACACAAAGCAGCCGCTTTACCAGCTCCCGCACGGAGCTGGAGCACGGAGGTGGTAGGGCACCAGGGGGCACTGTGGGCTCGGTCACGGCCAGGCCTGCGGGAGCCTGGAACCAGGGTCAGATTCCAGGACAGGCGCGGGTTCCGGGCTTGGAGGCAGGCTGGGGAGGGATGGCTGGCACCGATACTGCCCGCTCTCTCGAGGGCCACCCCGGGGGTCCGGCAGGAGCCTCAGAGGAGCACAGAGCCTGCTCCCAGCCCACACCCTGCCCCGCCCCCCCAGCTCAGAGCTGGCCGCCCCGAGTCCAGTCCACGGGAGGGGCCGCAGGGAAGCCTCATCACCCTCCTCTGTGCTCCTCCCCCAACAGAGATGCACACACCTGTGAACACGCGCACACAGGCTGCCCAGGACGTGAGATCGCACACGTGCTTGCACGCACGCACGCCAGGAGCAGACACCCCTGTCCTGGAGGACAGGACTCTAGTGGGGGACGCAGAGGCTGTCAGGAAAGCCCGTGTCCTGTCCCTGGTCCCCTTAGTGTTGGCACCGGGTTTGCGGCCGCCTTTCCCTGGAGCCGGAGGGAGGAGGACGGAAGTGACCTGTCCTCCCTCTGCAGGGACCAGTGCTTCACGGTGAGGCGGGCGGCAGCCTCGGTCCAGCCTCTGGGGATTCCCGTGCTTGGGACTGGGGCGCCCCCATGACCCCCAAAGGCAGAGGCTGGATTCGGGCGCTGTCTCTCGGTGGGCTGTGGGGCTCCGGGGCAGGCACAGGGTCACATGCCAGCGCCGCCGCTGTACCAGCTGTGCAACTAGAAGCCGCCTTTGCAGCAGGAAGGTCTGCAAGCCCAGGCCATGCTTGCCCTCCCGATGAACCATATCCTGACCCCCAATCTTCCAACAACACGCATGGAAGCGTGTTCCCCACACACCTGGACACTCAGCTCCCCGGGCCCCTGCCAACTGGTGGGACTTGTAGGGATGGGCCTGGGAACCTGTGCTGACCATGGGCACTTGGGTGGGGGTCAGAGACTGGCCTAGTACAGGGACCCCCCCATTCTGGTGCCCACTCTCCTCTACATCCCACCAGCTGGGATCCTCGCCCGGAAGATGGGGTCTGACCTCTGACCCACAGTCCCCAGTTGTGGGGAGAGGCCCCAGGTCGGTGCCCCAGGCATGCCGTCCCCCTACTCCCGCCCCGGTCCCCTCTGGCCGGACCGCAGACTGTGGGAGGCTCTGGGGGGCTTCCCTCTCCTCTCGTGAAAAGCTGGGGCCTTGGCGTCCTCCCTCAAGGGTCTTACAAGCCTGTGTGCATAGCAGGTAAAGCTGACCGGGAAGCAGCCGGCCTGCCCACAGGGTGCAGACAGTGGCTACCGCCAGTCATGGCCACCTCAAGGATGGGCTTAATGGGAGGCCAGAGTGGGCCACCCAAACGTGCCACCCGGTGTAGGGATCGTTCTGAGCTGAAGGTAATCGCAAAAAAGCAGACAGGTGATCTCTCTGCCCGAAAGCGGCCCAGCTCCCTGTGAAGGGGCCCCCGCTTCCGAAGCCTGCAGGGAGGCCTCCTTACAAATGGAGGCGGACAGCTCAGAGACAGGCCGGCCCTTCCCACAAGCTGCCCCCTTTCCTTGGTCTTGTCAGTTCTTGAAATTTATCTTCCTTTGTCAAATGGCGTGAAATCCTCCAAGCCTAGCCATGACTTAGGGGTTTTATCTTCTTTCTATGAAGCCCTGCCCCCAGGCTCGTAAAACCAACATCAAATGTGTATTCTCTCCTCCTAAGAAGCTGTCTGTGGTCAGATTATTCCACAGACCCAGCAGAGGCCCCAAGACTGCAGAGGAAAAACCTCCCCCACCTACAGCTTCAAGAAGGGGTCTCCCAGCGAGACCTTGAGCAGAAGACCACGGGTGAAGGGCTGGGCCGTCCCCTGCGGCAGTGGTAGCCACTGGTGACAAGCGGACCCCAGGACAGAGAACAGGAGTATCTTGGAGCGGGCTGATCCCAAGGGTACAGCCCACAGCACACCGGGGCAGCCAAGACAGACACCCCCACACACACCCCGAGTCCCAGGACCCATCCGTCCCAGCCTGTGCACACCCCACTATTCGGCCTGGCCTGGATCTGAGGCTTCAGTCCCTGCAATCCATCTGTGGGGGAAGAGCATCAATACCGGGTATAGGTGGGTCGCCAGGAGGGAGGAGGGAGAAGGAAAACTCCCTGAAATTAATGCCTATTAGAAAAAAATTATCGTACCTTTTAAAAGTTAAACAAGCACTGTAGACACGTGGAAAGCAAGGGACTCGCTCAGAGCAGCGCTAGAGGGCAGGGCCAGCCTCAGGCTTCCGTGTGAACGGCTGCAGCGGCTTCACCAACACACGTCAGCACGGCCCCTCACACCCCAGTGCCACGCCTGCCCGCTCGCCCCAGCTCGTTCACGCACCGAAGTTGACGGGGTGTCACGGGGCGTGTTCGGGGCGCCTGTTAAGCGGGGGCATGAACCTGGTCCATCTGCAATGCAGTTAAATCATGACTAAGGACACTGGGAAATGAAGCAGAGGCCTTTCAAGGCGACGCCTGGTCTGATTTGCATCATTTTCTTCAGAGTCATTGCAGCGACATTCCTACAAGAATTAGTTACAGTGTCTGCATCTGAGTGTGGTCTCATCACCGGGTTTTATTAAACGGCTTGGACGTCTTCTGGGAACGGGGTCTCTGTGGGGAGTGGCTTCTCCTGGGACAAGGAAGGGGAGTGGGGACACGTGAATTTCAGTGTCAATTTAGGGGAAAAGTAGCAAGTTTTGAACACAGTTCCAAAAATCTGGTTGACATTGTTATAAAAGGATCACTGTTGGTCATGGGGGTGACCCGGGGTAGCGTTAAATACATATTTCTCATTTGATTCCAGGCTTGATTTGCAAAATTACGCCTGAACTTGAAGGAGAGCAGGCAAAGAGAAATTGGGCCCATAGTGGATCCTCTTAAAAGACATTGTGAAGCCCAAAAATGCTTGTTGTGTCAGGAGACTTGATAGAAGCAGGGCGTCACCCTCGAAATCTGACCCTACCCCTGATTTCTGGGTGACAGCCTTGCTGGTCATTTTTATTTTTCTGTCCACTTTAAATATAGTCTAAATTCCCAAAGAGTGCACTTATTAATTTTATGATTAGGACAAGAGAGAAATGCAGCAGGACTCCCTTTTAAGGTCTTGGAGGAGAATCATTCCTGTCCCAAGAAGCAGCCCTGGGCTGCGGCGGAGCACTGAGGGTGAGGAGGGGCCCCCAGGACCACCGGGAGAGCAGAGACCCTGAGCGCGACCGCAGCCCCAAGCCCCCCCTCTCCCCCATTCCTGTGTCTAAAGTACCCCACCACCTAGGGGTTTCAAATCCTGGGTCTCCGGCAGCCCCTCCTCCCCGCTCCTCACTAAGGGCTCAGCTGCCCTGCCCCACCTGGCCAGGACCACGAGGTCCTCAGGCCTCAGTGAATTCCCCCGACCATCACCCACCTTCTGCCGGGGGCCCAGCTCCCCTCCTTCTGCGGCGGCCACCAGCCCCTGGGCCCTCAGGGCTGGAGGCCCCTGCAGACACCGGCTCCCTCGCCCAACAGGGCCTTCCCCGACTCTCCTCCCTCACCTCGATGGGCAGGGCACAGGTGTGGGAGCAGGTGACGGCCCCTCGGCCCCTCCCTTGCCCGCCGAGCACCATTTCAGGATCCGCTCACCTCCTAATCTACACGCGCTCTGGCCCTCCCGGGAGCTCAAACTTTGAGGGCGTCTGCCACCTTTAGGTGATCACTGCTTCCTCGTGCAGGAGGCTCGGCCAGGAGGGTCGGGGCTCCCGGGATCCACCCAGAGGATCGGGATGTTGAAGGCCCTGCCCCCAGAGTACAGACGCGCTGGGACCCCGGGCGGGAGCAGTGACAGTTCTGGGTAAAGGCGGCCACCTCCCCCAACCCCTCCCCGCTGGCTCGCCAAGAGCCCGGCGCGCCTCTTTTGCTGGCCTCCGCTCGCCACACGGTGGCGCTGTGAGCTGGGTTTCCCGAGGTTTCAGGGAGAATGGGGGGCGGGTTTCCCCTTCAGAGATGATTTCAAATTGAAGTCAGTTAGCAAACCTTAAGCCCCGAAACAGAGGTAAAATTAAAACTCGGAGAGTGAGAGCCAGTAATAACGGCGGAAGCTCTGCGTTAAACCTTACCCTTCCGTTCCAGCGCCTCACTGTAAAATTACCCATAAAACCACGTGGGAGACGTGCACCAAAGGGCCGAAAAATGCTTTAATGCATCCTTCAGAGACACTTGCAAGTTACTGTATAGAATGAATAGCATTATCCCTCGTAAAGATTTTATTTGAAAACATGTTTTTTAAATAATGAAATTGGTACCTGGTAGTGTTCTCTGGGTGAGGGAATGTGGAAGAGTTTATTTTCTTATTTTATCATCTATATGCCCCCCCGGGCTTTGTACAGGGAGTTGTTTTAACAAACCAGTATCCTCTGGATCACGGACTCCCGTGGGCCAGGCGGCATCCTCAGAGAAATATCCTGTCCTACCCTTGCCTGAGATGAGTGTCCCAAAGTGGGCCCTTTGGGAGACTGGGAGCCCCAGGGCTTCCATCCGGGGGTCATACTGGAGACAGTGTGTCTGTTTTCTGCTCTCGGATGCTTTGGCTGGGCTGCCCCAGGCCCCTGCAAACCCCGTGCTGCATTCGGAGATTGACAAACCCCAGTTCCTGAACTAAAAGCAAATCAGCTGTGTCCCCAGGAGCCAGGCCCACCCACAGGTGCTGAGTCCAAGCCCGGATTCCACCATGCCCCCTGCTGACTCCAGGCTCTGTGGGGCCTGGGAGGAGCCCAGGCTGGAGCGCTCTGCGCACGCCCAGCGCACACGTCCCCTCCCTGGGAGCTGGGACTGGTGCCGTCTTGACGAGGGCATCCTGTGGACAGGGACCCAGGCCCACCTGGCCACCTGCTCCCCTGAAGCATCTGAAAGAGGTTTGAGTTCATGGCTGTCACAGAGCAGAAAGTCTGGCCCCCCTTTCTTTTTTTTTTAATAAATTTATTTATTTAGTTAGTTTTGGCTGCATTGGGTCTTTGTTGCTGCACGCGGGCTTTCTCTAGTTGCAGCGAGCAGAGGCTGCTCTTCTCTGTGGTGCATGGGGCTTCTCATTGCGGTGGCTTCTGTTGTGGAGCATGGGCTCTAGGCACACGGGCTTCAGTAGCTGTGGCACGTGGGCTTCAGTAGTTGTAGCACATGAGCTTCAGTAGTTGTGGCACGTGGGCTTCAGTAGTTGTGGCACGTGGGCTTCAGTAGTTGTGGCATGTGGGCTTCAGTAGTTGTGGCACGTGGGCTTCAGTAGTTGTGGCACGTGGGCTTCAGTAGTTGTAGCTCGTGGCCTCTAGAGTGCAGCCTCAGTAGTTGTGGCGCACGGGCTTAGTTGCTCTGCAGCATGTGGGATCTTCCTGGACCAGGGCTCGAACTTGTGTCCCCTGCATTGGCAGGAGGATTCTTAACCACTGTGCCACCAGGGAAGCCCATGACACCCCCTTTCTTGACATTTCTACCTCGGGGCACCTGCCCACATCCTCAGAGGATCAGGTTCCGGGACTCAGGGGCCGTTGGCAGCTGTGCAGGGACTTGGAGAACTCATCCTGCCTGGTTCTATTCTCTGAGGGCCGTTCATGTGTCCTCGGAGGGGATGACCCAGGCCTGCGGGAAGGGCGGGCGAGGAGAGCTGCCAGTGGGGCTTGCGGAAAGTTACCACAGTGGGGCTGCGGGGGTGGAGGAGGGGAAGGGAGCAGCCGTCTTCGGCCACCAGCACAGGGGCCTCAGTGCTGAGAGCCAGTGCCGAGCTCAGCAACTCCCCTACAGGGCACTGAGGCATCCGGAAGCTTCCCCAAGGCCTGCCAGCCACTGACCCTCCCCTCCACATACCTGCGCCCGTGGGCTCACCTGAAAGCCCTCCTCAGTTTTCTCATGGCCTGTGCTACAGGTTGGATTGTGTCCCCTCCAAATTCGGAGCCAAAGTTGTCAGTACCTATGACCACGACGGCTTTAGGAGGTGGGGTCTTCGCAGAGGGAAGCAAGTTAAGATGGGGCTGTTGGACTGAACGCTGGTGCAGCAGGACCTGTGTCCTTATAGGAAGAATGACACGTGAAGAGAAAGAGGCATATAAGTCGCAGACGCTGTGAAGACGCAGGGAGAAGACGGCGTCCACACAGGAGAGAGGCCTGGAGCACAGCCTCCTGCTGTCCTCAACGGGGACCAACCCTCTGACCCCTTGACCTTGGACTTCCAGCCCCCAGAACCGGGAGTCAGCGGTCGTCTGGGGTTTCAGGGGCCCGTGTGAGGAGCTTGGCTAGGGCCACACTGCTGACCTCTGACAGGCGCCCTCGGGCGGGAGGCCTAGGCAGAGCACGCCAACACGGTGCTCACGCTCCTGCGGCCCCACTGGACCCGACTCCCCAAGGCGGGGCCAGGCTCTGCCCATCCAAGGCGGGGCCAGGCTCTGCCCATCCAGGGGCTTGTCCAGGTCTGTGTCTCGGGACTGAAGTTGCAGGCGGGGCTCAGACGCTGCCACTGGCCACCTTGACCAGCCACCGCGGTCGTGTACCCGTGGCTGCAGCCCGACACCCCAAGCCTCGACCTCCCGGGTCTAACCACTGGCGAAGCAGGGGAGCCGGGCAGACAGGGGAGCCCAGAGGAGGGGCAGCCCCCTAGTCACTGCTGGCCTGAGGCAGGCGCTCGCCCAGGCAGAACGGACGGGCAGCCTGGGGGTGGCTCCGAGCCCCGCCCCTCCACAGGCCTGGGGCCGGTCCCCAGCAGCCTGGCCCACCCAGGCCAGCTCTCATCAGCCGCTCAGAGCGGCTCTGGCCTCGACGCCAACTTCCTGGCTGCTGCCTTGTCGCGTCCTATCTGGTTTCAGCAGATGGTTTCTCTAAGGTCAGGAATCTCCCTAAACAGAAAGCAGAACTGTTTTCTAACAGATTTAAGAACTATGAAAACATCCATAAAAGATACTAAATTTAACTGCATCTGAGCAATCAAAGAATTCTGGCAGGAAGAAAGGAACGAAAATCAAAATGAAAGACGAGCGAGACTAGGAACAGTGTTAGGAGTGCGTTGGAAGCACCGATGTCAGGAATGTCTACTTTTTAAAACTCCTACAGAACAATAGGAAAAAGCAAACACTCAAGAGCTGTGAATTCAAAGACAGGAAATGCAGGCGGCCAAAGCATGTGAAACATTCGGCCGCAGCCAGGAGGCTCCTCACAGTGCGATGGGCGCGCACAGGGGGCACCTCCAGGGCCGGCGGGTCCCCGAGAGCCTGCGCTGCCGCTTGCCTGCGAAGCGAGGGGAGCGTCCATCTTCGGGGCCCCGCAGCTCCACGGAGAGCACTCCCTTCCTGCAGCCAGCTCTCTCCGAAACCCCCTGAAGCCCCATGACGCCCCCGAGGCTCCGGCAACCGTGGAGGGTACACACACCCCAGGGAGTGTACCCGCGGTGGGAAAGGCCTGGACCTTTCTCTAAAGAGGGAGCTGGGGGTGCCCTCGTCTGGGAGGACATTGCTTGTATTCATGCATCTTGGGAAGTGCGGGAGGGACACACTAGGACAACCAGAAGCTGTCCAGGTACGAACACCTACACGGGGGCAGCTTATTCTGCCTCCAGGAAGGTTCCGGCCGGCAGGGGGAGGTTTCACCTCGAGGGCAGCAGCCCAAGGCGGTGACGCCACCACCCCGGGCTCATGGGCTGCTGACAACACCCCGAGCCTGGGGCACAGGCTGTCCTTCCTCGGGGACCCCGTTACCCTTCCTCCTGCACAGCCTCCAGCTGCAGTAACGGGCAGGTCACTGCTCTGGGGCGATGGGCCCACCTGCTGGCCACAAGGCAAAGGGAAAGGGGCGCCCAGAAGGCCACTGCCGGGCTCCGGAGAGAGAGCAACCTCCCGTCCTCTTCACCCCAAGAGTCGGGGGGACCCCGCCAGCCCTCAGGGCAGCACGGGCTGCACCCTTATTCACTTACAGCCCCAGCAGCATCAGGTCCGGTGCCGGGCAGGGCACCAGGAGCTGCGAACGGCCCCAGGGGCCAGGCGAGGAGGCAGGGGCTCTGCAGGAGGGGCGTGTCCTGGACCCCACCGGGGCAGGCTGACCCGCTGCACTGACAAACAGCCAGGTCCGTGTGTCACCACATCACCGCCGGGTATGGGCCAGAGGCCTCCCGGCCTCCCCCAGAGCCTGTGGTCGCCAGCTCACCAGGGCAGCAGCGGGGGATGGAGCTCCCTCACAGCTCACGCAGAAGCAGTGACCCGGCCCCTCCTCCCCAGAGGGCAAGAGCCCTGAGGAGTGCCGGCAGGTATGTGAGCGCAGACAGTCCAGCCTGGACCTGCACCAGCCTCGTGGGGAGGCCGGGGGCTGGGGGTCAGGAGCGGCTTCCCAGAGACAGCGGGGGACTCGGGGACTGGCATGGGGGGCCCTCAGGAGGAGGGCCGAGGGGACCGAATGGCCCCAGGGGCCCGGGAATGGGGCGGGACGTGGAATGCCAGCGAGGCCCCGCTGAGCGCGTGCAGGTCCCCGGCCATCGTTCACTTCGTCAGAACCTCCCGCCGGCGCTCGTGGGCGACGTGCAGCCATGGCCGCCCTGCTGCTTTCTTGGCTCTGCGCGTGGCCAGCACCTCCCAGAACCTGGTCCTGAGGCAGGTGCATCCCAACCACTGGCGGGCTCCCCGTCTTCCAAGAAACATATCCAGATGTTGCCTCCAAGCCGTGCGAAGAGGGAGTGTACTCACAGGGTCCCTAGAGAAGAACGAACAGAATGTGTCCACGTACCGAGGGTTATATCATGAGCAGATGGCTCGTGCCATGAAGGAGGCTGACGGGCCCCAGGCCAGCGGGCCGCGAACCGGGCCCAGGAGGGCCGGTCCTGCGCTTCAGCCTGGAAGCCCACAGGCTCGAGACCCGGGGAGATCTGAAGTTTCAGTTCAACTCCAAAGGCCAGAAAAAAACAACGTTGGTCCCAGCTTAGACAGTCAGGCGGGGGGGTGTCCCTCTCACTTTTGTTCTATCCGGGCCTTCAACTGATTGGACAAGGCCCACCCACACTGGGGGGCAATCTGCTTTCCCATCCACCAACTCAAGTGCACATCTCATGCAAGCTGAAATCTATGTGGCCAAGTGCCTGGGCCTCCCAGGGCCCAGCCAAGCTGGTACAGAAAATCTACCATCACAGGGGCTTCTTTCTTCCTGTTTTAATATAGATTTATAAATGGCTTTACTTCCTCTCAGCTAAGAGAGAAATTGTCCTGCTGAGTGGAGTCGTTTATGATTCTGGGGGCGTCCCCACTCTGTGCTGAACAACAGTTTTCAAATCCCTCCCAAAGCATAAACACCAAGCAGAAAGCATGGAGGCTTCCCCTCCCGGTATGAAGTGGTGGGTGGTGCCGGGTGCCTCTCTGGAGGCTGACACGGGTCAGGAGGGCAGCTCCGGGGGCGGCATCGCGTGGCTGAAGCCAGAGGAAGGGGATTTCAACTCATTGACACACATGCCTCTCAGTTGAATCAGCTGTTTGTTGTTAAAAATAAACCCCCTGGGCTTCCCTGGTGGCGCAGTGGTTGAGAGTCCGCCTGCCGATGCAGGGGACATGGGTTCGTGCCCCGGTCCGGGAAGATCACATGTCGCGGAGCGGCTGGGCCTGTGAGCCATGGCCGCTGAGCCTGCGCGTCCGGAGCCTGTGCTCCGCAACGGGAGAGGCCACAACAGTGAGAGGCCCGCGTACTGCAAAAATAAAATAAAATAAAATAAACCCCCTAAGAAATTTCTTCTTTATGTTGTGATTTCCTTGATCATTTTCTACCATTTTCATGTTTATTCTGTTATAAGAAGATGGCTTTGTTTTTCTGGTACCATTATTTTATAAGTAAGGAAAGTAAAATGATATAAGGACAATTAACCCTAATAATACTGTTCATAATTAATGTTAATTGTACTTATATGGGATGCCATTCTGTTGAAGTATATCAATAAAAGTGGCAGAGCAATTGGGCCCGGCCCCTGGGCCGGTGCTTGGAAGCTGCCCAGTTGAGATCAGGCAGCCAGGGGCCGTCATGCAGCCTGGGGGCCGTGCTCTCTCCCGTCCGTTCCCTTCTGGAGGCTGTCTTCAAAGTCTGTTCTGAGAAGACGGTGCTGAGTCTGGCCTCCCGGGATAAATGACTAGAACTCAGAAGCTTAGTGAAACTGGGGGCTGCCCACTTTCCAACAGCCGTCCCCCACCTTCCAAACTTGCGGCCAAAACACGTCACGTCCAAACACAGGAGGGGGCGCCCAGAGCCAGCTGGCTGTGGAACCAATGCGGCCAGCGCAGGGAGGGCCGGGCAAGAAGCCGAACACACCAAAGGCTGAGCCGAGGTGCTGGGTGAATGAGAAGTGGGGGGGACAGAGGGGCCTCAAGGAACAGGAAGCACTGACTCAGATGCACCCCACCCCTGAAACCCTAGAGATGGGGACCAGTGAGGATGGAGGTGTAGAGCCCACACAGTAAAGCCCGGCAGAGACACGGGGAGACACGGCGGATCTCGGAGGGAGTTAAAGTGCTCTGTGCTCATGACCCTGTGGACCCTTCAAGAGGGAACCTCCTCAGTTTGGGAGAAAACAGCTCCCCGTTCACGAAGGGTGAGGCCCTATGGTTCTAGGCAGCTCAGCCTGAGACTGCGGCAAGGTCAGGTGCGCCCGGGGCCTCTGCTGTGTGAACCGCTGTCTGCCCGCCCCTCGCCCACCTCCGACAGGTCACAGACCCTCACAAAACAGCGGTGTGCGTGTGTATGTGTGTGTGTGTGTGTGTGTGTGTTGTGCATGTGTGCACGTGTGTGCATGTGTATGTGCATGTGTGTACGTGTGTGTCTGTGTGTGTGTGTATTGTGCATGTATGTGTCTCTCTGTGTGTGTGCGTGTGGGGGTGTGTGTGCGTGTGTGCACGTGTGTGTGTGTTCGTGTGCATGTGTGCATGCTTGTGTGTATGTGGGTGTGTATTGTGTATGTGTGTGTGTGTGTATGTGTTCATGTGCGTGTGTGTGTGTGTGTGTGTGTGTGTGTGTGTGTGTGTGTGTGCGAGCTCCTGAAGTGCGGGCAGGTCTGGGGTCTGGGCTTCATGGAGCAGAACCCACCCAGGGGCAGGGACAGGGCCTGGGGTCAGCACAGCCAGGAGGACCCCAACTTTCTGATGTCATAGAAGCCAGTGGGGGATGGGGGTCCCCTGGCCATGGGCACCTCGGGGGACCCCGTGGCAGCCCAACGGGGTGGGTGTTAGTACTGTCCCAGCCCTACAGTGAGCTGGGCAGACAGCAGCGTCCCCTGAGGTCACACTCTAGAGACAAGTGAGACCCCAGCCCTCGGCTGTGACCCCTCCCCAGAGACTGAGACGGGGCGGGATGGGGGAGGGTCCGGGACAGCAGACCGCAGGGTCATGCCGGCGTGTGGGATGGGACCCACCAGCAGCTTTCTTTTCATCTTTATCTTCTAGCTCTACAGTGAACATACTTGATTTATGCTGTGAAAAGTGTCCAGATCCACAAAGTGTGTCCAGCTAGTTTGCCCCACCAGGTGGAGGGGGACTGCCACCAGCTTCTGCCATCTAGAGTTTGCCTGGGGAAGAGGGGAGGCTCATCTGCAAGGCTACCTGGATGACGGGAGACAGCAGTCAGCCCGAGCCGCCCCTGACTCACACCCTGCGGCCTCGTCGACTCTGCTCCGTCTGGACAGAGGGAAGGTCGGAACCCGAGAGCACAGCCGGTCAACGTGATCGGAGCAGCGGCCGACGTTGAGGAGAAAAAGGCCAAAAGGAGAAAGTGAAAACAAGAGGAGAGGAAAGGGGATGACGGGGGCTCTGCTGGCCCTGGAACACGGCCTCGATAGCAAAGGGCCCTAGTTACCCAGTAACCCTGGGAAACTGCTAACATGGGCCTCGCGCGCCGGTGAATTTGAGCTGAAAGTCAGTCCACGTGGGAGCAGAGGCTGGGTGGGGCCTCTGCCTCCCTGGAGCAGCGCTGACCGTGAACAGCGGAGCTTCCACAGCTTTCTCTGTGATTCCATCAGCTCTCAGACTCACCAGGGTGTCAGCCACGTCTGCAACACCACCTTTGCGGGCCCACCTCCCACGCTAACTGTGGACCCGGGATGCAGGTGGTCCGGCCGCCGGGCTGAGACCCAAGACTGAGGACTGATTTTCACAAATTTTCATAAATTTCTATCACAGCCTCGGGGACGATGTCTTGGACCTCGGATTCGCATACCGAGGTTTGTCTAAAATGCTGGGACCCCTTGAAGGGATTCTCATAAAGTGAGAGATTCTGCTTCAATGCGCACAGGGACCAACCTCGGGTGAAGGTCTCGCGAGGAAGGTCTATCGAGACGTTGACAGAGCAGGATGAAGAGCCCGGTGACCACCGTCCAGGAGCGGAGGGCAGACGGCGCCTTAGGGGGGTGGGGGCTTCCGTAAGCGTCGAACCGAGATTGGGGAGGTGCTGGGGTTTAGCGGGTGGGGCCGGACTCTGCTCGACGCGCCCGAGGTTCGGTCCCTTGAAAACGGCTACGAGATGATCAAACCCAGGGAGGCCCAGGCCTAAGTCTTCCCCCGTCGAATCCCCGTGGAACCCTCTCGCCCTGGGGCTGCCCGCTCGGGGAGGACGAGACTTAGACAGAAGACAGAAGGACAGTGGAATTCACGTGGATTTGGCTCCAGGAGACCTAAGTGTGTGCCTTGCGCTCAGCACCTACTGCAGGGCCGCCGCTCAGGTGACGGCGGGGACAGCACCCGACACGGAGGCCTCACCACTGCACGCACTTCACAAACAGATGCTACGCGGATGTGACTGCCGGTCTGTGTTACGGATTGAAGCGTAAACCTGGACTTCCCTGGCGGCCCAGTGGTTAAGACTCCGTGCTTCCAGCGCAGGGGGCGTGGGTTCAATCCCTGGTCGGGGAGCTAAGGTCCACATGTCGCACAGCACAGCCAAAAAAAAAAAAAAAAAAGCATAAGTCTGCTTCCCCAACCACCAGAGGTGGCGCTGCTGAGCTAACCCCACTTACCAGCTGCGCCTGAAGAGCCCCAGTTAGCCGTTTATCACCAAGGAAACGTAACCTCTCTGGGCTGGCCTTTGACTCCTGGACCCCTGCCAGATGGAAAGGAAGTGGCCGTGCTCCCCGGCGCCCTTAGCACCTGGGAGAGGATGGTGCCCGCGCAAGGTGTGGGAGCCCACCCAGGTACCCACCTCACGTGCTACCGCCCCTTCCCCAGGAGTCCCTTGAAGCCTCCCGTCACGTGCAAGGGACCGGCTCCCTCTTGGAGGCAAACGTGGGCACCGTCCGTCACCATAGTTACTCAGACACAACCTCGAGCAGCCCACCGACACAGCGCAAACCCTGCAGGACTCAGGGCTCCAGGCTGGTTCCGTTAGTAGGAAGACCGCCCATATCACATCTGCAGCTGCATATCCACGTGGGATGGGGCAGGATGCCGGCCGGCGCTCAGGCACTGCGGTTTCTTGCTCCCAAGGAACTCGCAGTCTTCAGGTTGCTGCCTTAGTCTGTTGGGGCTGCTACCGCAAAACACCACAGACATTGATTTCTCACCATTCTGGGGGCGGGAAGTCCAAGGTCGGGGTGCAGCCTGTTGGCGTGAGGGCCCCCTTCAGGGTCGAGGACTTCTTACCGTGTCCTCACAGGGCAGAAGGGTCATGGGAACTGTGGTGCCTGTTTCATAAGGACACTAATGACTGATCCCATCGTGAGGGCCACACCCTCGTGACCTGGTCATCCCCCAAAGGCCCTACCATCCCCATCACCCTGGGGGTCAGGTTTCAATCAAAATAGGAGATTTGAGAGGGACACATTCAGTCCATAGCAGTTACCAGCAGTGACAATAAGGACAGATATCCATGGAGGACCCAGGGCATCCCTGAGCCTTCACTCTCCTGCTGGAGAGCTGGGACTCTTGCCCAGAGTGGGGACCACGACCTCGCAGAGGGTGGAGGGTGCGGGGGAAACAAGGAACCCTTCACTGACCGCGTGAGGAGCCAGGGTGTCTTTCATCAGGTCCAGAAATGTCCCGCCCTTCTCTCCTCACATACTGAGTGGCTGACCTCTCTCCCCATCTTTCCAGAACCCCAGTGGCTTCCCACACCCTCTGTGTCTCTTTTCCTCCTTATGTTTCTGTGGTTCACTTTGCATGTCTCCTTCTGGACAGTTTTCCAGTTCACCACCTTTTTTTTTTAGCTACGTCTAAACTATTGTTAAACCATTCACTTAGTTTTCAAGTCTTGTTTATTGTAATCTTTTTATTTAGCTTTGAAATTTCCTTTTTTTATAATTTTTAATTCTCCACTGAAATTCTTAATCTAGTCTCTTGGACATTTTTAGCCTTGAATGCTGCCAACAACGCTGTTTTGAGAGGTGTTTCTGAGCAGCCCTGCATCTGCAACTCTGGTGTCGATGTTTTTATTCCCTGTTGTTTCCCCCATTTACGCCCGTGTTTGCCTGGTTACTTCTTTACTTTTTGCCTGACATTCTATTTGCAGTATTTTGGAAGGAAATTTTCGGGCCAGAATGATGTCATGCTCCTCCAGAGAAAATACAAGCGTGAGTGTCTGGCAGCCTTAAAAGACAGGGCAGCCAGCTGAGGATCAGATGTGATTTTTATTGACTTTCTCCCCACTCATTATTGGCAGCAAGAGACAGCATCGCAGGTATGAATTCTCAGGGTCTTCAGCCTTCTCCTTCGACAGTTTAATATAGCACTCTGATTGCTCCGAGTCTGCAGACATCAAGTCTTGAGCAATGTATCCAGGACATAAGGTGCCCCTCACCCGTGCAGCGTTTAGACACGTCTGACGTCTGGCGTGCTGGAGTCACCTATCATCAGGCCACTTTCCATGGGTGGAGTAACCGGGACAAGTGGGCGTCCACACACCAGTGCCCAGGGCGAAAACAAAGAAAGCTCTGTTTCTCTTCTTAACGGCCTCCTGGGGGAGAGCGGGGGCAGGGGGTCCTCCCTTAAGAAGGGACTCACCTCTGAGCCAACCTGCCCCTCGAGGACAGGAGAGAAATCTTCCCTGGAGGGAAGGGGGCCTCTCAGTCCTGGAGTGTTTGACGCAGCGCGTGATCCCCACACACTTTCAGCCTAATTAAAGGCCGCTCAGCCCTTGCCTAGATGTTCTTCTCCCCGGGCTTCATGGAGACTCTGATAACACACATCTCACCCTCACCATCCTCGAGGCTGGTGAACATTAGTCAGAGGCCCCACCAACAGAGGAAGCAAAGCTCTTCTCACCCCTGAAGCCAGGGGCTGGCTCTGATCTAGTGGGACCCGCCATCAGGGTACCAGGATGGGTCAGTGTCCCAGGATGCCAGACCTTCGTGCGGAACCCAAGACAGCTCTGGGCAGGAGGCGCCACCCCGTATCTCTGAGAACATCTGGGGCTCTGCGGGGTCATGACCAGGCTCCTGGCTGGGGTTCCGCCTTCCAGGGCTCCCGCATCCCTTCCAGTCTGCTCTGTTTCGTCATGACCACTGCACTGTTGGCCCCGAGGGTCCTCTCTGTGCCTCTCTCCTTCAGATAGTGATCTGTTCTGCAGGAAAACATCACACCACCCCGGGTTAGGTCTGCTAAGTAAATTCTCAAAAAGCCACCATGTGGCTCCAAACTTCTCCAAACACTTAAGTTACTTAGAAAAACTCAGAAATCCGTGCAGAGTGAGCTGGTGGCCGGGTTGGAGCACCAGGGCACAGAGGGCATCCCTTGTCTTGCACAGAGAATGCTGGGAATTTTTAGAGTAACATGAAAAACCTTATACTTTTCTGATGACCTAAATAATTCTAGCCAAAAATGCGTGCTTGGTCTCAGACGAGCCACTTGGTACAGTCGTAGCTCTGTATTAAGTCGACCATGCTCGGCGCTTTGGGTGGGAGTGGGAGGAAAGGTCAGGATTCCGAGGGGGGTGGGGCACGCCTTCCTGCCACAGACACATCTGTCTTCTGGACGCTCCTGAAGGCACCCCGGGCCGAATCCACACGGCACACCCGGCAAAGACGAGGCTTCAGAACCGTCCGGCCTCCATCCACTCAGGCTGTTAAATTGTCCGTGAGTCAGGACCTCTGGGACCCCACCCAGGGCCCGGCTGAGGGCCACTGACATGCTCTCAGCTGGGACGTTCCCGTAAAGATCTTCTGAGACACGATAATCTCGCTTTATTAAAAATAGGCGGTCTAGTGGTTAAGACTCACACTTCCATTGCAGGAGGCGTGGGTTCAATCCCCGGTCGGGGAGCTAAGATCCCAAATGCCGCGTGGTGCAGAAAAAAAAAAAAAATACAGACTGTAATTTATTTTAAAACTTCCTCTGTTTCAAAGGCCCCAAATGTTTATACACTCTAATTCATTATTCTTTCCTCTGATGTATTTTAGAGATAATCAGAAGTGCCTGCGAGGTTTATATAGAAAGCTGTTCAATGCAGAATTCACTCTAATAAGAAGACTTGTCGATACTCCCCCTACCCAGCTGCAACGTTGTAATACAACGCATACACTGAAGTATCAGCAACTGTATTTAGCACGTGCTAAACTTCACAGACCTTAAGAGCTTCATAATCTATGTGGACCTTTTCTGTTGGTTTTGTATATATGGTAATGAGTAATGAGTGCAAGAAAACGGTCAGATGATTTAGAAAATGATTTCTTTGCTATTATATCAATTCTCACTAAAAGGCAGTGTTTTTTGTCTTTTTTTTTTTTTTTTTTTTTTTTTTTTTTTTTTGCGGTACGCGGGCCTCTCACTGCTGTGGCCTCTCCCATTGTGGAGCACAGGCTCCGGACGAGCAGGCTTAGTGGCCATGGCTCACGGGCCCAGCCGCTCTGCGGCATGTGGGATCTTCCCGGACCAGGGCACGAACCCGCATCCCCTGCATTGGCAGGCGGACTCTCAACCACTGTGCCACCAGGGAAGCCCTAAAAGGCAGTGTTTCTCCTCCTCCCTTCTTTTGAGACAGTTGTGTCTGCAGGTGGCCCATCAGCGGGCATTGTCACGTTACACGGAGCTCTCTGCGCCCTGGGAATCAGGGGTGCCCCAACGCAGGGTGCTCTGTGCTTCTGTTCCCCACCCACCCCGTCGCCTCTGCCACACCCCACAGAAGCGATTTCTCGCTGTCCCTGAGAGGCCTGAGGCCCAAGTCCCCCGGGGCCCCCACCCACTCCGCTCAGCACCAGAGGAGGTCAGGGCCTGGGGCACCCGCCCCTACACCCTGCAGCTCCCTGAGCCCCCGTGCGGGGGTCCCCGGGCCTCGGACCCTGCCTCGCTGCTGCTCTCCGAGCTCTTTCTCCCAGGGTCCCCCCACCCGGTGATGCCTCCGCCCCACCGCACCCCCGACCCACTGACCCGACAACTGCTTTGCTGTCCAGCCTCCTCCTGGCACCGGCCTGGAAGGCCCAGCGGTGCTCTGTAGGTTCCAGGGCAGCGGGGCCAGGGAACCCACTGCAGGACGGTGCCCATGTGGCCGGGGGCAGGGCCAGGGCTGCCCTGCCTGTGTGGGAGGGGCTTCAAGGCCTGAGTATGAGGGGTGGGGACCACTGGCGCCCACCGTGGAGGCTGCAGGTCATCCCACGTGGCTCCACTTTATGGAGCTCGAGATCAGGCAAAACGAACCTCCAGTGCCAGTGACGGCGTTTACAGAAGCTCTGCTCCTGTGGGGGGGGCCCCACTGGCTGGGTTGGGGGGCATCTCTATCCTGAACTGGGGGACCGTGCAGGTCCACAGACACGTGTGAAAGCCCAGCTGAGCTCTTTGCTGGCTGTGAGCGAGTTACCCTTCGATACAACATAAAAATTAGAACCTGTGGCCTGGTGAACACCCCAGGACCAGGAGTGCTGAGGACGGCAGGCTTGCAAGGACACCTGGGCTTGTGTGGGCCTCTGGGGAGAGTGAAGAGGGTCCGTCCACGTCTGCGGAGAGGCTGGGCACCAGGCCGTGAGCTCTGCAGCCCTCCTGGCAGGTGGCGCTGGGAAGGGGGGCACGTGGGGAGGCCCTGAGGCCACCTAAAGAGAGAGAGGTGCCACCAGCCCCCCACTGCTCTGCGTCCCAACACCCGACCTTCTACCTCAACCAACCCCTGAGCCCCACCCCAGAGCCCGATCCAGGACCACCAGAACCTTCCGGAACTCCAGACCCCAAGTCCACGATTGGGTGTTAAAGCCCTGGGTCTGGGAGGCCCCTTCCTCCTCCGGCTGAAGCGCTTGGTTGGGACCCCGGTGCCTTCGTGGTACCTTCTGCTGCGAGGAGCCGGTATGGACCCGGCAAGCCCGTCCGCAAACGCTCAGACTGGAAGAACGCCTGTGCGCCTGGCAGAGGGTGGCCTGTGAGAAGGGTCTCGTCCCGAGGAATGAGCAGCCTTGAGAGCCACAGACGGTGCCCAGCTGCCGCGCGATCGCCCCCGTCACTGGCGGGGCACCGCCGCGAGTCCGCCAGCCCCATCACTCCGCCTGCCTCACCCCCAATCCATGAGCTTGAAAAGCAACCCCCGGCCCCCCGGCCCCCCGGCCCCCCGGCCTGAGCGAGGGCCCCGAGGGGCAGGTGGCAGGCGCGGACCTGAGCTCAAGCCGAGGAGGCCGAGGACGCCGAGGAGGGGTGCCGGGTGCGGGGGTGGGGGTGCCGCTCGCCGGGGGTGCGGGGGTGCGGGGTGCCGCTCGCCGGGGGTGCGGGGGTCTCCAGGCCCAGAGCAGAGGGATCAGAGGGGCTGGGGGCGGCATGGCCGGGGTGAGGGCGGGGCGGGGCAGGGCTGCGGCGTCCTGCAGCAGCTCTGTGGGCCGAGGGCCTCAGCGGGTGGGCCCAAACGTCCCCGCGTAGCTACAGTTAAGGCCGCAAGCCGACGGAGGGCAGGACCGCGGGGCTCACTCTGCCCGGAGGAGGTGGCCGGCTGTCCTGAGCGATCGCCTTCCCGGTGCCGGACAGGCTGCCCAGAGAGTGCGGCTCTGCACGTCCTGGGGCTGCACCACCAGTCACCACACACGGGTGGCTTGGAGCAGCAGAAACATACCCTGCCCCTGCTCTGGAGGCCAGAGTCCGCCGTGGAGGCCCCGCGCCCTCTGGAGGCTCCCGCCTAGTCCGCTGCTGGGGCCGTCGCTCCAGCCCCTGCCTCCGTCTTCACGTGCCCCCCGCCATGTGTCTCGAATGCCCTCCTCCCCCCTCCTCAGGACACCTGCAACGCATTTAGGGCCAGCCGGTTAATCCGGGATGATCTCCTCCTCGCAACATCTTTAACTTGGTCACATCTGCTGCGTCACATTTCTCCTATTTGAAGGAAGGTCACATTCCCAGATTCTGGGATCAGGATGTAGACGTGATCGGGCTGGCGGTTCCTGGCTGTGAACCGTGAAAGACAGCCCTGCCCAACATCAGAAGCACCGCAGTCGCTGGGAGGACACCAGGTGGCCTCCGATTTTCCGGGGAGGCTGGAGAGCGAGGTCCAGAACATGGGCACCTAGGCAGGAGGCCGGAAACCAGCAGAGGTGGCGGCCCGGGAGCCCCCAGTGACCTGACCACCCTCCCTGGAGTGTATCCTGCTCCCACCTGATTCGCACCTGTGTGCTGGACTGAGGGGCTTGACTCCCAGGAAACCCTGGGCCGTGTGGGACCTGCATGATGGGAGGCCCAGGTTGGGGCTCCCCGACCTCGTGCCGGTGGAGCCCCGTCCACAGGCGACAGTGCAGGCACAGGTGAGGGCTACGTCGTGGTGGCGCAGCATCCCTCAAGTGTAAGGAACAAGAGCCCAAGGGCGTGGAGACTCCGGGGCCCCTCACTGTGGGGCCCCGGCCCTGCAGCGGGCAAGTGTCTAGAGAGAGAGGCCTTGGGGAGCTGACCCACCACCACCAGCCTCTCTCCTGGCTGTCGGGGCTTCATCCTCTACCTGATTCATGTCTGCTGACCACTGACCACAGGAATCTGAAGGGAGGGGTCCCGAGGGCTAGGGCCCAGGAGCCTCGGGGCCGCCAGGATGTGCCGTCCGAGTTTCTGAGGGATCACCTGCAGCATGAGTCCCCAGGGCCAGGCTCCCCAAATGCAGGAAGGGAATCAGATGCAAGAAAGCCAACATGACAACACTGGTTCTAGCTCCAGGCTCCCACGGAGATGAGAGGAAATGCACGGGCGAGGAGAGTTAATCTTTGAAACATGAGTTCTCATCGTGCTTCCTGTGTCACACATTTCTAGCATCACTTTTATTTTATTATGAGATCCTTAAAACACACCTTCTTTCTCTTCATCTCTGGGCATTGCCACCGAGGTCTTGGAAGTAGAAGGAACCTTGTGACAGGGGTGCGTCAGGAACCCGAGACCCGGCCAGCCCCCGGTCATGAAGAACAAGTGACCATAAACAGCGTTGAGGGCAGCCATGACATTCTCCTTCTCCAAAGGAAGCAGCTGTTATCTCTCACCTTCTATCAAATTCACTTCCACCCTCCATTTGTAAAACGTGAATCTCTCTTTTATTTCAGTTCATGTATTTTTTTTCCTGTATATTAGTGAAACAGGACAGAATGATTAAGTTCCACAGCATGGAAAGGCTTAACTAACTGGAGAGCCATACCACGCACATGAATGGAAATGTGCAGTTTTGTAACGTGTCGATTCTGTAAATTCATTGTAATCCTAATCAAAATTTCAACAGAATCAGGCCTCTAAAATTCCCATAGAAGAATAACCCGACAAAAGTGATCAAGAAATACTTGATAAAAGCAAAAACATGGGAGGGATGGGGCATGTCCCCCTGGAGAAAGAAGGAATATTATGCAACTGCAGTGTCAGCCCAGGCCTAGTCAAATAAATCCAGGAAGCAGATCTGTGTACGTTTAAGAATGTACTATGTGGTATATGTGGCTTCCAAATCCATGGAGAAAAGGTAAAGTGTTCAATAAATCCTATTTGGACAAATGACTGTTCATCTGGAAAAAACAAAAATTATATCCCAAAGACAAACGCCAAATACTTTAAGACCTAAACAAGGGAAAACTACAAATGTATCAGAAGCAAATGTAAAACAGTGGGTATATAACCTTTGAGAATTAGGACCTTCTTATACCAGATAGTAAAAACAAAATGCATAACCAATAAGATGACTGATAAATGTGACCACCTCAAAATTTGAAACTTCTAAGTTGAAAGACAGTAAGTACACAGAGCAGGACAACTGAGGACGTAACAACAGTCAGAGTCGTGATCCGGCATCTGTAAAGAACTCGGAAAATCCACACGGAACAGACACTCAACAGGAAGACAAGTCAGAAACAGACAATCTCAGAGGAGGAAATCCCGATGGCCAGTGAGGACTGAGAAAAGAAACTCTCTAGGAAATAACACAACGCGAATTGAAGCAATTTCCACAGCTCAGGCTGCCATCATTTACGGTTGGGTCTTTTCTTGGGCGGAGGAGGGGACGGGTCTGTGGCCGACCCCAGACGTCCAGCAACATGCATCCCTCTTTGTTCCCTGTAAGAGTCCCCGACACTGAGCTGGGACGCAGCTTCCAGGCAAAGTTCGTCTCCCAGCTTCCCTGCACCTGCGCAGCCATGCGGCCAGCCGTGGCTCACGAGCGGAGGGCACGCTGTGCGTCCCCAGGCTGGCGGGGGCGTGGGGTACACATGCACATCTTCCTTTTCATCGGCTGGTTTCCAGGAGGACGTGAGGGCTGGAGCTGGAACTCAAAGCAGACCCGCTGGTTGAGGATGACAGAGCCACAAAGCTAAGGGAGCAGGTCGCCGCCTGACCACGAGCCAGCAGGCAGCCACACCAGGACCGTCCCCCCGAATGTTGCCTTTAAGTCCCAGCTCTTTCCGATTTTCTGTCCACAGCTGCTGAGGCAAATCCTCACCACGGCAGTCTCTCCCCTCACTGCTGGCGGGAGTGTGGATTTGTCAGCACTTTGAATGACATGTTTAACGTAGACACCGCCCCCCGTCCTCAGGTGCCCCCCCCCCGCCACTTTCCTCTGTTATCCTCGAAATGTCCCACGTTGAACCATCCCTGAAAATAGCCCCTCTGGAGACAGCCAGGCTGACCGTGGTCCACATGGCCAAGGTCAATTAGGTGACGGCGTTGGCTGGACGGGAGTCGATGACCCGGTTGCACGTCCGTCAAGCTGAGGGCTGTGTTTGGCCACATGGTCAGTGGAGTGACGGGCATTGGGGGGGTTTCATTTTAAAGGGTCATGAGGGTGTTGGGTGCTGCCTCTGAAACAGGGCCCCACGTGGGATCAGCGGATGGACAAGGTTGTGTCAACCCAGGTGGGAAGGAACCAAGATGTGGGGCTGCTCCCGCCCACGTGGCTCTGCGGAGATGGCACACAGGGTCATCCCCTCCCAGCTCTGTTGGGTGACCCTCAGATCAGAGCGCCCCAGGGCAGCGCCCCAGTCACCTTCCATGCGGAGGGTGGAAGTGGACGTGTGGGTTTCAGCCTCCTGATCTGAGAAAATCTGAAGCCCTAAGAAAGCTGCTTTTGTTTTCATCACTCATTCCTGGGCCAGCACCGAACATCAGTGCCAAGTATTTATCTTGCAGAAAGAAGGCTGGTCCCCTTCTGTGCTCCCATGTGTATTTCAAGGCAGGACAACTTGATAATTTTGTTAAATCTACATGAGAGAGTTCACAAATTCAAACAGGTTCATCTGCTGAACAGAGCAAATCACTGATGGGTTGTTGACTTATGAGGGAGTTCAGGGCCAGAAAGAGCCCTGACGGTGGGACCCGGGCCTGAGGCCTGGCCTGCAGCTGTCCAGTGCTGGGCCAGCTTGTAACACCATCACCAGCAGGGCCCACGACCCCTGGGATTCAGCGGGAGCGGGTCTGACACTGAGTTGGTGGCCGAAGCCTGGACCGTCCGTTCCGTGGACCGAGGACCACGTCTGGTGGGAAATCGGGGCCAGCGCAGAGGCAGGTGTGGGTTTTGATGGTGAAGATTGCTCACAGTGACCGAAAGTGCCCAAACACCCAGGAAGCAGCTGAAGCAAGTGCTCACTGGAGGGCGCCCCGTGGTCTCAGGTGGCTCCCAAGCCAGGCTTCTGAGGGACGCACGTTTGCCTCACTGGGCAGTGCGCACAGTGGGCACGCCAGCTGTTTCACTAAACCGTCGCCAAAACAACTGTACTGTGCGTTTACAGCTCGACGACTCCTTTCTCTCCAGCCAGGATGTCGGCAGGACGTTCTCCGCCCCCTCACGAGGGATGGCAGCTGGACAAGGGTCTGTATCACCTGGACAGGACCACATGCACGCCGGTTTGTCCTGCGAGCCCGCCCTGAGTGTCTAGTTATAACCGAAAGCTGAAAACCAGGGGAGACGCTCTCCCTGCATCGTTTGCCCGCCTGGCCTGGAGTCCCGCCCCAGGACCATGCGACCTGGGGACGCTATTCAATCTTTGTGTCATAGCTGAGTCTGTAGGAGCAAGAAGCCCAGAGAAGGAGAGGAGTGTTTAAAAATAAGTTTTTTAAAAATTAAGCATCAGATTTTTAAAAAAAGAGGAAGTTTTTTAGGAGCTCTCAGTGGTTTGCGCTCTGAAGAAAATGCCGGTGGAGCGACCAGAATTCCCAGAGGCTGCCCTGGGCCAGGCCTCACGCCCTCGCCTGCTCCCTGGGGGCAAACACTGTCCCGGGTGTCGCGTGGGAGAAGGTGTCTGCCAGCCGCAACCTCATCAACCCGTCTGCCCCTGACACGTGGGGAGCCCGTCCGAGCCAAGAGAAAATATGGATTCAGTGCTTAGCAAATAAGGCAATCCACTGGAACAGCCTTGCTTTCACCGGGAGCCCTTTGAAAGCACGGTGGTTTAAAGTAATGGCTGGTTTTGAAATGCCTGTTTAGGTGGTAGGAGTGCATTTACGTGCAACTGTTTATATAGCATTACTATCTTTTTTGGAAAACTTTTATGACATGTGACCGTCAGAATACTGTATAATTTCTGTATAATTCTGTATAATACTGTATAATTCTGCTGTAAAAAGCAGAATACTGTATAATTTCACACATCACGTCGCACACCCAGAACTCGACACCAGCACACTCACAGTCCCCACTGTCCAGCCACCGCCCGGCCTTTCAGGGACCCCGTCCCCACCCCAACGCACCGGATAACGATGCCCAGTTTTGAAATCTGCACTCTCAGCAGAAGCAGGATGCAGGCTCTTGTCTGGCTTCCAACAACCGTGTCCCCGAGATCCGTCCCAGTGTTGAGTGTGTTTGCAGTTCACTTATCATCCTTGCTTGCCAGATTCTGCGGTGCTCACCCCCTCACCATTTATTCGTCCGCTGTGTTGTTTACAGGCAGTGGAGTTGTGCCCAGTTTGGGGCCGTGAATGTTCACACTCGTGTGTTTTGGTGAACGTAGTGTACACGTTTTTGTTGGGTACCTGCTGGGCGTGGCATCGCATGTTCCCACATGCAACTCCAGTGGCATCCCACATGCCTCCAGCTCTAGCTGCTCCACGCTGATGCCATCGCTGACATTTCTGTCTGTTTCATTTTAGCCATCCTGGTGTGGGGAAGAAATTCTGAATTTTGGTGTAAGTGAAATGTCCCCATGTGTGTTTGTTTCTAGAGGCCCTATTTGTCCTGTTGGTCTATTTTTCTTTCTAGAGTCCCACACTGTGTTACTGACGGTAACTTTATTTATTTTTATTTATTTGTTTATTTACTTATTTATTTTTGGCTGTGTTGGGTGTTCGTTGCTGCACATAGGCTTTCTCTAGTTGTGGCGAGCGGGGACTGCTCTTTGTTGCAGTAACCGGCCTTCTCTTGTTGTGGAGCACAGGCTCTAGGCACGCAGGCTTCAGTAGTTGTGGTGTGTGGGCTCAGTAGTTGTGGCTCTCAGGCTTAGTTGCTCCACGGGATGTAGGATCTTCCTGGACCAGGGATTGAACCCATGTCCCCTGCAGGTGGATTCTTAACCACTACACCACCAGGGATGTCCATGTAACTTTAAAATAAGTCCCCCATCCAAGAGCGGTAGTTCTGCAACTTTGTTCTTCCTCAGGATTATGTCTATTACGGACTCTTGGTATTTCAATATATTTTTCAGAAATGTGTTTTCAATGTCCACACACATACACAATCTGCTGAGATCTTGATCAGATGACGGTGAATCTATGAATCACCTTGGAGGGAATTAACATCTTCAACTATGAGGCATCCAGTTCATGAACATGGTACATCTCTGTATTCTTTAGGAGTCAACCCTTTTTTTCTGAATAATATTGTGTAGATATTTCGTAAAATGTTTTGAGCATATTTGATTAGATTTCTTCTTGATTTTTTAGTGCAGTTCTAAATATTTAAAACCTTTTTAAAATTGTTTTTGCTACTATATAAAAAGACAACAGATTTTTAAATAATTCATAGACTTCATGTTTTAGAACAGTTTTAAGTTTGCAGAAAAATTGAACAGCAAGCACAGAGAGTTCTCATGCACCTCCTCTCCCCTGACCTGCAGTTTTCCTTATGTCTCATATCTTGCACTGATGTGGTACATTTGTTACACTTGATGAGCCAACGCTAATACATTATGATTAACTGAAGTCCATAGCTCACACTGCGGTTCAGCCTTGGTGCTGTACGTTCTATGGGTTTAGACGAATGTATAATGACATGTATCAGAATTATAAAACCATACAGACTAGTTTCCCTGCCCTGAAAATCCCCTGTGCTCTACCTGTATCCCTCCCCCCAAAGCCTGGCAACCACTGATCTTTTTACTGTCTGCCTATTTTGTATTTTCCAGAATGTCATAGAGTTGGAATCACACATTCTGTAGCTTTCTCTGATCAGCTCTTCTCACTTAATAACATGCATTTAAGGTTTGTCCATGTCTTTTCATGGATTGATAGCTCATTTCTTTTTTTTTTAATATTGGACAAATCATAATATATTAACAAAATAGTACCTTGGAAGAAAAAATGAGCAATCCTGCGTATCCAAATATTATTACTTGAAAAAATGATGAGAGTAGATCGCTCACTTCTTTTCAGCACTGAATAACACTCCATCGTCTGGACGGACCACAGTTTATTTACCCATCACCTACGGGCAGGACTTCTTTTTGGAAGCACTTAGTGACTGATTTGTTTGCCATCTGTTCTTTAATGTGATGGAATTCGCCTGTGTTCCTTTAGAGAGAACCTCTAATTCAGACTCTTCAATCATTAAAACCAGGTCCCCAGTCACCCCCCAAGAGTGAAGTTTTAGTGTCACTCACAATGGTCGTCAGTCATACAGAGCTGGCCTGTCTGAACCATTCTTTATCTCCAATAAAACTATTCTACAGGTGTGGCTTTCCTTACCCTGAGCCGGGCACTATTCTAGGTACACACCATGTCCCTGCCATCCTGGAATGAACGTCTTGGTTGGCAAGAAAAACAGGAAGGGAAAAAGTAAGTATGAGCCAGGTGGGTAGGCCAGGTACAGCCCTTGGCTGGGTGGAAGAGGCCCACCCTGGGGAGAGCCACCTGCTTTCCTGAGCGCATGGAATCAAAGGCTATTCTCATCCAGAAGCACCCAGAATAAAGTCTGACCAAGTACCTAGACCCTCAGTGGTCCAGCTGACCCACAAACTCAGCTGTCATACAGGGTGACGTCTCACAGGTAGCTCTGGCTTCTGTATGGACAACATGCTGCTGGGCTGCAGGAGCAGAAGCTGGAGATGCCTCCGGGGGCCACTGTGATGACCCAGTGGGCTGGAGCCGCCCCGCGTTTCCGAGGTTCTTCCCCTCCGGGTACCTACTTGCGCCGATCTGATGCGGCTTTCCGGGGAGTGATGTGAGGGACTCTCACGCCGGTCTCCTGATGGCTTCTCCCTGCCCAGGCTTCTCCGGTGTGGACCACCATCCACCATCTCACCGCCTCCCCCTCCCTGGTTTGGCAACGCACTGGTGTGTAACGCAGGATCAGAGGACCCTGAGCCTCAGGGCTGTCAGGAAAAAGGAGCAGCTGCAAATACGTCACGGGAAAGCAGAGCTCTCAGAGTGCCTGTGTGGCTCTGAAATGCGAGTCGCCGGTGGGGGTGGCCTGCTTGTCACGTCAGAGGGGCTCCCGACACTGCATGGGAGACCCAGGTCAGACCCAGGCGCAGCCTGTAAGGAAGATTCGTGTTTTCTCTTCTTTAGAAACCGATGCTCAACTTAATCATCCCAGCGGGTTTACAGTTGAGGGAAACATTGTTTCTTTTTAAGAAATCATTCTTTCCTTCCAACAGCGTACAGCTGGTTCTCCATATGCAGTAGCTGTTCCACAGAGACACCCGAACACTGAGTTGGCGCGTCCTGGGCCTTTGCTCCTGGGGACACAGGGCTGGGCTCCCATGGGCCTCAGGTCACATTTCCCTCAATGGGTCAGTACCTAACCCCGTCTCGTGTGTGTTTCTGCTGAGGGACACCTTACCGGATATCTACTGTTGCTGCGTTGACACGGACCTTCAGGCAAGAGCACGTAACTCCGGCCCTGACAGAGCTTCTCTCCCAGGCCCTTGTTCCCGAAGCACAGTCTTTCCGCCCTGGGCTTGGGGGCATTTTAAGCAGCAAAATCACCAAAAAAAAAAAAGCACAAAAATGCAAAAATGCCAACTTTTCGTAGACCTCGAGAAAGCCACGTGTCACGGCGGAGCTGACACAGGAAGCAGTGTCGCCTCTCGGGCCAGGGTGGCACCACGAGACAGGGCCACGCCGGCTCGCCCATGAGCGTGGGTCTGGGCCCAGACGGCCTTCAGTGAGCACGTGTACTCGAGAGCACAGAACCAGGACGGTGAGGACCGGCGTGGTTGCCTGGCCTTTATTCCTCTCTCCTCCAGGACCGTCCTGCGCCTGGGGCTCCCCCGATGTCCAGTATACGCCTCTTGGGGTGGGGGGGTGAGCATCGCTTAGCACAAAGGCAGCCAGGAGGGGGACAAGAGGTGCGCAGTGGGCCCACCAGGCAGGTCGGAGCAGACACCCTCTTCCGAGGGCTGCAGTGACACAGCCAGGAGCACACCTGTTGGAACCAGCCCAGCGCCTGGTGTCCCGTGGGTATTCTGTAAATAGCTACTGCCTGACCGTGAACCCCAAGGGGCCTTTCGAGGATGAAATCTCACTCCGGCCTCCATGGCCCTGCCAGCGAGAGACGAGGGGACGTGGGGCTTGGCACGCAGTATGTCACCTTTAGGCCGAAGGGCCACCCCATAACGGGCGGTGAGACGGCCACGAGTCCACACACTGCCCTGCCTCACCCAAGGGAGCAGCAGAGATGGGGCACAGCAGCCTGTGGGTGCTGGGGAAAGCCACGCCTGCAGCCCACCTTCAGAATCGCACTGTCCCTACAGCGAAAGCTAGAGAGGCCCAAACAGGGCTCTGCTGGGAGCAGCTGCGGCAGCATGGGAATCCCGCCTGCTGAGGACACCCCCTTTTTCCTTAAGGATGGCGACTAAACAAAAGATCTTTTGGGACTTCCCTGGCGGTCCAGTGGTTAGGACTCTGCGCTTCCACTGCAGGAGGCGCGGTTCAGTCCCTGTTCGAGGAACTAACATCCCGCTTGCCATGAGGCGACTGCCAGACCTTGTGAGGTATGTTCCAGGCGTGATCGCTTCCTGGAGAATCGTTATTCTTTCACAGAACTGTTAACCTTAATTTGCTAGAGATTGTCTCAAAGTCTTCTCTCTAACATCTACATGTTTTAGGGGAATTCAGATAAAACTTTCCCCTTTTAGGAATTTCTTCAAAGGCTGAGATATTCCAAGCACTATTCTGATTCTGTAATTCACCTTATGGGGAAAGTTGGCTCAAGGAATATTTCTGAGACAGACAAAGAGACCAGGAGATGGGCCAGGCCACAGCCACCCCTGAGCACCACGCGATGCCCACCGAAGCCTCAGCTCCAAGCCATCGGGAGGTTTTCTCTCCTGTGAGTCAGGCGCCCCCCCCCCCCCCTTAAACAGCTGATACCCCCCCATCCGCCTCTGCCGGCTCTCCGAGGTCATTTACACAACACTTCGCAAACCCCGACACTGTTTGTTGTTTTACCATCACTATGGTTGTTATTTTTATGCTATAGATGGTGACCCAAAAAATTAATCAGTCGACCTAAGAGAGAAATGAAAACTTTTATTCGAGCCAAACTGAGGCTTCCAACCCAAGAACAGCCTCTCAGAAGCTCCACAACTGTTCCGCCCATTAGAAGCCCAGGCACCGTTGTTTAAGCTTTTTGAGACAGAGGGCTGTACATTAAATGACGTATTATTGACAGTTTACACAGTCTAGAGCTAAGCGTCATTGTGGCCCCTTAAAAGATCAAGAGGAATGTTTTCTTTAAGGGGCCGTCTTGCCGGTGCTGGGAGGATGTCGCTCCTCGTGGACGAGCAGGTATGTCTGCCGATAGGGAGCTGTGGTCATCCCTAATGCAGATACAAGATGCGCAGTTGGGGGAGAGGGGAGGTCCAAGGGCAGAGTAAATTTCTTATGTTTACATTCTTCCAGTCTTGTCATAAAATATGAATTTTATTTCACATAGATGAAGCTCCTGGTTAAAAATAACAATGAAAGTGGAGCACTGATGGTATTTCACAGGTAGCCTAAAACGCCGCAATCTGAAACGGTCAAAATACTAGAGGCACCTGAGTTCTCCAAACTATAATCTTTAAAAACTCAATCTTGCCTCAGAAGTTACTTCTCCAAATGTTGACGTACAGTATTTCACGTTTGTCTTCTGCTGGGAGGGAAGCTGCCGACCTGAGCTTAGGGGATGGTGGGTCACCCGTAGGCCGATGACTCAGAGACAGCTGGCTCGGGTGCAGCCGGAGGGACTGAGTAGAGGTGGCCAGAGGGACGTCCACCCCCAGGCAGCACGGGCTTCCTGAAAAGCTCAAAGGCAGAGAACGGTGGGGTCCTCAGACCAGCACCCCAGCTGTTGGGAACAAGAGTGAATCAGCCCCCTGTGGACAGGGTGGGTGTGATGACATTCCTTGTGCCCTTGTGACCTGGCTGTGGCCCTGGACAAGGAACTACAATGCTTAGACTCACTCCCAGAGGGTCTGCCTCTCCAGGAGGGAGGGCGCTGGGCAGAAGAGAGGGTGGAGAGATGGCAGCTCCCCTCGCCCCAGAGGCTTCCAGGAGTGGGGGAAATCAGGAAGGGCTCCTGGACGGAGGTGTCCGCCACTTGGCGAGGGTGCCGGTTTCCATGGGGGCAGACCCACCTCAGTGTGCCGATGCCGGGAGGTCGCCAGGCCCTGGGTGGACAGCAGGAGCTGTGCATGCTCTGTCTGTGGGATGCAGGCGGTCCTCGTGGGCCTGTGTGTCCTGGATGCCAAGCCTGGACCTGCAGACAGAGCCGAGCATCTGAAGGAGGAGGGGAAGAGACCAGACAAAGACAGCATCCGGCCAGAGCGCCAGGACTAGGGGCAGGGCTGCCGGCCTGAGCTCCGGGGAAGGAAGCGCTGGACACTGGCTTTGCACGTGCTCGATGGCCAGGAACCGGTGGTCGAGCCCAGGAAGTCGGAAGTCGAAGAGCCGGCAGACGGAAAGACCCGCGGTCCAGACCCTCCTCTACGTTCGAGGGTTGATCGTCCTGGTTACAGAGAACCAACGGTGCTCCTGGAGGGAGGGGCGTAAACTTTCAGGAGCTCTCCCGGTGGTGGGCGGGGGGCAGCGCCCGTCACAGGTCTGGGAACCACCTCAGGGCCCCCGGCAGGGCCCCCAGACTCCACCGCTCAGGGTCGGCCCAGTTCATCAAAAGCCCTACTCAGTGCAGCCCCAGTGCAAGGTCCGGGGTCTTACACGTGATGCCCCAAGCAGGCAGGACAGCCAGCCTGGGCGGGGTCACCTGCGACCCTGCCCTCCCAGCAGAACAGGTCCAGCAGCCGAAGGGGCGACGTCTCCGCCCCAAGGGCAGGACTGGAGTTGAGGGGACGGCGTCTCAAGACCACGAGGCGGCCTCCTGCCCACGCCCCAGCCGCCCCCTCACACCGGACGCGCCCACATCCTGGCCTCGGTCAGCACTGCGTGGCCCGGTGCTGCCGTTTCCAGGAGTCAGCTGACCCCAGAAGGCGAAGTTCCTGTTTGCAGCGCAGACATTCCGGCGGGGGAGGGGGAGGGACGGCCCCTCCCCCTCAGCCCCGCAGACCCTCCCGAGCTAAAAGGTCACAGTGACACATGGCAGGGGCCCGGGCAGCGCCCCCTGAGCGGCTTTGGGTTCCCCGAGGGAGCCTGCGGGCTTCCTCCAGGAAAGGAGTTGCAAAAGCACCGACTCTAGGGACTTTGTCCAGAAATGACCCCAACCCCCCAGCGGGGAGCATCGCACTGCCTCTCAACTCCAGGGGGCACGGACGCCTTGGGAGGGTCCCAGGAGACCGAGACCCCTCTGCTGAGGGCCCGGTGCGGACGGCGGGCACAGAAGCCTCGGCTTTGGTGGTCTGGGCGCCGCAAACCTGCTGCACGTGAGGGCTTTCCCACGTGCCTCTGTGATGCTGCCCGGCCCCCACCTGCACCTGCTCTCACCTGGACGCTGGCCCTACTGTTCAAGGTCCCTTTCGTCCGTCTTTGGTGGGAGTCAGCTGCCTGCTGCCAGCCAGGACCCTGCTTATCCCTAGTGGTGCCCCGGGAGACCCACAGACGCCTGTGCGGGGCTGGCCCCAGAGCTGTTGCGCTTTGCGGCCAGGCCGTCCCTGCCATGACCACTCATCCTGATGTGGGCGGACAACGGCCACAGCGAATGCAAGAAGAGCCAGACAGGGCCGCGTTCTGGTAGAGCCTCGCGCACACTGCCCGTGGGTGCCCTTCCCTGGCCTGTACCCACACCCCTGTGACATGTGACCTGGGAGGGTCCTGGCTGTGGACGGGATGATGGGGCCCCGGACCCCTGCCTGCCAGGTGCTGCCCTGAGTCCTGCAGGAGCCTCGTCCCCCCAGCCTCCCGCGGCGGCCTCTTCCTCCAGGCAGCCTTCCCTGAGCAGGTCACACCTGCGTGTGACCCCCCACGCCGCCCCGGTCAGAGCCCGAGCTTGGCTGCGTTGGGAACATGCTCCCACGTCCCAGGGGCCAGCCCTGAGCTGCGGGGACGGGGCATGAGGGGGGCAGGTTGAAAGCCAGAGCTTCGTCGGTTGAAGCCGTCCTGGGCCTGTGAGAAGGGTGCGATGGCACACCTGCGTCAGGGTTTGGAAGTAAAATGACCCCCGTCCCTCGGCTCGGGGTACCCTGCAGCCCAGGCCCCACCCCTGCACGTGAATTCCACACGGTCCTCAATCATCCGGACCCGACCGTGTCCTTGCAGGGACGCGACCCTCAGGCGACTTCATTCCACGGAGGAAAAGTCAGGCAAGGCGGCCAGTTTGCACAGCATCACGAACCACGGGCGGAGCCGCTGCCCCGTCGCTGCGGCGCTGGCATCCTGGCACTCACAGAGCCTCCACGCAGTGCCCCCCAACACCCGAAAGCCCAGGCCCGCCCTGTGCTCTCCACAAGCAGAGTCACAAACGGCATCTTCAAGAAGAACGACAAGAAGGGCCGGGAATTCACCCTGGGAGCGGGTGAAATTTGGTGGGAACCCAAAGCTGCCACCGTTGGCAGAGGGAGGGCCCGTCCTGACACACCCTCATGCAGGGAAACCCCTGAGAGCCGTTTTCGGGAAGGAACCTGAGATTCCGTGGCTCAGTAAATTTTAACAGCACGGAACACCCTGAGCGGCTGGACTCAGAGATGGACCTGGTTCTGCCGAAGTCGGGGCCGGGGTGGGGGCCTGCCCGACTGCGGCCCCGCAGTGACCCTCCCGGCAGCGCTCCCACCGCGTCGGGACATACCCCTGGCCCTCCCACCCAGCCCGCTGCAGACGGGCCGTCCTCTCCAGCCGGTTCCCGGGTGAGATAAGGAGCGATGCTGCTGGGTCCCGGGAGGCCACCCCTCCCTCCTGTCCCTCAGTGTGTAATCAAAACCGTCAGAAACTTTTCAAAAGGCGTGCTTTCCATATGCAGTGGTGAGGGCCTGGCAGTCCAGATGTGGTTAGACACAGAAAAGCAGCACTGAGTTAAAAAAAAGAAACTCTGAAACTAAGGAATCATCACTGCGAGGTTGTATAATCCTTGTTTTGACAGAAAAGACAGCTTCCAGATTACCCTGTTCTATAACTGAAAGCCTCACACGCTGGACCGTCCTGCAGAAAGTGCACTGCGGGCGCCGTGCAGCATAGTCAGAAAGGAGCAGCCGTCGGGTTAATCAGCGGCCGTGGGGGCCTGAGCTCCACGGGGGGTTCTCACCAGGACCCAGGGTGTCGCCTTCGGGGTGAGCCTCGGATGAAGGTGTTTAGCCTTGAAAAACACAGTTAGAATTTGCAAAGGTGTCAGGGTGGGGGGACCAATCCCATTGCTCTGCAGAGCAGGACACCGAGGGGCGAGTCCCCAGCCCTGATCAGGGACCCGCGGGGACCCCACCCGCCCCGCGCCCACATTCCAGGGCTGGCTCTGCAGAACCTCTGGCACGTGGGCCCTGCACCAGCCACCCGCCCCCACAGTCTCCCGTTCTCCTCTCAGCCCCACATGGCTAAGTTCAAAACACACCCACCTCCAGGACACACTGGCGGACAGGTGTGCTCAGGTGAAAACACCTGGAAACCACTCAGAGCCGTCCTGTGCCTACCTAGGCCTCAGAGGGGCAGGATGGTGTAAAAGGAACTTCCCTGAAGCTTTGGTTGGAGAGAGGGGAGGAACGGGGTTAGGCGGGTGGAACACCCCTTGCGGGGAGCCCACCCGGGCTGCAGCGGGTCTGCCTGGAGGGACAAGCCCTCAGCCCCGCCCCCACCCCCTGGCTGACCGCCAGCTGCAAGTCCCGCCCCACAGGGCCTGGGCCGGCGTCGCTGCGAGGACTGCGCCCAGAGGAGAAGCAGGAAACGCGCCCTCTTCTCTTTCTGCTCCGCTGATTTCTGAAAATGGGGCCCGGCAGGTTCCGCCCCTGAGATGCAGCCCCGCCCCGTCCTGGGAACTGTGCTGTGTCGACTGGACGGCAAGACAGCCTAGAAAGATCACACGGTGGTGGGCAAGCACCCCGCCCCACCACGTTCTAAGGTTCCAGGGCCTGAAAGAGCACGACCCCCAGCGGAGAACCAGCTGCAGACCCCCCAACTCCCAGCCGGATGCATCCGCCTCAGGCCCCTGCCAGGCTGTAGGGTTATCCATACAAGCCCGCCTCGTCCCCCTGGGAACTGCAAAGCTTCCTCTGCAGCCCCCCAGATGGGCCCATCGGTCATGTGCCCGTGACTAATCACCTGCTGCCGGTCTCACCTGTCCAGGGTGGGGTGTGGGCAGGCCCCTCCCTTCTGGGTGGGGCGAGAGGCCGGTGGCCAGAGCGGCCCCTTTGGCTGCGTTGGCTGAGGTCCAGGCATCCCTAGACGCACTTTCCCTTGGGGTCAGGGACTCCTCCCCCTCCCTTCCTTCCAGGCAACGTCCAGACAGCTAAGGTTTCAAAGCCAAAAAAAAAAAAAAGCGATTGAGAACTGAATACAACAATTCCACAAAATCTGCAGGAATGGGGGTCTCCCCCAAACCAAGTTCCTGATCCTGAGTTTGTGGGGCTGACGTGAGCCAACGCCCCCTCCCCGAAAACTAAACACCGGACCGAGCGCCTCAGGAAGGAAAGGAAAGGTGGTCGTGAGGGTCCCGTGAACTCGGAGGTGCTGCAGAAATTCGTGGGACAGAGTCCCCTTCCTCCGGTCCACCCCCGAACCAGAATCGGGCACCCTCTGTCCCCCTCCGCGGGCTTTCCCGCCAGGTCCATCTGCAAGTCGGTTCCCATGGCTGAGCCGCGGCCGGGACCCTCTCTGTGCAGAGCCTGTCGTGAGGGAACAGAGGCTTTTTGTTGCCCTGCGGTTTCCAGGGCTGAGCTGGCCTCGCGCACCGAGTGGTCCTGCTCCACAGACCTTGGCCGCCTGGCCGCTGTCCAGCGGGGGACAGAGGGATCTGTGTTGGGTCCACAGCACAGCGCAGCCACGGCAGGAAAGCGGGGCGGCCGTTCCCAGAGCCCTGGACTGTGCGAACGAGGTTTCTTTTTCCGAAGCCGCCAAAATGTCGGTCCATGCTGAAAGCTCACCGCCAGCCAGGGTCACGGCAGTTACATCGAAAATAAAAATACTACAGAACCGGAAGCTGAGTACATTCTTTTTTCTTACTCTCCTTCAACAAAGCTGAATGGAATAATTGGGATCAAATCCTCCCCTTCGAAATCACATTTGGCGGAGAACCATCTGTGCCAAGTGTCAGCCTGAAATAATCCTTTTGCTGACATTACAAACCCTGTGAAAGAGAGTGGACCACAGAGATGCTGACGCCACCAGAAGCGCGGCAGGATAGACGAGATGTGAGTTCTCTTTAATTTTATGCTTAAAGTGAAAGAGCTTGTCAGCGGAGCTGCATCGAAAACGAGTCACGTAAATGCTGTGAGCAGTCTCACAACCTACTGTCAGGATTCACCCTCCAACGTAAAATAAAATTCAAGCCCGGAGATTAAAATTAAAAGTATTGAATATAAAAAGCCATAGCTTCATGATCAAAAGAATAAAGCTCGGGCTTCCCTGGTGGCGCAGTGGTTGAGGGTCCGCCTGCCGATGCAGGGGACACGGGTTCGTGCCCCGGTCTGGGAAGATCCCGCATGCCGCGGAGCGGCTGGGCCCATGAGCCATGGCCGCTGAGCCTGCGCGTCCGGAGCCTGTGCTCTGCAACGGGAGAGGCCACAACAGTGAGAGGCCCGCGTACCGCAAAAAAAGAAGAAAAAGAAGAATAAAGCTCAGGTCCTAAAACGTACATTCCCAGTTACATAAACACCCGTGGGTGTCTCGGTGTCACACCCCCTCCTGGGTCCAGCCCGTCTGCTTTCCTGTGCAGGACGGCAGTTGCCACAGTGAGACTCCGACAGACCCCAGCTTCATGCTGCTCCCCTCACCATCTGCTTTCGTCCATTTACTGCTGGGGTCATTTACCGTTGCTTCAACTTTCAGATGTCTCACCACCTCCTGCATCTGCTTGTCAAAATCTGTTCATGTCTTAGAAGGAGTCCGAGTCCCCACCCAAAGTGCAGCCTTAGGACGCCCCCTGGAACTCTGTGCCTCTCTTCTTTGGTCTTAGGTTGTGGCTGTTTCCGTGCTTCTACACACGAAAAGCAATCCCCATTCACTGTGGTCCTCCGGCTCTGCCTTGTTCCCACCGCCAGCAGCCGGGGCTGCACCTCCTCCTCGGCTACTAGTCGACAGCTCAGGGCTCCACACGTGGCTCTGCGGACTCCTCTTACCACCTGCCCCCCGGCTGGACACTCCAGTTCTCACAATTCCACAAGAAAGCGTCTTCTCAGCTGTGGGGCTTCTCTGGGATGTGTCCCGAGGGCCGCCGTTCCCGGGCCACGGGGCGTGTGCTTCTTCACCGACTGGGTGTTTGCGCACTGGTTCCCGGGCGGCCGCGCTCGCCTCGCGCCCCAGGTCCTGGCTGGTCCCCAGCACCACCTTGCCAGCCCCTCTCATGCCGCATCTCCTCGGGTGCGTCTCCCGGGGGTCTGCAGGCTCAAGCACCTTCTGTCTCTTCCTGCCCTGCGGGCTTCCTCTCTTGGGTGCTGCCTGTGCGTAAGCTTTCCCCATTTGGGGTCATTTTGCTTTCTTAGCGCCGTATAGAATTTCTTTACATTATCAAACGATGCTGGTCCTTTTCCCGTGATGCTCATTGTAACTATTTTCTGGCTGAGTTGTGGCTTTTATCTTCAGCTGGTTTACAGTGAGACTTTTACAATGTTATGAAACGTGCTGGTGTCTCTTTGGCTTGTGATTTTTGTGGACTCGTTAGGAAATCCTTCCCTATCCCAAAGTCACAAAGATAATCTCCGGGCTTCCCTGGTGGCGCAGTGGTTGAGAGTCCGCCTGCCGATGCAGGGGACATGGGTTCGTGCCCCGGTCCGGGAAGATCCCACATGCCGCGGAGCGGCTGGGCCCGTGAGCCATGGCCGCTGAGCCTGCGCCTCCAGAGCCTGTGCTCCGCAACGGGAGAGGCCACAGCAGTGAGAGGCCCGCGTACAGCAAAAAAAAAAAAAAGATAATCTCCATTTTTTTTTTTTTTTTTTTTTTGCAATACGCGGGCCTCTCACTGTTGTGGCCTCTCCCGTTGCAGAGCACAGGCTCCGGACGTGCAGGCTCAGCAGCCATGGCTCACGGGCCCAGCCGCTCCGCGGCACGTGGGATCTTCCCGGACCGGGGCACGAACCCGCATCCCCTGCATCGGCAGGCGGACTCTCAGCCACTGCGCCACCGGGGAAGCCCAATAATCTCCAATTTTTTTAACTTTAAGGTTACACTTTGCACAATTAGCCACTCACTCACTTGTGGGTTATTTTTTTAACGTGGTAAAATAAACATAAAAGAAAATTCACCATTTTAACCATTTTCAAGTGTACGGTTCAGTGGCATTCAGTGCATTCTCAACGCTATGCTACCATCACAGGCTCTTTCTTCACCCCGGACTCATTTGTTTTCTAAACCGTTTATTCAACAGACGTTATGGAGTCTCTCAGGAGGGCCGGCAAGACGCTGGAGCAGCCAGTGAAGGAGCTAACAGGCCTCCCCCTGTCCTCGGCGGCCGGCCCTCGGGGACGCGTCAGCGGTGAGAAGCGGGGACTCCCCGGCTGTTGCCCGAGGGCCGAGATTTGTCCCCTCTGACCTGTGAGGTGACACGGGGGGCCCTCACGCCGGCCACGCAGGGCGGCCCGCTTGCGGACCGGATGCCGCTGCATCTCAAGGAGCTTCCCCCAGAGAAAAGCTGCTGAGAGCACCTGGTGGCACAAACCAGCTCCCGGACGCCACTGATGAGGGTGTCTGTGGGCAGGAGATGACGCTCCTTCCGTGCAGGTTTCAGATCTTCTGGAGCAGAGATGAGAACCAGATGAGCTGGTGAGAGGGGCCCCAGCCCTAAAGGGCTCATCCTGGAGGGAGGCAGGCGGCTGCTCTGTTCTCTTCTGTTCCGAGAGCAGCTTTCACGGTGTGGTCGGCGTCCTGGCCCGGGGTCGGGCGGCAGGAGGGGCGGCTCCGAGAACAGCCCAGCCCTGGGGTCCCAGGAGGTGTGGGGCGGGGGGACCCGGGATGCCCCCGGCACCTTCTTCATGTGCAGCCGGCAGCGCCACGGCGCGGCCACGGCTCCCCCGGGTTTGCCGACGGCACGGGCTCCTCGGCACAGGCCTCGGCCACACGTCCGGTGGGTAGAGGGAAGGTCGGCCTGCAGTGAGGCCGCCGGCTCGGGACGTGCCCTGGACAGAGGCACAGGGTCGGGGGATGGCTCAGGACCAGCTCGGGGTGCGGACAAGAGGCCCCGGCCGGGTCAGCCCCCTAGTCTGCAGCCAGGCTGGTCCTGACTGTGTCACTCCAGCCGCCCAAGGCGTCGCCGATTTTCACTCGCCTTCTCCTGAGCGGCGAGTTCCACCGGACCTTGGTAACAGAGCCATCGGGGAGCCGTCCCCAGAGCGAGGCAGGCCACTGGGGTGCCCTTCACATGACGGCACTCAGGACTGGGGAAGAAGGCGGCTGTTCCGTGTCTCACGGGGTCTGGAGCTTACACAACTGCAGGTGCTTTCTTTAAGGAAAAAGGTGTACAATTACAGTAATAGATCAGGACGGCACTGAACACCTGTGTGGAGTGAGAACAGAAGTGGCCACACAGCACGAACATTCTAAAGCTGCAGGACAAGGTCAGATGTGGGAGGAGTGCCCTCCCTGGGGCCGCGCCCTCTCCGCTCCCCAGCTGGTCCACACCTTGGACACAGGGAGTCCCGAGCCCAGCCCAGCCAGGCCACGTTTACTGACAGCTTAGGGAAGTTTCCTTCCGCTTTGCCCTGCGGAAGGGCTGCCCTTCTGAGGCAGGAAGGGGGCAGGGCACAGCCTTTAAAAGCACGACATAGCCCGAGGACACGACAGAAGCTGGTTGGAACAACCAGACAGCTGACAAGCAGAGCTCCGCGAGACCCCGAGCCCCAGTATTCGCTCATTGTAACACATCAGCTACGTGACTCACCCACAGGAGCCAGGAGAGTTCTGAGGGTGACCATGGAAGGCCCAAAGCGGGCGCCGCCCAACCCCCAGAAACTTCCCAGCCCTCCAGCCCTCCTACTCACCAGCCTGTGACATTACCCAGCCCCATAAAGGCTGACAACCCCGTACCCTGGCCCTCTCGGTTTCTTGCTTCTCTCACTTCCGTCTATGGAGTGTGTTTCTCCCTGAATAAACCTTCTTTCTCTACCACGGCTCGCTCTTGAACTCCTTCCTGTGCAAAGCCCAGATCCGCACTCGGCAGCCGTGCCCGGGACTCGGATGGGACCCGGGAGGTGACCATCTTCCCACATCTCACTCTCTTACCTGCAACGCTTTGACCTCAGCTGTGCCAACTTCTCACCCCGCCTCAGCCTCCGGGCTCGGCCAGGTCCTGGGTGCCCCAGGGGTACCCTGCTTCACTCTTCCGCCTTGAGGGTCACAGAGGTCCACGTGGGCCATGGGCCCTGGGGGGTGGGGAGGTCATGTGGAAGCCAGGACCTCGCCCAGGGGAGGGGCACCCCCTAGGCCTCGCCCCATATCCCAGAGAACGCTCTGGAAGGGTCAGGAAAGAGGGGCCCAGAGGGTGACTGGGCCGGGGGGTTGTGGGTGAGGACACGGGCATCATTCTCTGGCCAATGGGGAGAAGCACCTCCCGGGGATGCTGTGGCAGTGGGGTGGACACCTGGCAGGGGCCAGGCCCCGTGGCTTCCTGGCAGAAAGAGGAAGGAAGAAGGTTTGCTTCTCTGACTTGGGCACTTTCTCACTGCGTGCACGGTTAGAGCAGAGGCACCGGGCTCCGGTGCTGCAATTGTCATAGTTGTCACCTGGGCCCCCTTGCTGTCCCCTCACCGTGCTCTGTGGCTCACTCCCCTCTGCTCATGGGGGACCTCGGGGCCCCCACGAGTGCTGTCACTTCCTTCCTCTCACCTCGATCCCCTCAAACCCAGCCCCCAAGGGAGTGCCCACCTGGTCCAGTGCTGGGGGGGTGACCCCACTGCCCCTCAGTCTCCCCCTCCTTCTTCCTCTCCGGGGCTGCGTCTCCTCTACAGACACCGCCGTCCACTCTGCCTCGCTCCATCTGTGTCCTGGAGCCGCGCCAGACATCTGGGCATCCCTTCCACGCCTGGAGGAGAGGAAAGAAATTGGCTTTGAGGATCTGAAAGAAACCACTGCCAAAGTAAACCTTAGTGTCCCCCACGGTGACAAATACCACGGTTGGTTACTCAGACAACCGAGATTCGAACGGAAACGTGTGGGTCCCAAAGACGCCGTGCGGTGGTCCACAGTCAACCAAGGAAGAGCTTGCAACAGCAAATGGTAACATGTCCACAGATTTTATTTTCCACTGAATCTCCTATCACTAGAAACTTTCTTTACTACTGGGCTAAAAAAAAAATTTTTTTTAAGGATTAAGATAGAAAGATTTAAGTTGGAGCCTAAGAACCTTGTTACATACAGCTTGGGGGATTGACAAAAAAAGAAGAGGGAAATGGCAAGGGTGTTACGAGGGTAAATCTGCAAATCTGTCCTGCCTGCAGATGTTACTGAGAGCTTTATATCTCAAGGTAGAATACGCTTCCAAGGAAAGAAATCATTTCTGGAAAAAGGACCTTTTGAAAAATGTTTTTTTTATTTTTTTTTTTTGCGTTACGCAGGCCTCTCACTGTTGTGGCCTCTCCCGTTGCAGAGCACAGGCTCCGGACGTGCAGGCTCAGGGGCCATGGCTCACGGGCCCAGCCGCTCCGCGGCACGTGGGATCTTCCCGGACCGGGGCACAAACCCGCGTCCCCTGCATTGGCAGGCAGACTCTCAACCACTGCGCCACCAGGGAAGCCCCTGAAAAATGTTTGACTGGTTCACATTCTCACAGTGTGTCTTTACATTTGGACTTTGGATAAACTAGAGGAGTGGCTGTGTAACGTAACTGTGTCCCCAGGGATCCCAGCACAGGCGTCACCTGACAAGGGACTCCACCTCCGAAGCCCTGGGGGTGGGTCTGTCCTCTGCTCTCCAAGTCCTAACCCTGAAGCCTTAATTGCTTAGACAGCAGGCCCAGACACCTGGGAATTCACTGGAATTCAGATTCACTGGGCATTCTTTTTGTTTGCTTGTTTTGGTTTGGTTTTTTAAGTTGATATGTTGTATTTTCACTTTTATTCAGTTCAAGGAATTTTTTTTTTTTTTTTTTTTTTGGCCACACAGCATGCGGGATCTAGTTCCCCAACCAGGGATCAAACTCGCTCCCCCTGCAGTGGAATTCTTGGAACTGACTTCCAAGTGGAAGCCTGGAGTCTTAACCACTGGACCGCCAGGGAAGTCCCTGGGCACCCCTTTTGGGTGTGGGGAGACCCATCCCATCGCCCAGTGTGGGACCTGCAAGGAGCTGCCTTTTCACACTTCACGCCTGTGAAGTACGACCGTGGCTGCAGAAATGCCTGGGGGAGCAGACGCAAGGGCTGCCCGGGGTCCCTGTGTTTTTACCCGTGTTCGCTTCATGGGTGGGTCTTGTCACCATCACACCTGTCGGGATCCTACAGGAGTTCTTCACGATCGCTTAGCCACGTGGGACGCACGTCCTTCGCCCCAGGTTGTGCTGTGCAGCCGCGATGCCCTCCCCCACCTCCGAAGAGGCACTGGACGCCAGGAACGAGGAAGTGGCCCTAAACCGTTTGGTTGAAGTCACTTCATGAATCATAATGATGGTTGGGAACAATAAGCCGCGTTGTGAGTGCTGCACGAGTGCACCTCAAACATCCTGTGCTGCTGTGGGCAGCCTTTGCCCGGGTTTCTTTTTAAAAAGGGAAGACAGAAGACCTCACTGCCCGCCCACGTGTGATTCAATGTCCGTTTGTCTCGGGTGGTTTCATATGCGGGAGGTGGGTCCCTCCGGTCGTATTGGGGGCTCCAGACCCCACCTACCCTCGCCCCCAGCCCCTCCCCCAGCTCACTCCCCCGGGGACAGGACAGGCACGAGGCTGGACCATTTACTTAGTGATTACCTCCGTAACCCTCCTGACAGCCGTCAAAGAGGCAACAAGATCTGGACGCAGCCAGTCCCTTGGGCCCCAGTGAGAAAGGGGGGATTAGAATCCAGGCTTAGAGGCGGCCGCCTTCAGCCCCTGTCGACTTCAGCTTCTCACAGAAGCACAGCATGCCTGTGAGAGTCAAACGTGTGAGCTAACGTTTAAAATAAAAGTGCACATCACATTTAGAGACAGGAAACAGCCTGCAATTGAAAGTAATAATCATAATTTGAAAAACAGAAAAAGACGACAGCGCATTGGCGCAATCTGTTCCTGGGAGGCTGTGGTGTGGACAGAGGCCCACGGTCACGAACACTGAGCGGCACCTGAGCCAACGCGGGCCACGATGTTCCACCTCGTGGAAGAGGAGGAGGTCCCTGCGGTTGGCACGGTGAGCGAGGAGCAGCAGGACTTCAGGTTTAGGTGCGGAAGCGGCTCACGCGTTTCATGCCGGCGCTGACACGATCGTTCACTAAGAACGTCCTGCGAGCCCACCTTTGCTAAGGTTGGACATGAAGACGCTGTTTGCAGTGACCCCTGAGACACGCTGTCCCACTGACCCCCTTAACTTGTCCAAGGTTCCCCTCACGGCAAAGGGCCACCCCGAACCCCAACTCTCGGGCAGCCCCTGGGGGGCAGCCTTTGTTCCGGTGCCCTTGGTCAGCGAGCACGTTCATGTGTCTAAGTCATGTCATCGTGCACACGTGCTGGGGATGTATGTCCAGAGAAATGCGTGTGTGTTACACAGGAACAAACCCAAACTGTGAAAATGAAGAGTACAGGGCACATGGTCAGAGTAGGACTCACGAAGCTGCATGTGAATGTGGAGGAAGTCCTCTGCTCAAAGAGAAGGTGGGGAGATGCCCACGTCGAAACACACCTCTCCTGTAAGAATTGGGGCTCTCTGCTAAACACACGAAGTTGGCACTGCTTTTCCCCAGTAATCTAGTCAGTAGCAAAAATCACATCCAGCTGGGCTTCCCTGGTGGCGCAGTGGTTGAGAGTCCGCCTGCCGATGCAGGGGACGCAGGTTCGTGCCCCGGTCTGGGAGGATCCCACATGCCGTGGAGCGGCTGGGCCCGTGAGCCATGGCCGCTGAGCCTGTGCGTCCGGAGCCTGTGCTCCGCAACGGGAGAGGCCACAACAGTGAGAGGCCCGCGTACCGCAAAAAAACCAAAAACAAACAAACAAACAAATCACATCCAACTCTCCACAAAACCCCGTTTGCCGTCCAGGACCCAACTCTCACAGAACTAGAACTGATTCCCTAACCTTCATGAAGCAGTTGACGCCTTGTGTTTTCCCAACCACATCAAAACAAACTCTACTGAGAACCCAGGGATGTGCTCCTGTCCACCCCAAATTCCCGCTTCTCTGTGAAAAGAGCACTGACTCTGGCGGACGAGCACTGATGAAGACCGTGGGGGCTTCAGAGCACAGGCCACGCCAGGCGCCCTTCCACGCCCTTCCAGGCACCTCACCTGCGCTCACTCCGGGCTTCACAAAAACCCTGCAGACAGGTTCAGCTCCATCCTTATTTTGCAGATGAGGGAGGAAAGTGAGGCAGACAGAGGTGGTCCCTCCCAAGGTCACGGCAGAACCCACGCTCCTGACCCTACTCTGCTGTCTTGCTGTGTCACAGAATGTAACTCCCATGACTAAAAAGACTTGGGACTTGGGTCAACTTGTCCCAACGGTGAGATCACCATTGGTTACAAGAGGGTTTCCAGGATAACCCTTTAATTCTGAGCCCGGATGAAAGGAGAATTGCTGAGACCGTGGTCAGAAAACAACCCCGCTCATATCAGACAAGTTTGCCCTAGCACGGGGATTGGCACAGCTGAACGGCATGAAAGTATTTCCTTTACAGCTTTAAGAATACAACAGCAGAAGAATCAGATTCATTTTGGGTTTTCAATGCCTGTTCTAACTGGGGGGTCATTTGGGAATTCCCTGGTGGTCCAGTGGTTAGGGCTCTGTGCTTCCACTGCTGGGGGCGCAGGTTCCATCCCTGGTAAGGGAACTCAGATCCCACGTGCCGCGTGGCGAGGCCAGAAAAATGGGCGTCATTCTAAAAACACACGATGACGTGAAATATATGCTGTTCAACTCGGACTAAACATGCTTTCCGGGAACCAAGGTCTGCACGCCCAGTTCTGAGCGCAGAGTCCTGACTCAGAAGCCCTTCCTCAAACCCAGGAGCTCCTTTCCACCCCTTGTCTTAAGAGATACACCCTCCTTATTGAGTCTCTAAACTCAAGTGGCTTATGAAAGCCCTGTGCTCCAATACAAGTTCCCGGCCTTATCAATTTAAGTGCTGAAAATAGGCACAGGGCTCCTGGTATGACCGACACCCCGAGGTCAAGGAGCCGGATCAGGTGATTCCCTGCAGCCTCTGTTCTCGGAGACCAAGTGCCCCTGCTCAGGACGACGCCCCTGTTTGCTGAAGCAAGAACCACTTGTACAAAGTGAGCCCCGGGGCTGCCGCAGCCGGGGCGCCAGTGCACTGGGAGGACGTGAAGAGGACAGGTGTGCAGGCAGGGGTGTGTGCAGGTGTGTGAACAGGTGCAGGTGTGCCTGCAGGTACAGGCTGTGAGCAGCACAGCCCGGGGTGCCCATGCTCCACGGCCCAACCCACCCACACCTGCCATACTTGCTCACTTCCAGGTGTGAGTGAAGGATATAGCGCCACCCGCCTGTGTAAGAGGTCTCGCCGGAGATCTGGTGCCCAGCCCGCATGTCCCCAAGAGAGGACTACAGGGAGGGAGGGGCAGGCCACGCCCCCCCACTCCTGGCCCACGTGCTGCAGACACCTGGGGCCCGGAGTGGATGAGGTTCTCAGCTCCTCACTCACTACTTTCCTCCTGGACCTCCTTCCAGACTTTCCCAAATGCCCTCTCCTCCTTGGAGACCTCCGTGACCTTCCAGTAGGAGTTACTGCTCCCTTCCTCAAGCTTCTGGGCCTTTCCAGCCCCTCTTTCCCCCAGGCACCTGCTGGGCCCACCTGGGCAGGCGTTATCCCCCAGCTCGGGGCAAACCCACATCCTTGCCCCAACCTCCCGGCCAGAGCTTGGGATGTACTAAGGGTTAGTCAATCATGAATATGAAGATTTAAGCCACTACACCCATCTAGAAGAAACTTGTTGCTTCTCTAAATGAGTCTATTTTCTCTCTCTCTCTCTCTCTCTTTCAAACAATAATGTGATACAACCAAAATGTCTCAGGAGCCTAGAGCGAAGGTGGCATCTTTGAGAAACATCTCCTGAATCCCTACGACGTTCTAGAGCTTTGAGGCAAATAAAAAGGTTCGGGAGATGTCAGACCACCAAGGGCAGGAGGCCCTCCTGACGGGAGAGCAGGGTGGGCTTTGGGGAGTGAAGTGGTGTGGGAAGGGGTGGAGAGGGGCCAGGCCAAAATGTCCTGTAGAAATTGGGATGAGAACCAACAAGGGGATTGAAGAGGAAGCGGGAGATAGGCGTATTCAGAGGGGTTTCAAGGGGCCTCCTAAGTCTATTTCAGTGCACAAAGATCAATACCTAAGTCTATTTTGTCGATACGAAAAGATCAAAAACATACCTCCCTGGGCTTTGCTTAGGTTTTGTGGGGGTTTTTGTTAGTTTTGTTTTGTTTGTTTTGGTTTTGCTTGGGCTTTTTTCAGTCCAAGCATCCCTAGTGGCCTATAGATTCGTTAGGATTAAGTTTGCTTGCAAGCAACAGAAAAATCCGGAACAATAACCACTTAAAGATAGAAGCGTACTTCTCACAACCATGAAGGCCAGCGGTAGCCACCCAGGGCTGGGAGCATCCTCCACATGGTCCGGGACTTGGGTTCCTTCTCTCCGATTGGTCTGCTAGGATGCCTTCCACTCCCAAAGTTGTTTCATGGCTCAAGATGGATGCTGCAGCTCCAGCCATTACATTCCCCTTCCAGCCAGCAGAAAGGCACCCTTGCTTAAGGGCACTTCCCAGAGGTTCCACAAATCTTGTGCTTTTGCCCCATCTGCTGCTGGAACGTAGTCATATGACCACAACTAACTGGCAGGTAGGTTAGGAAATGCAGTCTTTATCCTGGGTGGCCGTGCTTCCCTGTGAAACGTGCGTATTCCATCACGAAGGAGGTGCGGATGTGTGTGGCCTGGCCTCTACCCCCCTCCTCACCGTGAACGCCCTCCTTCAGGAATATGTCCTTCTTCCGAAAAGTGAGGTCTCTGTTTGCAACTTTGTAAAACTAATTCGACACAGTATTTCTCAATGCCAACTGGAAACAATTACTGTAAGCAATTTTTTTCATAAAAGATCACTCCTTTGAGAATATATTTTCATATTTGTGCTTTCTTTTGACATTTCGGGAAGCAAAATTACATGCAAACATTTGTTCTGCAAACCCAATGTGTGAAGAAGCTGTGCCTCTGAGTTCCAAAATCTGTTTAGTTTGCACAGAGGCCCACGGAAGAGCATCATCTCAGCTCATGTTCCACTCCAAGGATCGTCTTCTTAATGCCACAGAAAATGGAACGCTGCTAAGGGGACACCGCTAAGAGAGGGGCCGTGGGATGACGAGACTTTAAACCCCTGCGGCCCCTTACAGCTGCATCTCTGTGTAAGTGGCTTCAGATCACCAGCGTTACCCCACGTGAGTTGTAAGTGCTCACCTGAATATTAAATGACAGTCAAAAATTACACATAAGGGGGCTTCCCTGGTGGCGCGGTGGTTGGGGGTCCGCCTGCCGATGCAGGGGACGCGGGTTTGTGCCCCGGTCCGGGAAGATCCCACATGCCGCGGAGCGGCTGGGCCCGTGAGCCATGGCCGCTGAGCCTGCGCGTCTGGAGCCTGTGCTCCGCAACGGGAGAGGCCACAGCGCTGAGAGGCCCGCGTACTGCAAAAAAAAAAAAAAAAAAAAAAAATTACACATAAAATACAGAAAAATGTCAAGTATCTGGATCCTTACTTGATGTCCAATGTCTGTAACTTTGAGGAAAATGGTTTTGTCTGGAATCCAAGTGTTATAAAAATAGGACCTCTCTCTGGAAGGCCACCTGCAGAGATGGATGGCCACAGGGCAAGTCCATCCTGACACGTGAGCTGAAGGAACGACGCCTGGAAACACGGCCGCGGCCTTCACTGGTCCTGGCTTAGATCTTGACCTCAGTCTCTGCACCTCCATTTTCCTATCTATAAAATGGCCCGAGTGTGAGGGGAAGGGGGAGGGGAGGGAGGGAAAAAGCGGTCGGGAGAGAAGGGGGAGACTGGGGAAGGTGCTGACGGGGGTGGACGAGGTCAGGGGAGCCGCCAGCCAGGGGAGAGTGGACAGAGACTCCAGGAGCGTCTGGGAGCCCCGGCAGTAAGGTGGACGAGGGGCGTGGCCAGCAGTGAGATGCCCAGGAGCGTCCAGATGCCGACGGACCAGGGCCCAGCAGTGTGGGCCCCAGGACCGGCCGTGGGAGGGTGGGGAGCCCGGGGTGGCAGCGGGTCCGGGCGGCCGGGGGTGCGGCTACGCCAGCCCTCGGAGAGGACGGACACCTCGGGCCCCTCTGCTGTCCTGCCACCTCCAGGGGGTTCTGGGCCCTCCCCAGTGCCAGAGAGCAGCCCGTGCTGAGGGCACCAAACCAACACAGGCAAGACAGTGACGCTGCCCAGGCCACCAGCACCCGGGCAGCCCGGCTCCAGCCACGGCCACGGGTGGAGCTGGACGCCGGCAACGAGACTTGCGTGGGCACATCCTCGCCTCTGCCAGGTCTGAGGAGGGGGAAGGGCTCTGAAATCCTCCAACAAGAGGCCAGACCTCACCTGTGTGTGCTGGTGGCTCAGCCCGTGCTCGCGGAGACGCAGGCGTGAGCTCCATCCAGAGCCTAGGGGACACCGACACAGCCAGGCTTTCTTTAAGGGACCACGTAACGTAAACTCCTGAGCGTGCAAAAGCAATATTGTCTTTGTGCTTCCATGCTGGACTGTGCACCTTGAATCTAAATTGAGTACAGAGAAGATGGCGCTCTTCACTGTGCACTAGACAAACCCAGCGTAATAACGCTCAGCTGGCTGACGTCCATCAACATCATATTTTGATAGGTTGAAGTCCCCAAATAGGTAACATTTTCTTTCTTTTTTTCCCCTCCAAATTGCATCAGTGTTGGGTTGAATAAGAAAGCACGACGGGGGATACTTCACGGCCTTAGAAACGCGCTCACACACACAGTCCCCTTCTGCCCACGTCGACACCTGGCCCCTGCCCTGTGGAGGGCCCCGGGGGAAGGATTCAGGCCCTGCAGCCCCGTCCCCATGCTCACGGGCGGCACGGGGACCCCTCCCCACCTCGAACCCTCCGAGGACTGGACGGGCAGCGGGTGTCTGGAGCAGAAGAATCCTCAGTGCACTGGGCGCTGGGGTATTTTATGGGTATTTTATGGCCAAATGCGTACGGAAAACTCTCCCAAAGGGGCCAGCAAGGTAACGTAACAAGGAGAGCGGCGGGCGTGCAGTGAGACGAGGCCCCGGTGCAAGTGGGCCACGAGGCCCACAGAAGAACTTGCTCCAGGGCCGGTGCAGCTTGTGATGTCCTGAGCCATCCTTTGCAGACGCCACCAGGTTGCTTCTGGACGTGGGCGTGCTGGCTGAGCTGCTTCCACCGAGTGTAGCCCCCAGCCCACGGGAGGAGGGAGCCCTGAGCCCTGGCCTCTGTGGGGTGGTGGAGGGGACAGAGGCTGTATTTTATCTTCAGCATCTATTCACGGATTTTGCCAAGATTGCCCAAGATTACCTGGCCATAATGGGCTGGATCATGCTCCCCAAAAAAGATGTGCTTAAGTCCCGACCCCTGGTACCTGTGGAAAGAGCGTGACCTTATTTGGAAACAGTGTCTTTGCAGATGTGATTGAAGTAAGACCTCCAGGTGAGACCCTGCTGGATTTAGAGCAGGCCTTCCACCCAATGACTGGTGTCCTCCTAATAGAAAGAAGAGGGCGGCGGGAGACCCACAGACAGACACTGCCCTATAGCTATTAAAGAGACTGCATTTCAGTTAAAAACACTCCCAGAAAGAAAACTGCACACCCAGATGGCTTCATGGGAAATTCTACCAAATATCTAAAGAAGAGATAGAGCCAGCTCCACACACACTCCTCCAGAAATTTCAAGAGAACTGAACAACTGCTTCTAAGGCTAACATCACTCTGGTTGCAAATCCAGACACGGATGTTATAGGAAAGGAAGCAGCATCCTGCGTGAATACAGATGCCAATTTTCTTTTAAAATGTTTGCAGATAGAATCCACAATGTAAACAAAGGACAGTACATCAAGCCTAGGTGGGAGAAGACAGGGATGTCCACGTCACCGCTTCTATTCGAAAGTATACTCAAGGGCTTCCCTGGTGGCGCAGTGGTTGAGCGTCCGCCTGCCGATGCAGGGGACATGGGTTCGTGCCCCGGTCCGGGAAGATCCCACATGCTGCGGAGCGGCTGGGCCCGTGAGCCATGGCCGCTGGGCCTGCGCGTCCGGAGCCTGTGCTCCGCAACGGGAGAGGCCACAACAATGAGAGGCCCGCGTACCGCAAAAAAAATAAAAAAGTATACTCAAGACTCCAACCAGTAAGAAACAAAAGACATCCAAATTAGAAAGGGAAGGAGTAAAACTGTCTTTATTTGCAGAGAACGTGACTTTCTATCGAGAAAATACAGATACTAGAACTTGCAAGTGAATCTAGTTAGTTCATGACATGAAATCTGTATTAGAAATAAATTGTATTCTTATATACTAGCAGTGAACAATCAAAAATGGACATTTTTCAACAAGAATTTACTGTATAGCACAGGGAACTATATTCAATATCTTGTAATAATCTATTGATCTAATGGGAAAGAATCTGAAAATATATATTATATGTACACACATAAGTGAATCACTTTGCTGTACACCTGAAACTAACACAATATTGTAAATCAACTATACTTCAATTAAAGAAAAAAATAAAAAGGGGCATTTTAAAGTATTGTGTACAGTAGCACCAAAAATTTAAATACTTACTGATAAATCTGACAAAAGATATACAAGATCATACACTGAAAACTACAAAACGTTGCTGAGAGAAATTAAAGCAAACCTAAATAAGTTGAGAGATAAACCATGTTCATGGATCAAAAGACTCAATATTGTTAAGATGCTATTTCTCCCAAAACTGATGTACAAAAGCAACATAATCGTAACGAAAATGGCAGAAGGAATTTCCTGTGTAAATTCACAAACTGGTTCTAAGATTCACATGGAAATGGAAAGGACCTAGAATAGCTGGAACAACTCGCAAAAAGAAAAACTAAGTTTGAGGACCAATGCTGACTGATGTCAAGACACATTATAAGGCTCTAGTAATCAACACGGTGTAGAATTGGCATCAAAATGGATAAATAGATCAATGCGCAGCACAGACAGTCCAGAAATAGAAGCACATACATGTGGTCAGTTAACTCCTGACAAAGGTACAAAGGCAATTCCATGGTAAAAGGATGGTCTTTACAATAAATGGTCTGGAACCATGTATGCCACGGGCAAAATATTAAAAAGCCTTATATATATATATATATATATATATATATATATATATCTCACATCAAATAAAAAATGTGTTCACAATGGACTATATACCTAAATGTAAAATATGAAATTATAAAACTTCTTGAAGAAAACAGGAGAAAGTATTCATGACCCTGGCTTCAGCAAGAATATTTTTAGATATAACACTAAAACGCAGGATTCACTTAAGAAATGATAGATTAAAAATAACCACGAAAGACAGAACTCAAAATAAATATAAATATGAACACGTGGGGGTTTATCCAGAAATACAAGGTTGGTTTAAAATTGGAATATCAACCCATTTAATTCAACATATTAACAGGATTAAGGAGAAAAACTATATGATAGATCTTTGACCAAACGGCAAAAACTCTCAGCAAACTGGGAATAGAAAGGAACTTCCTCAGCTTTATTCAAGGTGGCTATGAAAACCCACAGCTAAGGTCGATGCAGAATCCCTTCCCCTAAGATTGTTAACAAGGCACCACCTCTGCTCAGCATCGTGTACTGACGTCCTAACCAGTGAAATGAGAGAAAATCAGAACAATAGAAGACACACATGTTAAGGAGGAAAAAACAAAACTACCTTTATTCACAGGTAGCATGACCATGAATAGGGAAAAGCCTAAGAAATCTACAAACATGCTATCAGAACGAAGAAATGAATTTAGCAAGGTTGAAGCATACAAAGTAAACACACAAAATTCAGTTGTACTTCTCTATATTAGCAACAAACTTCTAGAGACTGAAATTAAAAATCAGTCCCAGGGCTTCCCTGGTGGCGCAGTGGTTAAGAATCCGCCTGCCAATGCAGGGGACACGGCTTCGAGCCCTGGTCCGGGAAGATCCCACATGCCGTGGAGCAACTAAGCCAGAGAACCACAACTACTGAGCCTGCACTCTAGAGCTCACGAGCCACAACTACGGAGCCCATGTGCCACAATTACTGAAGCCCGCGCGCCTAGAGCCCATGCTCCGCAACAAGAGGAGCCACCGCAATGAGAAGCCCAACGAAGCAGCAACGAAGACCCAACACAGCCATAAATAAATAAATAAATAAAAACCGTCCCATCAGTCCCATGTGGGAATTCCCTGGCTGTCCAGTGGTTGGGACTCTGCGCTTTCACTGCTGGGCCACAGGTTCAATCCCTGGTCCGGGAACTAAGATCCCATAAGCTGAGCAGCACAGTCAAGAGGAAGAAAAAAAAAAAAGGTCCCATTTACAGCAGCATCAAAACATAAAACAATTAGGGGCAGAATTAGAAAAACATAGGTAAGACCTATAAGTGATAAGCAAAATCATGAAACATTGCTGAGAAAAATTAAAGAAAACCTAAATCAATGAGATATATACCATGCTCAGGGATAGATAACAATATTACTAAGATGTTGAATTTTCCAAATTAATCAGTAGATTTCACACAATCTCATTAAAAATCCCAGCAGATGTTTTTGAGATATTAACAAATTGATTCTAAAATTTCTATGGGAAGTGAAAGGATCTGGAAGAGGAACAAAATTGGAGGACTTACATTATCTAATTTCAAGGTTTAACACAAAGCTTCAGTAATCAAGGCAGTGTGATGTTAGCACAGGGGTCGATGTACAGATAAATGAAACACTACACGGGGTCCAGAAATGGACCCCATACTCACGTCACAAAGTTGCCAAGGTAAGTCAACGGGGCAAGGATGTTCTCATCAATGATGGTGCTGGATATCCAGAGAGAAAACAATATAAGCCTCTGTCTCCACCCTCACCACAGGGCTTCACAAACAGTAATTTCCAATGGAATCTAGACCTACAAGGCTAAAGCTAAAACTATAACACTTTTTAAATTAATTAATTAATTAATTAATTTGGCTGCATTGGGTCTTCGTTGCTGCGTGCGGGCTTTCTCTAGTTGCGGTGAGCGGGGGCTACTCTTCGTTGCAGTGCGCGGGCTTCTCATTGCGGTGGCTTCTCTTGTTGCGGAGCACGGGCTCTAGGTGCACGGGCTTCAGTAGTTGTGGCACACAGGCTCAGTAGTTGTGGCACACGGGCTTAGTTGCTCCGCGGCATGTGGTATCTTCCCGGACCGGGGCTCGAACCCATGTCCCCTGCATTGGCAGGTGGATTCTTAACCACTGCGCCACCGGGGAAGTCTGATTAAGACAATTCTTGAAGGGCCAACCGGAATTTATCCTACTGGCGACTAAGGCACATTAATCCAAAGGTACAGATGTTAGAACGGTGTGGTACCAGCCCAGGAACGCACAAACCAATGGAATAAAATAGAGCATCCAGAAATAGCTGTATAAACACTTCTCTTCATGCCCAAAGCGAGACCACAAGTGGAGACACAGATTGATCAACGGTGTTGAAAATATTGGGTCACTGTGTAAGAAGAAAAATCTGTAGCTGGGTTAGAAACAACCGTGAAAGGCAGAACTAAAAATAAATATTAGAAGAAAATGAAAGAATGTCTCTTCCTCTCCTGTAAATAACTCTGGAATTCAAAAACTAAACAAACCAAAACTATCGCATCACCCAGGAACAGGCAGGTACCTCCCGCGCTCCGTGCGTCTGGAGCGCAGGAAGTGGTTCTCTCTACATCCACCTTCACCAAACCGAGCACAGCAAGAGCGGGGAGCTGCAGGGACACAGCTGTGTCCCCAGAGCACAGCCAGCAGCTCCTGGGTCCCAGCGTCAGGGTCCAAGAGTTCCTGGGGATTCCAGGCGACTGGCTTTAGTGGTTAAAGGACCCACCTGGTGGTTTTTTCCAAAACCAAGAAACTAAGGCCCAAAATGATTGAAAGCTTTCTTTCTCCTCTAGCAAAAGGAACTGCTTATAACTGCCTGCCCAAGACCAGCTTCTCCCAACCAAGCTTCCAGAGCCCTCTGGGACTTCCGGAACATTCCATCACACTATGAAAATTGAAGCCTAGGTGTGAATGACCAGTGCAAGCCAACAAGCTTCCCAGCCCCTCTTCCGAGCCCGCAGCACCCTCCCCCAGCCCCTACCCGGCCTTCTCAGTCCGCAAAACTGACTCCCCTGCCCCCCACCCCCCGCACGGAGGTCCCTCATCCCCAGCGGGTAACTGTCCTCCTTTCCAGCTGTAGCAGACAGGGCTCCCCATCCCATCCCAGCCCGTCCTGTCCCTTCCCCTGATCCGGGATCCTTCAGGACTGAGATGGGGCCACAGCGGTGGTTTCAACCTCCCCTGTAGGGCTGGCTTTTTGCCTCCTGCCCCCAGCCCTTCCCCAAAGAGACAGTCCTGGATCCGAACCCCTCCCCTCCCCAGGCCTCCACTTCCCTCCTACTCCTCTGTCACCCAACTTTCCCCACGGCCCAGTGCAGGCTGGTCTCCACCGCTGGCTACTGCCACTGAGTGGCCATCCCAGTTCTATCCTGGTCGGTCCTCCTGCGGGGGGCGACTCCAGAGCGTCACCCCTGGCTCCCCAGCCCCGCTCTCCTGGCTGTCTTCCGCCCTCCTCGGCCACTCGGGGCCCACCAGGCTTCTGCTCGTTGTCAATGAGTGGAGCATGCCTCCCTCACCCCTTTCCCCTCACACTGCCCAGCCCCCCGCACCATCCCACCAGCTCTCCCAGCCGTCAGAGCACCTGAGCACCGAACGTCCAGGAGGTCAGCAGAGGGCCAATGGCCTAGAGGCAGAGGAGACGGAGCCCACCTGTGTCCACCAGCAAACGAGGCCCATCATGACCCCCGGTGCTTTCGTGTGGTCACAGCATGGTGGAGACGGCAGGCGCTGCTCGAGTGGCCTTTTACAGATGTGACAACCGAGGCTCTGAGGAGTGTTCACTCGTCCGGGTCGAGCATGAGGCTTTGAAGAAGTTTGGACCCAGCCCTGCACTTTCCCTTCTGTATTAACAATGCACACAGGATGCCGGCGACTTCAGGGGGGACCACTGGCCTCCCTTTTGGCCCTCCTTGCCCCAACGTCTCTCTCTCTCCATCAAAACGCAGAAGGGCCCTCAGCATGGCAAGGCTTCCCCACGGCATCCGTGAGGGTATTGGCTGTGTTATCAGAGGGCAGATCACTCCCTGACGTGCTGCCCAGGAGAACGCAGATGCCCCAGGAGCCCAGGGCTTTGGAGAAGGTCAGCCAGGCAGCCCTAGAACGATGTGGGAAGAACTGGGGCTCCTCCCCAAGGTTTCGGGAGTCCTTCCTCAGCCGCCACCCGCTGCCTTCTCCTGCTCTCCGTCACGTGCCCGTCGGGGCCACAGGAGAGATGTGCAGAAACGTTAATACTAAAGGTTTGCGGTGACTTTTTGAAATTTATAGACTTTGAACAGGGAGTTATTCTGCATTTGCCCTAGTTAGTACTGTGCCACAAATTAGGGATCCCTTGTGTACCCCCTTCACCCAAAAGAGTAATCCCAAGAACTAAAGTCCTCAGGGAATGAGAAAGATTCATCACCCCCTTCTCAAACCACTGAGTCCCTGGACCCTGTGGTCTGAGTGGACCCCGTGCATCTGGGATGAGGCCTGCCCTCAGGGGCTCCTGGTGCAGCCCACAGCCAGGGCTGGCAGGACCACGGGGCAGCGCAGCGTAGCCCATCTGGGGAGGACAGGTGAGGAGGAAGAAAAGCCAAGGGAGCTGGGTCTGGGACGGGGACCCAGTGGAACCTCTCACACGTGCGCCTGGCCAGGCGCTGCTCAACAGCGCCCCTCGGGATTTGGGCAGCTGGGGCTGCCTCCCTTGGGGACTGCTCTGGGGCTCTGCACCCACAGCCCGGGGTAGCGCGTGCCCGCCCCATCTCCACGTCGCTGCACTCCTTCCGCTCCACAGGCCGCGCCCCGGCTCGGCGCCCTGAGCGGCGGAAGGGGGCAACGTGGCGGGCCGCGCCGCGCTGGGGACTCGATCTCCCCTTCTCCGGGACCAGGCCCGCCTCGTGAGTCCCTGTGGTCAGGCCACCGCGAGAGGCTCTCCGCCAGGGCCTCGGCGCCCCTCGGGACCCGCGCCCAGCGGCTCCCGCGGGCACACCCGGGAGCAGCGCGCGTAGCCCCGGCCTGTCCGCGCGCGCTGGGGCGGTCTCTCCGGGCCCGCGGGGGGCGGGGCGAACAAGCACGCCCCTCCCCGGTCCGCCCCGCCCACCCCGCCGGCGCCCCCCGCCCGCCCCGCCCCGCCCACGTCATGCAGCCTCCCCTCCCGCGCCTGCGCGGCCGCGCGCCTGGCCCGCTCCAGACGCCGCGCATCCTCTGCCCGCGCCCGGCGCCCCGCGCCCAGCTCAGCGCCCGGCTCCGCGACCCGCTCCTCGCCCGGCCCGGCGCCCCGCTCCCCTCGCCGCGGGCGGCGCGGCCATGAGGCTGCGGGGACGCGATCCCCGAGCCGCCCCCGCCTCCAGCGCGGGGGCCGGCGACGCGCGGCGGCTGGCGCCCCCGGGGCGGAACCCTTTCGTGCACGAGCTGCGACTCAGCGCCCTGCAGAAGGCCCAGGTGGGTGTCCGTCGTGTGCCCAGCCCGCCCCGGGCCCGGGGCCGCGCCGAGGGTCGGGGATGCGCGGCCGGAGGGGGCTGGGAAGGGGACCTTGGGCGCGGCCCAGCCCCGCGGCGCCCCGGGGCCCGCGATCGCCACACTTCCCTGCGACCCGCAGCCTGCATCCCCCGCCGTCCTCACCCCATCCCCGGTTCCCGTCACCCTGGTTCCCACCGCCAGTGCCCTGAACCTGGCTCCGCATCCCCTTTCCCCAGGTCCCTGCTCCCGACTCCATCCCCCTCTCCTTGATCCCTGGACCCCGCAGCCCTTTGCCCTGGCCTCTGCACCCCGATGTCGTACCCGCACCCCGGTCGGTCGGCGCCGCGCTCTCTCCTGGTCCCGGCGTCCACTGCCGCCGCGTGCAGGCCCCGCGCGGTACCGGAGCGGCTCCCCCTGGATGTGACTTCGTCACTTGATGCGCTTCGTGTGGGGGGACCTCTTTGGTCACTTGAGTCAGTGCCGGCGGCAGTGGGGTGCGGGCTGTGGGCTCCCCTGGCGCTGCCGGCAGGACGGTTCTGCGTCTGCGGGTTTCCACGTTGTTTCTGGGGGACTCCCTTGGGGGTTAGTCTGCGGCCAGAGTCGGTCGTGGCCAGCCTGGTGCAGCCTGGGGTACAGCGCGCAGGCAGCCTGCTTCTGGCTCGTTTTATCTGCGGGGTGGTCTGGTCCTGGCTGAGGGACGGCGGCTGCAGGAAGCAGGACGGCCCCTACACTTGTCCCCTGCCTTCACGTGGCTCCCGACCTGGAGGGGTACTTCTCTGACCTGGTGGGATCTCTGAGCTGACCGTGAGCTGTGTCCGCATTTCTGGAGGATTGCTCACTGGAGGGCCTTTCTTTGACTCCAAAACTATGCATAGAAGCAGGGAAGTTTCAGGTCTTCAGGGGTTGTCTAGCCGGTGGGGCGTACACCTCCAACAACACTTTCTGTGGGAAGATCGGAGTTTTTTAAATGTGTAAAGTAACTCATCTGAAATCATATTAAAGTGAAAAGTTCTTGAAGTCAGTCTAAAACTGTCATTTCCCCAGATGCCTGCCTCTTCTCTAACAGCCCCCTTGGTGGGCCCGATGGTTGTCAGTGGGGAGCAGAAACGGGCAGAAGACTGGTGGGGGGGGGGAGAACGGAGAGTGGCAGCCCCCCTGGAGACACGAAAGGACAGGGCCGTCCCACCCCGCCCTCCATGTGGTCCCCAGTGCCTGCCCCCTTGTCTCCCCCAGGTGGGGCTCACAGTGGCTTCCTCTGAGCTCCTGAGTGAGCCCCCGTCACTGTCACACCCCCGCCCCCTGCTTCCAGGGTCTTCCTCCGCTGCTTAGAGCCCTCGGGAGGGGGCTCCCTGGGATGGAGCCCTGAAGCCTTCGGGCGGTTTCCGGCGCCCCCCAGGCCTGTCACCCTTGCTCCCGCTGCTGCAGAGCTGGCCCCTTTCCGCTCCTAACCCCTCTCTCCCGGCCCCTCTGCTCCTCCCTCAGGTCTGGGGTGAACTGTCTCCACCAGCAGGAAGCCCCCTGCGCCCTGGAGGGCCTCCTCCGTGTCCCTGTCACACTGGCAGCCCCCGTTGCTGCGGTCGCACGGGGCGGGGGGTCAGGTCTGTCCTGCCCGGGACCGTGCTCACTGCCCCAGGGAATGGAGGAGCCACACGCAGAGCCAGCTGGCTGTTGAGGGAATGAACGGGCGAAGGGACAGATGTCAGAGCAGAGTCTGAAACCCTGACCCCCTTCAGGTGGGGGGCCACAGGGTTGGGAATTGGAGGATCCCAGCTGTGGGCTGTTGTCTCAGCATCTGGATGAGTTCAGAAGAAGAATAGGTGTGTGGGAAAAAAAGAACAGGTGGGTGGCATGTTTTCACCTGCCTCCAAGGGAGGGATACTTGGTTTGTACCTTGTTGCAGTGTTTCAGAGGCCGGGTCAGAATAATCTTGGTGTCTTTGTAACAAAGCCCTGTTTCTGCCCAGGGGTCTGAGGCCCCAGGTGTAGTCTGTACTCTCCAGTTTCCAAGTCCAGCTCTGCAGAGGCATTTCGCTTTTTACCAGCAATGTTCTGCAAAACTCTCCCCCTTTACCATACTTTGTTACGGTAAAGTTTGAGCAGAGTGGACTTGGCCTATGCAAGCAAAGAAAGCCCACCTCCCGAAGTCAGTACATAAACGGATCCTGCAGTGTCCGAGACAGCCGGGGCCGCTCAGAGCTCACCTGAATTCTGAGTTGAGATAGAACAGTAAGCGTGCCTATATTTACCTGCTGGCCTTTGCTGTAGGGGAGGGGCTGCTGCGTGCCTGGGGATTAATGCCCAGTTGGCCCATCTGTCATTTAACTGCAGCTTTAGTGAGGAGCTTAAGCATCTCTTTGGACAGAAAACAACATGTTAAGACCTGAAAAACCATGAAGAGTGGAATATCACATCATCACCCTGTGATTCGGAGTCAGGCGGTGGGTCAGTGTCACCGGGTGTTTGTGTACTTCCCGCTGGAAGCCGCGGGTGTGAGCACATCCCCTCCAGCTCTGGTGCTTCCCCATTTCTGAACCCCCTGAACCAGTGTCACCGAGAGTTTACTTCCTGGAGAGCAGCCTGGTTTCCCAAACACCTTGGAACTGAGCCCTCGGAGGGAGAGGCCCTGTGTGCACCCCTCCCCCGGCCCGGTCCTCAGAGGGGATCACAGGAGAGTGACTCCAGGGACAGACCTGTTGGGCAGCCTGCGTGGAGTCCAATCACCCAGAAGCGGGTGATCTTTTTCTCCAAGTTCTGATCCAAATGCCCGAGTCTGGGGCTCGGTCTGGATGCCGAGCTAGGGGCAGCCGCTCTGGGGCAGGGAGCCCGCGCCCGCACACGCCCCAGCCACTCAAGGGAAGGCTGCTGTTTACATCCATCGTGGCCCCACATGTACACACACCAGGCCCACCTGCACGCCCTCATGACCCGCAAGTCTGCGTGCTCCACGCAGGAGACTCCACAGTGAGCAGCTCTTCATCCAGCCCCTCCCACAGCCCCAGCGCTGTGCCTGGTGGCGGGGTGGGGGGGTCGGTGGTGGGGGGACGGATGAAGGGGGAGGTGGCCCGGCCTAAAGCCAGTGCTCTTGAGGGGCTGGCGATAATAGAAACTGGGAACAGGAGACGGAGGCCCTCCAGGAGAGCATGTGTCCTGTGGAAGGGGCAGGCTGTGTCCCTGGGGATCTGGGAGGCCAAGGCCCAGAGGCCCCTTCTGAGGACTACTGAGGACCCGGCAGCACGGCCCTGGAAGGCAGGCGGGTGGAGAGTCGGGGGCCGTGTCCTCATGTCCAGGTGAGGAAGCCGAGGCCCAGGTCCTGTGCTGTCCCCGGACTCCGGGCAGCGCGGGCTGGCTCAGGGCAGATGTCTGACCCGCCGCTTCTCTCACAGCTCACCGGGAGCCTCCTGTAATCGGCTCCTACTTTTCTGGAAGGATGCACGTGTGAAACTCCGTGGTGGTTAACGTGGAGGAGTGAGACGGGGGATTCAAGGGTGCGGGATCCGTCTTCTCATTCGTTGCGTTCTTCTGCCCTGAAGTGGGACACACACACACACGCACGTGCACATAGTTTCCTCTTACACTCGCCTTAATTTCTTAGTGCTGAGCAAAGCACAGTCTTATTTCTCATTTTCACAAAGCAGGATTTTGTCCCTGAGAGTGGGCCCGGCCCGCGCCGGCCCCGCAGGCCCGGGGACCGTCTGAGGAGGTGACCTTGGGCTCCTGTACCCAGCGAGTCTCAGCACGGCCTCCAGGAGCCTCTGTCACGAAGCCGGGCCCTGCCCACCTGCCCCCGGGCTGTCACCACACAGCCAGGACAAAGGCCACCATCCCCGGCGGGCGGGGCCCCAGCCCACTTCTCGCGGGATCGCTGCAGGTTAGCACTGGTGTTTCCGTGTCCCGTAAACCTTTAGTCTTGCTGTGAGTTATTCTGAAATGAGCGCAGAGGAAAGCGTGTGTTTGGAAATACCCTGTGGAAATGCGGTAGCGGGTTTGTTCTCAAGCCCAAGTCACCGCTCGGCCGTCAGTGCGAGGTTTGCGGTAATTTGCTCATTCACACGTTCCTTGGTGTTTTGACCACGTTCCAGCCTTGTGGGCCGGGCTGTAACCGTGGCTGAACACCCTTCGTCACTGCGCACACGGCTGCCGGCCTCCAGGCCCCCCTTGGGCCCAGCATCCTCGGTGGCGCTCCGCAGGGGTCCTGGATGGGGGCCGAGCCGAGGCGCCTGGGACTGCAGCCTGTGTACCCCTGACTCGTGTTTCCATGTTAGACCCAGAGGAGTGAGTTATTTTCCCTAAAAAGTTAGTTGCCACCTAAGAGCTCTTTACACTACATCGTTCACGCTTTTAGCCTTTCAGCCCCTGGAGCTGGGCCTCACCTTGCAGGGTCGTGCTCGGGGTCCTGAGGTCCGGCTGGGGAGGACGGGCCACCCGGCGGGCCCTGCTACTCCTTGCCACCCGAGGAGCCCGGGAGCACAGAGCGACCTCAGTGCCCGAGACAGCGGGGATGCCGCTGGGCTGGACCAGGCACTGAACGCCCGCCCCAAGGCGGGGGTCTGTTTGCTAGCCCTGGAGGGGTAACAGCTGTCCCACGTACAGAGCGAGCGACAGAACCTTCTTTCGGTAGCAGTAGATATTTCTGACCAAGAGGGCAGAGCCAGTGGCCGCTTTTGTTTGTGGGCCTCATAATCTGCACATCCTCACTGGGTCTCGGCAGCTGGAGCCCTGGTCCCCCACCCTGGCTCCCTTCCTGCGGCTGGTTGCTGGCCTGCGACCACCCGGCACGAAGGGGCTGATGTGGGATGTGGAGCCCCTCCTCCCTCCCCCCAGAGTAGCCGGGGCCACTCTGCTTCCAGCCTCCCCGCAGTGCAGTGGTCTCCCGCAGGGCAGTGGTCTCCCCGCAGTGCAGTGGTCTCCCCACAGTGCAGTGGTCTCCCGCAGTGCAGTGGTCTCCCGCAGTGCAGTGGCCTCCGTGCAGTGCAGTGGCCTCCCGCAGTGCAGTGGTCTCCCTGCAGGGCAGTGGTCTCCCGCAGTGCAGTGGTCTCCCTGCAGGGCAGTGGTCTCCCCGCAGTGCAGTGGTCTCTCCCGCAGTGCAGTGGCCTCCGCACAGTGCAGTGGTCTCCCGCAGTGCAGTGGTCTCCCGGCTGCCTGCTCTGGCCCCGCCCTCTCCTTCCATCACTGCCTCACCTGTACCTGGTCCTCAGGAGCTGTCCGACCGGTCACCTCCCCGCTTCCCCAGGCTGCTCAGAGGAGTGACTGCCTGGCTGGGGGACGGGCTGCCCCAGGCTCCTCCCCCCTCCTGCTACCCTTAGCAGCCCCAGGGCCCAGTGCCGGGACCAGCCCAGCCCATGACGATGGAACTGGCGGGCCAGGGGCTACCTGCAACCAGGGCAGGGGGGTGGGCAGAGCTGGGGTGTTCTGGGGGGCTGCCTGCTGCTGGGGGAGGTACAGAACGTACCCATGGGTCGCCTTGCAGCTAGAGGGGCCATCCCAGAGCTGGGATTAGAGCCAGGATGTGGTTGGGGGGAACCCCTTGCAGTTGGGGGTAGGGCCAGGATGTTCCCTGGGGCTCCCCACAGCCGCAGGCCTGGAGGCAGAATTTTGGTGAGGGGCCTCCAGCTGTCGGGCTGGGGTTGAGCTGGGATGTCCTGGGGGTGCTCTCGGTACCTGAGGGTGGGGTGAGTAGGAGGTGCCCAGCTGGGGGGCTGCCTGCAGCTGGGAGCCCCAGAGGGCCCGAGGCTGCTGGAGAGGCTCCCACAGCAGGGGGACCAGGACACTCTGGCCAGGGCCCCGCCACTTCCTGCAGGTATTTGCTGAACCGGTGGAAGCAGCGGGAAATGCTGCAGGTCTGGGACTTCGAGATTCTCTTCTTCAAACCCTGCAGTAAGGGCCCTGGAGATAAGGGGTTTCCTTGAGCCACAAGCCAGGGTGGGTCTGACGTCTGGGCGGCTCTGAGCTGAGTGAGCAGGGGCCAGCGAGGAGCCTCTCAGGCCCGTTCTGTGCGGTGGGCGGGGGGCGGGTCCTTTGTCATCGGGGTTCTCACAGCTTCCTCCATCCCTGCCTTGGGGACCACCCCAGGCCCCCCTTCCCGTGTGTCCTGCCCCTGTTGGCCACCCACCAGGCGTGGTAGGATGCTCCTGGCTTCAGACAGTGCAAACATGAAAAGGGGTGCAGATAGGAGCCGGCCGCGAGAGCCCCGAGGGCAGGACCGCCGTGTCCTGCGACACAGCCAGGGGTTCATAGCCACCTGCGGTGAGCCAGCCAGTCGGCAGACGTTACCTCTGAGCCCTGGCGCTCACTCGGGTGGCACCCTTCGGCCCAGTGTGTTGTTTGTGGACACAGAGGTGCCCCGCCTCAGCTGCCCCCCTCCCCGCTCCCGTGTGTCTCAGCCCCTCGGGGAGACATTCTCGAGGACCAGGCTGCTGGTAGTGCTGGTGGGGTGGGCCCTGAGCCTCGGCACCTCTGTGTGGGACTTGCAGCCGCCTGGGTCCGCTTCTGCCAGTGGGGAGCTCGGAGCCTTGGAAGCTCCCTTTCTGCAGACACAGAATTACCGGGTGTCCTAACCCCACAGGAGAGATGCCTGGGGAAGGAGGTCAGGTGTCGCCGAGTTCCTGAACCAGCACTTGCTTTGGGATCTGAGCCTCGTGCTGGTGGAGCGTCCGGCCCAGAAGGCTTACACCTTCCAGCCTTTCTGCTGCTGCCCATCTGTCCTTCCCACAGAAGGGCTCCAGCCTGGGGTTTGCTTTACTGTGAATTTCACAGCTGGAGACCGCAGATCGCAATCACGGGGACCCCGGGACAGAGCTCTGGTCTCCAGCAGAGCGGTCCTGAAAACCCGGAGGAGATGAGATTTGGTACAAAACTTGGGTGCGTCGGAGGAGGAATGAGGAGGGCCAGGGAGGGTGCAGGCGAGACCCAGAGGCCAGCCCGGCGGGCGCCGGCAGCCAGAAGCAGGGGCGGTGCACCGGCTGTGGGCGCCCCCCACGTGTCCGCCCTGCCCCTCCAGGCCCAGCCTCCCCTCCCACACGTGGGAGGCTCTCCCCCTGTACTTCCTTCCGGCTTCTCTCAAATCCCACCAGTTATTATCCTAGGGGCCTTTCTCAACTGCCCTGGAGACCCGGAGTCCACGTGGCAGGCGGCTCCCAGTGTCCCAAGCGTCCACTGCCCTGGCCTCCCGGGTGGGCTCCTCTGCCATCTGCTGGAATGTACTGAGGCCTCCAGCCTGGCCTGAGTGCCCTGCCCGGCCTCCTTCAGGCCCCCGGGGCTGCGATCTCTGCTGCACTGCCCCCGAGGCCCCCGAACTGCCCCTCCGTGCTGACCGCTGACCCTGGGGCTGCCTTCCCACCTCCTTTGCCTGTGGACCATGGGCCCCACCACCCCCGGCATGCCCCGGCCCCGTGAAAGGCCAGTGTGAGTGCCGCGGCCAGACGCAGGCCGAGCCCGGCAGGATCAGCTGATGCGAAGACTTCGACCCGCCCCCTGGAGCCCTCGGACCCTGGCTGGGAGGAGGAAGGGCCAGTGTGTGGTTCTCCTTGCCGCCTGGGCTGCAGGGCGTCACGCTTAGGGTTCCCTCCGACCAAGTGGGTCTGGTCGCTCAAAGAGCTGCACAGGTGTTCACTGCGGCCTCACAAGATCACCCTGTCAGCTGTGGTTGAAAACGGTGAATATGGTCATCTAGGGAAATCGCTCTGTGTCGGACCGCGGGACAGACTTGTAAACCCGGTGAATGGACCGCGGGACAGACTTGTAAACCCGGTGAATGGACCGCGGGACGGACTTGTAAACCCGGTGAATGGACCGCGGGACAGATTTGTAAACCCGGTGAATGGACCGCGGGGCAGACTTGTAAACCCGGTGAATTACCGAAAGACACTCATTTTGCAGGAGGTTCCGGATGAGGCAACACGCGCTAACACTTGAGTTGAAAGCTCTTGAATAGAGACCACTGGGATGGTGCGGAAGTTGGGCCTGCTTGAGAGTTTGAAAGAAAAAAATAGCTCTTTAGAAAAGCTATATTTAATTTTAGATTTGAGTGGGAGAGCTAGGAAGAAATAGCTTCTATACACAGTAAGCATGGGCTCTGGAAGGAGAGTTTTCCCGAGTGGAGGCACAGGTTATCCTAATAGACACACAGGTAGATGGAGGACCTCAGAGGTCAGTCAGTGGAGGCCTGAGGTCAAGAAGACAGTCACACCTGAGCAAGAAAAAGACAGATGAGTCCAGTGTGAATTTGGGCACAGGATTTATGCAAGTGGGCAAACCCCCAAAAGAAGCCCAGGTACCCAGTAAACATAAAGTGCTGCATAAGCACAGGACAGGACCTGGGCCCCTGGGCCCCCACGAGCCATTCCCCCCTCGCTGGTGACCCCTCGGAGCTCTGGCCACACCTAGTGTTTCACCTGATGGTAAAGAGAAGCCTCTTCTGGAGAGCAGCTGTGTGTGTGACAAGGTCCAGGGAACAGCCACGTTTCAGAACGCCAGCCTTTTCTGTTTCGCTTTTGCTTTCAAGTATTTTAACTATTCGAATTAGTTGGGAAAAGGACTGCTTATCTCCTATTTGAAGGCGGTGTATGATTTGGACCGGAAGGCATTTTATATTAAGGAAGGTGTTTTGCTGATGGGGGCGAGCGGAGGGGATGCGCTTCCAGGTTGATTTGCTCGCTTTGCATCTCAGGCATCGGGTCCGGAGCTGGTACTTCTCCTTCCCAGCTGTGACCTCCAAGGGCCTGTGGCTTCACCGTGCCGGCTTGTAAGACTCCGTGGCAATAACTGTGCATTTCCTAAGAAACATAAATAAAGTTAGATGTGTCTTTTTCTCCCTCGCCGCTGCATCCAGCAGGTGGAGGGTTCCCTCAAGGTTCTGCCGGCTTCCTGCCCGAGCGAGGCTGGGGTGCGGCCACCGGCTGCCCAGGGCATCAGGTGTCACCTTGGCAGTTTTAGCATCTTCTGTCTACTCTAAAGTGGGATTCTCAAAAACAGCTGGCTTTATAGTTTGTTTGTTTGTTTGTTTTAATGCATGTAAGTAACAGCAAAGAAAAGATTGATTCCCTAGGTGAGGCCTTCCTGTGTTTCTCCCACGTGCCTTGGAGATCTTTCTGCAGAATCTGCGAGGCTCATTTCTTACTTGCTCCACGTGGAAGAGCTTGGAGGTGACCAGGGCCAGGCTCCCAGGAGAGCACAAGACCAGCCCCAGACGCACTGCTCCCTCCCCTTCCGCCCCAGCTGTGCTTGTCTGCAGGGGTGAGCTCTGTGCCCCACCGGGACTGCAGCTGACCTGTCTCGGGAGGCTCCTCCGGGTCAGGTTCAGGGCGCCTGTCTGACTCCCTCACTCCTCACCCTCTGGCCCTCGTCTGTGGCCGAGGGGTGAGAGGGTGCTGGACCTGGCCCTGCAGCTTGGGGAAGGACCCCCTGGGCAGGGAGGTGCAGGGAAATGGAGGAAGGAGGCCAGTGTGTCCGGCAGCGCCCGTGAGGGAGCCTGGGGTCAAAGGGTTACTCTGCAGCCGTGCAGAACTCTGAGCCCTGATCTGTTTTGGAGGCGGAGCCAGTAGGAGCTGGTAAGGAAGAGAGGTGGCGAGTGTGACTCCCAAGTGTGTGTCCAGGAACAGGCGGGTGGGCGGGGCCAGCTTGGGTGTCCCTTTGGGGGTTGTTGCCAGCTCTCCCGGGACGTCAGTGTAGGGGCCTCGTCCGCATCAGGCCAGGGTCCGAGAATGTGAGGGTGCTCACGGGAGGGAGGGGGTCCCAGGCCTGGGCTCCCCCCGCCCCCTCCGCCGCCAGGGCAGCCCCTTCTGGTCCAGGCTGCTCCTCGAAACTTGGCTTTGCTCCCACCGGCGGCGGACCTTGGGAAGCCGCCCCGCCTCCTGGCCCGGCCTCAGTTTCCCCGCCCGTCTGAGCCCATGCACTGTGGGTGCATTCTTTCTCTGGGGGGTGGCCTGCACCCTGCCTTCCCTGGAAGGATGATCGCTGACGCCCCCTCTGGCGGCCTGCCTGCGTCCCGCACGGGGTGCCCACACTGTTTGGGAGGGTGAACTGAGTTGCGGGGAGTTGACGGTCGTGTTCCTGGCGCTGCTTCCTTGCACGCTGTGAGCTGGTGAGCCGTCCCCTTGGCTCGCTGCGCCCGTGCCGGGTTCTCTGGCTGGGAGCCGTGTGGGCTCTCCTGGCCTCTGGTGCTTCCTGTGGCCACCAGTCAGCCCAGCGCCTGCGTCCTGGGCTCCCATCCTCGTCGGTTTGGGGAGACCCACAGGGCAGGGCACCTTTTGTCCTTCACACCTGGGATCTGGGCACCCTGGATGCTGGCTGCGTGCGCCCCAGGCCCCTGTGCTGGCAGTGCCTGTAGCACCCCCGTTAAGCCAGGCTTCACCTACCCCTCAACGCCACCACCGTGAGTGACTGGCCTATTTTCTGTGTGCTCACCGAGGTCCGCCATCCTTGAAAACACTTCATTCCAGGTTGTGAAGTCATCTAATTGGCTTGCACAGGTCTGTCCCGTCTTGTTTCGTGCCTTTTTTACCGACTGTCGCCCTGGGATGTGTCCGCTGTGTCCCGTGTAATTCATCGCTCCTCCCCTGGCTGGCCCCTGGTGTCTGTCACAGGGGTGACCTTCAGCACACCTGTCCCCCGGTGGCGCCCTGGGTGGCATCCAGCTCCACGGCTACCAGCAGCACGCCCATGGGAGCAGCCCCTGGGGAGCGGGGCCCGCCAGCTGGCCCAGTGTCCACACACAGCTCCCCACCCCTGACCCCGAGTTCTCAACTGCAGCAGAGGCTCCAGCACCGTCCTCACGGCCTGGGGACCAACTCTGAGCTGTGGTTATTCCCAGAAACTCAGGAGCATGTGGACTCCAGCAGAACCAGTGGGCCCTGGGCTCTGCACTCAGTGGCCTTGTGGGCAGTGGTGCAGAGCTCTTGGCCACATGACGTCAGGAGCCAACACGTCTGATGGTCCACATCTGTTCTATCAGTTCATGGATCTTACCCACTGCCCGAGGATGGTTTGTGGTGACTGTAGTAAATCGAGCACCCAGCGCACGAGGGCAGAGTCTATTCCTTCTTCTCTTTTCTTAAGTCCTGCTAAGATTTTTTAAAAATTTATTTTATTTATAGATTTTTGGCTGTGTTGGGTCTTCGTTGCTGCGTGCAGGCTTTCTCTAGCTGCGGCGAGCCGGGGCTACTCTTCGTTGTGGTGCGCGGGCTTCTCATTGCGGTGGCTTCTCTTGTTGCGGAGCATGGTCTCTAGGTGCTCAGGCTTCAGTAGTTGTGGCACATGGGCTCAGTAGTTGTGGCACATGGGCTCAGTAGTTGTGGCGCACGGGCTTAGTCGCTCCGTGGCATGTGGGATCTTCCCGGACCAGGGCTCAAACCCGTGTCCCCTGCATTGGCAGGCGGATTCTTAACCACTGCGCCCCCAGGGAAATCCCCTTTCTATTTCTATCAGCATGATTTTCAGGAACTTTCTGAGAAGAGAGATAATGGCTGAGGATGTGGGCTCAGCGCCGGGTTTGTGTGGCCAGCTGGCTGTGTGTGTGCTGGCTTATTACATTTCCTTTCATCATAGGAGGGAGTGCATTTCCCTCCAGCCTCCTGGTGGATGCGGTTCCTTTGGAATGGCGGGATTTCTTCCCAGGATGAAAGCACTGGCATCGGAAGGCGGCTTTGGAGAGTCTTCCTGGGCCTGCCGGTCAGCGTGCTGACGGTCCCGACACGCTGGTACCCGGCATCTGCAGCGTCTGCTCTGCCTGTAACGCGGCCGTTGTGTTCTCCAAGCTGCTGACACCAATTCCCTAGTGCTGTCCCGGCCGCACGTGCCGCGTCAGGGTCTCGCACGGCTGACCGGGGTCCCTCAGCAGGCGTGTGCTCGAGGGCACAGGCATCGCAGCCCCCTGGGGCCTGTCCTCCCTGGGCGAGGGCCTGGGTCTCTCTAGAGATCTTGTCTCTTAAGTAACGCATTATGTTTCCTCGTTGGTTGTGAAACATAAGGCACTTGGACCGACTTGCACGTGGGTGATGCCAACGGCCTTGGTGGCCTTGGCAGGGAGGAGGGGTGATTGCCGGGCTGGTCTGAGCCGGGCTTTGGAACCTCAGGTGCTGCACCTGGATAGTTCTGGACCGGTGGATTCGATGAATTCAGTGGGAACTGGAGACTGTTTACATCCAAAGCGAAATTGTCACTTTCACAGTTCTTATCACAGGAAGTGTCAAAACTACAGCAAATGTTTTTGCTTAGGGCGGGTAGCAAAGCACCCCAGAGGGGCCGGCTCAAACCACAGGAATTCATTCCTCCCGTTCTCAGGGCTGGAAGCTGAGATCCCGTGTCACAGGGCTGGCTCCTCCTGAGGCCTCTCTCCCTGACGTGTAGACGGCCGTGTTCTCCGTGTCCTCCTGTGGTCCTCCCTCCATGCATGTCTGTGTCCTGATCTCCTCTTCTTATGAGGACCCCGGTCACATGGGATTAGGGCCCACCTTAGTGACCTCATGTACCTTAATCACTTCCTTAAAGGACGGACCTCCAAAGACAGTCACGTTTTGAGGTGCTGGGGGTTCGGACTCCAATACATGAATTTGGGGACACAGTTCAGCCCCTGACACCAAAGCAGAGGAAACGCAACGAGCCGCCCCCTCTCCCCACCTCAGCAGTCCCCCCTTACGGCCCCTCTGGGCCCACTGACACCCCCTCTTCCCCCACCAGTGATTTGCAAGCAGAGCCCAGACTCCGTCCTTTCACCAGTAGCAATCCCGTGGGTATCTGCCACTCAAGGACAAAGACGCTGGCAGCCGCTGTGCAGGCCACTGTCACCCCGGCTCCGGGGCGGGGGCGGTTCTTGGCTACAGCCGCGCCACCCCCCACCCCCCACCCCCGCGACACACACTCTGATCAGAGGGTCCCCGTCCAGCCTGTCGTCTTGGTTTTCTTCCTACAGTGTATTGGTGCATCTGTGTCTCCTGGCCTTCCTTTTGCCGACTGCTTGCTGGTCGTCCGTGTCTTCTGGAAGCTGGTGGCTTGACCCACAACTAGAGAGATCCCATTCCTGTCGGGCACGCCCAGCCCCGCCCACCTGCTGGTCTGCTTCCGGGCAGGACCCTCTGTCACACACACGTGCCTGGATGGTGGGTTCTGGACGCCTGTGCGAGCCCTTCGTGGACGCCCCCACGGACACGCCCCCTCCACCCCTTGGCCGTCCCGAGGGACAGTCTCACGGGACAGGCAGCGCGAAGCTTCACATTGCCCCTAGGCCAGTGTCACGATCGGGAGATGGTTTCGTAGGGTCGTCCAAAGGCAACCAGGGAGGCTGGGGCGCGTGTGTGAGCGTGTATAAGTAGAGGTGTGGGTGAGGGTGTGCGTGGACGTGAGCGTGTGCCCTGAGGCGTGCGGGCGTGAGGCTCCCATCACGCGTGGCTCTTCCTGTGTGCGTTCCAGTGCACCGTGTGCTTGGGGCCCTGGGTCCTTTGGGCAGGAAGCGGTGCCCTGGGCCCGGGTGGATCACCGCCTGGACCCGCTCTGCTAGGGGCTCGTGCTGAAGTGTGCGGGGCGAGAGTGGGCAGTGCACCTTCAGGTCTGGGTTGAGCCGCTGCCCGACGACACGGACGTGCAGAGGACTCGCATGTCTGCGTCTGCGCCTGTTAAACCCCTTTTCCATGGGACGGTTTCTCGCAGGCAACTTCTAATGGCTTCATCCAAGTAGCTCAGCTGGGCACTCATTGCACGTCACCCTCAAGGGTCGTGTTACAAGCCCTCGTGTGGCCCTCGAGAAGGGTGACCGTACAGTTGATTTGGCACTTTTGAGGGTGATGGGCCCCCGGTGATGGCCCAGGGCTGAAGCTGTGGGCAACATCTCAGGAAACCGGTCCCCCCACCCGCCGTGGGCTCCTGAAGGGACCCGCCTCCTCCAAGCAATTTCCATGGCCCCCGCGTGCTTCCTGCCCACCCCGCCCCCCCACCCCGGCGCGTTCCGTTGGTACCTGCCCATCTCGTCTGTGGGAGGCCTGCCTGTTTGCCGAGGGTCGAGGCTGTGCGGTCACTCACACGTCCTTTCCCCACTGGCTGCAAGACTCAGACACCAGGACCGCCTCCCCGAGGCACACAGAGATGCATCCTCTGCGAGGCAAATGTGGTCGCGTCTTGTCCGCGGGGAGTGGCCGGCGAGCCAGCTTGCGGGGCGCCATCCGCTCGTCAACCAGCAATTTGAACCGTGCACTTGCCCCGACTCCAGGGTCACCCCTTCACGCCTCGTCATCACCCCAGTTGGTCCGGACAGACTGGGGTGCTGCCTCCCCGGGGCCTCAGAAGCCGTGGGGAAACTGGGTCTCTTTCTGGAGCCCCGAGATCTGTTGTTCTCTTCTGTTACCTGCAGTAGCCGCCGTCCTGGCCGTGGAATGTGGCTGCATGGTCGGGGCGTGTCCGCGACCCGTGAGCGCTCTGAGCGCGCGGCCCCGCAGCTCCTGTCGGCGCTTTGCTGCCTGCCATTCTGTCCAAGGCACGGGCACCGGCTTTAGGGTCCATTTATGGGGACACACCGCAAAGTATCCAGTGACTCAGCTGCCCTGCAACCTGGAGGGGCAGCGGCCACGGGTCATAGGACGAGCGGGTACGCGGGGCTCCCAGCACAGCCCCCGGAGCCGGAGCTCTGGGCCGTCGAGGTGACAGGCAGACCGAGAGGCAGCGCCCCGCCAGCGAGGAGGTGGGGTGTCTCTGCCCTCCCTCTGCAGCAAAGTTACAACAGCAAGGATGGAAGAGGGTATGTTTTGAAATGAAGGAAAGGCTACATTTTAAAACCTGTGGGATTGAATTAAAGTCCTTAGAGAAAGCTGCCTTCTCCATGTGAATTTGGGGGAAATAAGGTATTTCTGAAAATATGCTCCAGGTTCTTTCCTCAAGAAGTTAGAAAGAACATTAGGGTACACTCAGAGTGGAAGAGAGAGGCCCCTGTAAGATACAAAATTAATGCGACTGAATAGGTCACAGCAGAGATAAGGAACAAATGCACAAGTGGTTCTGTAAACAGATTAGCGAAGGGGAGGGCTGTCTGTCAGCATGGGCCTGAAGGGTCTCAGAAGCACAAACGCTATGAACAACGACGCCTAGATCAGGGCAGGGTTGATGTAACTTCAGGGCAGCGGTTCGCACGATTATCCTGAAAATGCACGATGGGGAGTCGGGTGGGAGGAGAAGCCTGCGGAGGACGCCCAGAGATTTCCTCCCTGACAGAAACACTGAAATAACTCCAGAAAATAGGAAATCTAGATAAACAGTGAAAAGCATTGGAACAGCCATCAGGAAGCTCCGTAGGAATTCCTCCAACGAGGTGGGCTGGTGTCTGGCGTGGTGACCGCAGGACCCGAGGACGGCGGCGCGGGGGACCTGACCAGGCTCGCCTTCCAGACGCATGTTGGCAAACGAACCTGGCGAGGCCTTAAGAGAGGTGGCTTCCCAGCGCTGGAACCGAGGTTGTGACACCAGAGAAGCCGTGGCTGCCGTGGGTCACGTGGACAGGGTGACAGATGAGCACGTAATTATCCCTCAGGGAAGACTTGTGGTGACATTCACCCCGTTCATGCTGACCCCAAAACAAGACGCTTAGAAAACCCGGGGTGGGAGGCACGTTCCCGCCAGCACGTTCCTGCTCTGTCTGACCCCCTGGAGCAGACACCCCCCCCGCCATTTAACAGGAAGCATTGTCCCCAGCGGCGGCCACGACAGATCCAGGGTCACCGGCCCTGTTCCACCTTGTGCTGAAACCAGAGGTTCAGCCAGGGGACCCCAGCCCCTGAAGGCGGGGGGGAGGCCGTTCAAAGTCACCATCGTCACAGCACATGGAGATCTGGACCCACACCGTGGGCGGCACAGGCCACACGTGGCCGTAGGGCACCTAGGATGTGGCGCGTGAATGAGATGTGCTGTGAGCACGGAACACGCCGGATGCCCTGGACGTGATGAGGATAGTGTGAGCTGGCTCGTCCACGCCTTGTGCTACGTGCGTGCGGAAATGATGGTATTTTAGGCGTGTTGGGTTAAATAGACTGCACGTTGAACTAATTTCATCACCTTTGTGTTTTTAAACATGGCTGCTAGAAAATGTAAGACGGCACACGTGACCTGCGTTGTATTCCTGTCGGGCAGCGCTGGCCTTGACGGAAGCCCCAGAGAATCAGGGAACGGTCAGCGTGCAGGCCTGCAGGCGGCAGAGACGGCCGTGGTGGGTGGTGGGGTGAGCAGCTTGGACACGGTACCACGGACCTGGGTCTCTTCCCGTCTCTCCTGTCTCCTGTGCACCAAACCTACGTGTTTCAAGTGTATTTTCTTGCAAATAATCAAAAACTCGTATCTGTTGGTTGTAAGGCTCCGTGAGTTTTGTCTTGTCATCCCTCCGCTCCCCTGTTTTCTAATCGACCGCCTGAGATCAAGCTCATCACAAAGCACGCTGTTCCTGAATGTCCCCCGCCCCCAGAACATCACTGCATGCACAAGTGCTGGTACCTCAGCCACAGCTGCCCGCCCACCGTGTGTCCCCCTCGTGCGCGGGGCCTGCCCCCCCACGGAGCCCCAGCCTGCTTTCCCCGCGTCCACCGGACCAGGCCCGTGGCTCTGGACGCCCCCCTCCCTCCCTGCTGGGCCCGCATCCCGTCTGTGACTTCCTGGGGTTGGAGAGTCCCCGGGTCCCCGTCTTCCTTGTGGTCTGAGCCCAGTCCTGCCAGCTCTGTGCCTGTGGCCCCGTGAAAGCATCCTTGTGTGCAGGGGCTGCTGGGCGCGCTGAGGAGGGGGCTCGGGGGCGGGGCTGCCTGCTGGGGGTGCTGGGAGTGGGCGGAGCGCCGTCGGCCAGGAGAGCACCCCGACCCCAGGCGTCCCCTCGGTGGCTGTAGGAGGGACTGGGCCGCAGCGTCCGCGGGAGGCGGGTGCCGGGGCGGCGCGAGGAGCCCAGAGGACAGTCCCGCGCGTGACCGTGCCCTTTCCCCGCAGGTGGCCGTCATGACGCTGACGCTCTTCCCCATCCGGCTGCTGGTCGCCGCCGTCATGATGCTGCTCGCCTGGCCCCTGGCGCTTGTGGCCTCGCTGGGATCCGCTGAGCAGGAACCAGAGCAGCCCCTGGCCTTGTGGCGGAGGTGAGTGCACGTCTGTGGGGGCCCTGGGGGGTGTCGCAGGCCCACGCTCCCCCTGCCAGCATCCTGCCCTGAGGCTCCCTCCAGGGCCCCGCAAGCCGAGTGGCCGCTGTGTTGTGCCCTGAGCACAGGGGTCCCGCGCTTCCCTGTCCCCTGCCCTCGAGGCCGCATGTCAGCCTGCTGCCGCTGGTGTGGTCTCTGCTTCGTGTGGATGGACGTGTGAATCTGTCTTAAGTGAAGATCCAACAGGGGCCTCACAAAAGGACATGAAACCACAGCATGTTCTTGTGTATTTAAATACCTAAAGCTGTCCCTTAACTCAAACTACACGCCGTTTCTAGTGAAGGAAAACGTTGAGCTATGGGAAGGATTTTGGTGAGTATTTCCAGTGTGTTAGAAGACACCGTTCCGGTCATAAAACCAGGTTGCTGGCCACCTCCTGTGTCTGCATCTCCGATCAATCCTAAGGTCCTTGGACGGTTTATTCAGAACAGAAGTGTTCTTAGTTTAGCGCAGGGCCGGGGGTCGGCTGCAGCCTGTTTTTGTGAATGAGGTTTTATTGGGGTGCAGCCCTGCCCGTTCATTTGTACACCATCCAGGGCTGCTGTCCTGGAGGGCAGGGGTCACTGTGGCCAAGGCCACAGGCCCACAAAGCCTAAACTACCTGCTGCCCGGCCCGCAAGGTTTATGGACCAGCTCAGGCCCCTCCTTTCTCTCCCAGTGTCTGAGCTGCTGGAATGCTGATGCCCTGAGAGGCTGTGGAAACGGGCGCCCATCCTGGACCTTGGTTCCCCGCTGCCCACGTGCCATGGTCAGAACAGCAGTTACATGCAGGGCAGAGACAGCCAGTTAAGGTTCAAGGGTTTTCTGAGCCTTTCACGAGCATGGTGCCTGGGGACCCCTCACCCTCCTCGTGGTAACATTTCACGTCCTCAGACCATCCCCAGTTTCAAGTGAACCATGGTCTCCCCCTCCCTAGAAACCAGAAGGTAGACGTGGCTGTCTCCGTGGGTGTGCCCCTGCACAGAGCCTGGCCTGAGGGACAGGAAAGTCTCTCCCAAGTGAATGAATGAATGAAAGAGTGAACGAGTGCACAGACAGCTGGGTTTTCTAATCTCTTTGGAAATCATGCTTTACCTTGAGATTTGGGGTTTTTTTTAATGTTTTAACTGTAAAATATGAATTTGGTATCAAATATATAATCAAGCAAAATAAATCCAGACCAAATCGGAATCAGAATTTCAGTTTTCACTTGGCTGAGGACCCAGAGCTAGAAAGCAGAGATTTTGTAGTTTTTTACAAATTACGAATGATTTGATCAAAAGCGTCTTAATTCCCTGTTCCCCCCGCTCTGTTCTGGGGCTGGGCTCCCCTGCCTCCCCGCTGTCCTCTCCCACGAAGGAGGAAACCTCGCACAACCTCGGCGTCTGTCTTTTCAAAACAGGTGACTCTGGGCTGTTTCGGTTTCCCTGTTTTGACTCCCTGTAGCTTTTCTTGTCTGCAGTAATGTACTTGGTCTCATCGGGTGATAAATGGGCCACAGCCAACTTTAGTTCCGACAGCCCGCTCGCTTCACAGAGGCACCGTGTGTGTGTGCGTGTGTGTGTGACGTGCACACCTGATGTGCCCCACGTGGGGAGATGTGGGGTTAAGGTTCCCGGGAGCTCTGGGTGCTCAGGTACGCAGAGCCTGAGCGTCGTCCTGAGTATATGTGTGTATGGGCGTGTCTGTGTGTATACGTGTGTATGTATATGCGTGTGTGTTTGTGTACGTGTGAGTGTGTGCGCATATGTGTGTGTTTATATGTGCACTGGCATGTACCCCAGCTGCACATGCTGCCCACATTGAATTCCCACCCCCTGCAGCCCACGGGGTCTCCACACAGCAGTGTTTCTCGGGAACTCGGTGCACAGCCCTGGGCTCCATGGAAACAAGAACAAACACCCGGCCCCGAGCTCCTCAAAGGAAACACAGTGACAGAAGGTCCTGAGTTTGGGACACGGGGAGTTAGGAGGAAACAAGTTTAAAGTAACAGGACTCAGAGTAGAGGACGTCACGTCATCAGCTGCGGCCTTGGGTTGGTTCACGCCAGGCACAGCTGTGCGGTTTTGAGCAGAGTTTTGTTTTGATCAGGGAGGATTTTTGCTGAATATAAGTTAACGTCAGTCAGACCTTCCTAAAATAAAATCTTGGGTTTTCAACGAAAGGAGGAACGACACAATTTCGCATAAGACTCTGTGTTTCAAAACACAGAGTGTTGTAAAAACTTCTTACAGAACCCAACCAGGCAGGGCAGGAGACACTGCTGACCAGTCCTGCAGGCCCTGGCCCTTGGCCGACTCAGGGTTCAGGAGGGTCAGCTCAGCCGTCACAACAGGGTACCACGGCGGGGCTCAGACAGCAGGATTCGTTTCTCACGGTTTTAGAGGCTGAAGTGGGAGGTCAGGGTCAGCAGCCACGGCTCGTGGCGGGACCTCCGTCCACCTGCAGACGCCGCGTCCTCACAGGCAAGACCTCTTCCTCTCCTGTAAGGACACCGGTCCCCTGGATCAGAGTCCCACCCCGGGACCTCACTGGCGCTTAGCTCCAGATACAGTCAGGTTGGGGGTCAGGGCTTCAGCATAGGAATGTGGGGCGACATGAGTCGGTCCATCGCAGACGATGCCCTTTCCTGAGTGCCCCGTGTGGGGACGTCCATCCCTGGGTCATCTCCATGACGACTCTGAGTCGCCACGTGTGTGCTGGTGGCGTTTCTCACTTTCGTTGGAGTAACGCGAGTTGGTGGTTACAGCAAAGTGGTGGGGAAGGGAGGGTGGCCGAGGGCAGGCCTGCAGTCCCTCCTCCCAGCGCCACGCAGACGCCCTCCGCACGTGTGTGTGGCTTTTCTGCCGTTGCCTCTGTCACCCTGGGGAAGGAGCCACGAGCTCTGGGCCTGTCGGGGTCGGACCCCAACCCCGAGGGGCACCGGGCAGCCTGCGCATCTGCACACGCGGGGCCCTGCGGTGGGTGACGGTGGTGGGCGGCATCACCATGTGCTTCTCTCTCACACGGTTTTCCAAAGTCACCTGCACATCTGCCTGCTTTGTGAAGTACAGTCTGAACTTTACTTCTTGCATTGTGTTTTCCATTTCACAGAATTTCCGATTTTATTTTGCCTGTTAACCAAGAGAATACTGAGCCCCGAGTGTAGCCTCAAAATTCTCCACCCCCAGAGTCCTGCGGCCGCTGCCTGGGATTCATTCTCCTCCCAGAGGGTCCGGGGCCCTGGCCGCTGCGTGGCGTGTGTTTCTCTTCTGCTGCACTCTCAGGCATGATCTGCATTTCCTGGGCCTGTTTTCTTTGTCTTTGTTCCAAGATTTTCTGAAGTATTGGGTTCTCAGAAGGAAGATGTGCAGGAGGAACTCATTCACATCTTGTGTCTGGAAACGTCTTTATTCTCTCCTCTGTGTTGGTGGGTAGTTTGACTGGGTATAGAATTGCAGGTTTCACGTCATGCGTCCCCAGAGCTTTGGAGATGCGCTGCTGACACCTGCAGCTTTGATGCTAGAAACCCGTTCGTTCCTCTCTGGGAGGTTTTAAAGTCTTCTCTTTGTCGTTGGAAATTTGAAAAATTCTCAAAGGAAATAACATGAGTCTTCTTCGTAAAATTCATTCTGCTGAGCACCTTGCGATGGTGCTGGAGATCTGGGTCTTTCTTCAACTCTGAGAAACTGTTTTCTTTGTATCTTATAGTTCCGTCCTTTTCTTTTTCCTGCGTGTTCTGGGAGGTCCCCTTCTCCGCGTTTTTGAGCCTTCTTAGGGAACCGGTATTTCTGCATGAGACTTTTGATTTGCAAGAGTATTTTCTTTTTCTTGTCCTCTGGACCTTTTCAGAGCATCCCTCTCTCCTGGCACTGTAATGTCCCGATTTGTGTGGATTTTTACACGTCTCTTCCGATGCCTGCCCTCGGGTCTCCTCAGGGTCATACTCCTCTTATCCATCATGTAGCTGGTTCTGCCCACACGTCCAAGTCTGAGGTGTCCACCTGTGTGATGAACGACAGATGGAGTCGGGGTGCAGGTCCCTGCCCTTGAGCATGTAGACCTGTCTCCCGATTCCCTTCCCCTGGAGAAGCTCTGGCATCTCCGGTGTCACTGGTGCCCTTGCCTTGGGGACCGTGGTGCTGGCCCTGCACTGGGCAGTGGCCGGGGCTCTGCTCTGAGGCCGGTACCCACACCCATAGGCATCTCTTCCCCACAGGCAGCTTGGGGACAGAATTCCTCCAAGACCTTAGAGAATTATCAGATTTGGTTTTTCCTGTCCCTGTACATCACGGTCACTGTTTGACCTTTGGACCCGAGAGGTGGTGGGTGTGTCTCCGATGGAGGGGCTGAGATCTGACCCCCTTTTCACCAGCTCTCCTCCTGGACCTGCCTTCCTGGGACTGGCTGCGCTCCCACTGCAGCCTCCCCCGCAGTCTTGCTTCTTTCTCCTTGTGCATCAACTGACATCCATTGGCTTTTATTTTTGTAAATGACTTTATCGTGAAAAATAACATGCATGCAGAGAAGTGCAGTTAAAAATGTGCAGCAGAACAAGCGACTGGAAGTGCGTGCTTTGTAGTCACCTAGCTCTAGACGCAGCGCCCAGCGTGGCCCCCGCATTGCGTGGGTGACTGACCGTGCAGGACCTGCCCGTGGTCGGAGGAGGTCGTCTCCAGGTGGCTCCTTGCAGGCGCGGTGCCGCTTCAGAGACCTGCTCAGACCTGTCGGGGCTCGTCTTGGGAATTCTCTTGCGAGGGTTGTTAAGCCCCTTGGGAAATCAGTCCAGTAAGGATTGAGGCTCCTGTGCTTCTATGCAGTGACTTTTGCCCAGTTTGATCGCCCACGTAGCACAGCAGCACAGCGAGACATGGGTCCTTCTCCCAAGGACTCGGGTGCGTGGCCTGCAGTCACTCGCCCGCCGGGCCGTCACTCAGCGTGGTTTCAGTGACGTGAAGTGATCTGGTTTGTAGCGTCAGAGATTCCTATGAAAGGGAATGTGCAGGTTTAGATGCTTACGTTCTCATGTGTTTAAAAAAGAATAAATAAGAAGCAAATTCAGTTAATCTAGCCTGATTTTTACTCTGTTTTCCAAGTTTATTGTCCATCTAATTTCATCCAGAAAAGGCTGCATCCCGGAGCCTGAGGCCCCCTGTGGGAGGCGAGGGTGAGGTTTACCCAGCACGTCCCTGCTCCTGCCCTCAGCTCTGCCGCCTCTCCACATTTCAGCGTGCATTTTAGGTGCCGACGATTTCTTTTCATTTAAAACTTATATCCTTAGGATGCTGAGAGCTCACCCGACGTGTCTGTGTCTCTCGTTCTGTCCTGGGGGCCTCCCTTCTCACATGCTGCTGTCCCTGTAACGGGGCTGAGACGGCTTCCGTTTTCCTGAGTGAACGGATGCGACAGCGTTCTGCTGCCCACGTGCACGGTCGGAGGGAAGAAAGCACAGCCGCCTTCCCTTCCCTCCTCGGATGTTTCAGTGACAGTGGCGGCAGGTCTCCTGGGATTGGCACAGTCCCTGATGGGGTGTGGCCAATGGGGCTGCGTCCCCCGCCAGGCCTGGGTCTGACAGCTGCGCTTCTGTTGCAGGGTCGTGGACGTCCTGCTCAAGGCCATCATGCGCACCATGTGGTTTGCCGGCGGCTTCCACCGCGTGGCCGTGAAGGGGCGGCGGGCGCTGCCCGCCGAGGCCGCCATCCTCACCCTGGCACCGCACTCCTCCTACTTCGATGCCATCCCCGTCACCATGACGATGTCCTCCATCGTGATGAAGGCGGAGAGCAGGGACATCCCGATATGGGGAAGTGAGTGAGCCCCCGTCCTGCTGGGAGTGAGCCCCCGGTGCCGGCCAGTCCGGGTCACGGTGACAGCGCAGCCACGCCCACACAGCTCGCAGCCACGCCCACACAGCTCGCAGCCACGCCCACACAGCTCGCACCCACGGGAAATAGGCACCGGGCCTTGCATCCCTGTTTTCTTTTCCGTGATTTCTTCTGTGATAGTTGTGATTTTCATTTTTTATTAACACGCAAGTGCCCTTGGCTATAAGGTGTTGAAGTGCTCCTTGAAGTTCTAACAAGAACGTGTCACCCTCATCACACAGAAGCTCTAGAAGTTGGGGACAACTCAGTAACTGTCCCATTGAGTTAGTTTCTGTACCGTAAATCCAGGTGTATGAGCGTCCTGAGACCTCGTAACCCGTCACCAAAGCTGAGGGCTTAAAATCACAGGAATTCGTCCTCTCCCAGCTCCGGGACCAGAAGCCTGCCATCAAGGTGCCCCAGGGCCCCGCTCCCTCCGTAGGCTCCAGGGGAGGCTCCTTCCTGCCCCTTCCATGCATTTACCTAGCGCTTCAAATGTCTTGACCACAGAGCTGCCCGCGGCCTTTCAGCGAAGCGGGCATCGGGCCCTTGTTGTCCAGGCTCGGGGCTCGCGGGACAGAGACTGCGTTTCCCTTCTGTCCTCAGAAGCGTTCAGTTCTCGGGTGGGACTCGGGTGGGGTCCCCACGGACATGCGCAGTCGGGGACCCCTGCCGTCCTGGGTCCAGAGAGCCCTCGGGGTTCCGCGCCTTGGGCCTTGCGTCCGTCCAGGAATTGGGAAAAGCCTCCTCATCCACTTTCTTCTCTTTGCCGTGTAGACAGAGTAGCTCTGACCGGTAAAACCCACCCCCGCCAGGTGAGCCGGCCTCCTTCCCCCTCGCCCCCTGGGAAGCGGCGCCGTGCTCGGCCAGGCCGGTCGCTGGGCTCACCTGTTTCCCTGCGCCCCATCCTTCTGGGTGATTCCACCGAACCTCCCTTTCCTTCTCATGGTCATTTTTTGGCAGCATCAGGAGTAATTGGTGCGGAAGGATAAAAGGTTCCAATTTGGTGAAGAAGCAAAATGTTTCAAGACGTGGGAAAAACTATCACTGAGATCCACTTAGATTTTGTGAGCGCCATGGACCCAACTAGATAGAATTTTATTCTTTTTTAAAATGGTTTTTCTTTGCTTTTCGGAAGACCTCCAAGACGTAAGTCATGAAATATTACTCTTTACAAGTAACAGAAATGCTCAGAAAAGAAGCTCAGAGCTCATCTTGGCACCAGCGAGGTGTGGCCCTGGGGCAGAGCAGGTGGGGACGTGGCCTCACCGGCCCAGGAGGGTGACCGACTGCCACGGCCTCTGCCTGCCATCAAAGTTTTCTAAGAAGTATCTTCCCGCCTTTACATCCTCGTTCGAGAGGACCAGTGGTCTGGGTATCGCCATCAGCTTCGGTCAGGGAGCCCTGACCTTACACGCGTGCTAGGGGCCGTGTGTGTGTTGCTGGAATGGGGTCTGTGTGAGTGTCCTGGGGCAGCCGTGACAAAGCAGCACAGACCACAGAGCTCAAAACTGCAGAAATGTATGTTCTCTCACTGTTCCGGGGGCCAGAGGTCCAAAATCAAGGTGTCGGCAGGTTGGTCCCAAGGGAGAGTCCATCCCAGGCCGCCCTCCGGTCTCCAGTGGTCCCAGCTCTCCTGGGCCTCCCCCGGCCATGGCCACATCACCCCGTCCTTGCCTCTGTCATCACGTGGCGATCTCTCCCTCTCTCCTCCTTACGGGGACACCAGTCACTGATCAGGGCCCACCCCAGCGCAGTGTGACCTCATCTGAACTTGACGGCATCTGCAGAGCCCCTGTTTCCAAACGAAGTCAGTCCCAGGCACCTGGGCTAGGACGTCAGCCTGTCTCTCTGAGGGACACAGTTCAGCCCGCAGCGAGGCTGGTGGGGTCCGAGCCACGTGCCCCAGGCCCTTCCGGCTCTGGGGCCTCCCCACTTCCCCCCCACAGCCCCCCACCAGTGACACGGGTGACCAAAGGCTCTCCACTCCCCATTGGGTCAGCCCCCTCTGTCTCTTTCTCCTGATGTGTCATCTGAGAACGCTTGGAGTTGTTACTGTGGGCCCCGCAGTTTGCAGGGCTTCTGGCCATCCTCTAAGTCCACTGAAGCCTCAGGGCCCCTCCTCCCCGATCCCTCGTGGTCCGCGCTGGCTGGCTGCCTGCCCGCGCCACGGCACAGCCCTCGGGGCACCTCTGGGGGGCTCACCTCTCACCGGGCGCCTCTGGGGGGCTCACCTCTCACCGGGCGCTGTGAGCAGCCTCCGCAACACAAGCACCGCCCCCCTCTCTTTCAGCTCTGATAAAGTACATCCGGCCGGTGTTCGTGTCCCGGATGGACCAGGATTCGCGCAGGAAGACGGTGGAAGTGATCAAGAGGAGGGCGCAGTCCAGCGGGAAGTGGCCGCAGGTGTGCCGCGCTGCTTGCGTTCTCAGCAGTTCTCCTAGAGGCGACCTTAGGGATTGGAGGGGAAAGGGAAGCACGAGGGCCAGAGCTTGCTTTCCCCGGAGGCTGGGTTCCTTGCGTTGCGTTTTATTTTCGATGAGTGCAAATCCAAGAATGTGCCGACTATCAGGTAGTTTGGGTTCTGGCGTTTTAAAAATAAAAGAAATAGGGGGAAACGATTCCCACATGCATCTCAAGTTCCCGAATCGTCTTTTAAGTTCTGTGTCGGAAAGAGCCAGCTGCCCTGACCCTGGGGTCAGCAAGGTCTCATGTCTGAATACTGCCTTAGGCTGCAAGGTGTACCCCTTTGCTTCTAAGAGTTCCGGGCTTGTCTGTCTGGCGTGCGTCTGGTTCCCTCGGGGCATCGGGAAGGCTGCCCCGGGCCGGGGAGCAGGGGCCTCGGCCAGTGTTAGCTGTGGGTGCGTTTGACCTACGCTGTGTATGTGTAGTTTTTCTTCTCACTCGAGCCGACCTTGAGAAGCTGGAGGTCCCACAGGACTCTGGGTTCTGGCCGCTCAGAAGACATTGAAGGCCTTGCTGTGGCACCCATGCCCGAGGACGGGCAGCCCTTTGGGGGCTGTGCTTCCGGGGCCTCCAGCTGCCATCCACACAAGAACAGGTTGAGCCCCTCCGCCATTCAGCTCACCTGCCTGACCCGCAGGCGTGCTGGGGTCGGTCCCACGCTGACTCGGTGCCGCTTGGAGATGATCTTTCTCTGGGGCTCAGGATTGAAAGCAGCCTCACGGGCTGTGTTTTCCACCACGCAGGGGAAAGTTAGCTTACGTTATGTTGCTGGAAGTCAGTAGGAGTTGGAGTGACTGGAGGTCCTGGTGAGGAAGGCGTTACTCCGCCGCCGATGCTATGGGTGTTTGCGCTGCTGGCCCGGCCCCAGCCTCTCCCCGACCCCACCCCAGGTCCCGTACTCAGCCACGGGCTCTCCATCCCTGCACCTTCGTCCTGCCTTGTGCTCGTGGCTGCCGGCTCCAGGCAGGGGGATCTCGTCCGCACAGCAGCTGCAGGTGGGCGCTAAGGCCACCTGTTCACATATCCCACCGCCCAAGGAGGCACGCGCTGTTCGCGTACCCGCGTTGCTTCCAGGTTTTAGTCAAACCAGCAGTTAGAAGGGAAATTACTGAAGCCTTCCGTATGCATCTTAACTTTTTCAACTGAACATAATTAAAGTGCCTAAGTCACATCAGGACTGGAGGAAATAGGTTGTGAAATTGGCCCCTGTGAACTCGGAACTGTCCCTTTGATGCTGATTTTTTTTTCCATTTCAAGATAATGATTTTCCCAGAAGGCACTTGTACCAACAGGACCTGCCTAATTACCTTCAAGCCTGGTAAGTAGTTTTCTTAATTATTTCTTTTCTGCCTCGAGAAGGTGGGGGAGACCCTCACTCCCACCAAAGCGCCTCACCCAGGAGATGCCCTTGTGCCTGTTTCCTGTGAGCCTGGGGTTTTCTCTGAGTGTCCACGGCTGGCATGGACACTCCATGGCTGAGTGTCCACAGATGTTGAGGAAACCTGGCCAGCACTGAATGACCGCTGACCGGGAAGGCCTGTCAGAGAAGCCCCCTTTGTTCTGAGACCCACACGGGAAGTATGGGCAGGGGACTTGCTGCCGTGGAGATAAGAGGTGTCCCTTTCTCCCTCTGCAGGTGCGTTTATCCCAGGAGTCCCCGTCCAGCCGGTGGTTCTGCGGTACCCAAACCAACTGGTGAGTGTGTTTCCCTGGCACGAATGTCCAGTGAATTTCCTGGGCCGGAGAATTGCCCGGTGTCTCAGGACATTGTCTCCATCTACCCTGGCACTCTGCCTCACTCCCCAGCACTAGCTCACAGGTCCCGCTTTCGTGGATCGCAAAGCCCTGGCCCTTCCTTGAGCCTGACGTGTAGGTGTGAGACCCCCGGGTCCCCAGTGGCTCTTGCCTCCCAGCTTGCACTCTGGGACACTTTAAAACTGAGAATATTTAATTCCCAGAGGCTGGCAGCAGGAGGGAAAGAGGCTAAGTACCTCCGTGGTCCCTCTGCCAGGTGCAGAAAGGCGATCTGGACGGGCCCCAGCTCAGCTCGCAGGGTGGGGGGCCCGGACGAGGTTCTGGTGCCTGGGGGCACTCCTCCTGGGCCGCCCTGCCTGTAACCCCCGTGTGACATCTGTGGGCACCAGGGGCTTTCAGCCCTCCCTCTTCCGGGCCAGGGCCCTGGGGTCCAAGGTCAGTGCACTGACCGTGTGCCCATGGGTGTGGACAGGCCCAGTGTGTGAGCGCCAGTCAGAAGTGGCAGCCGCATGGGCCGGCAGACACAGCTGTTCCTACAGCTCTGAAGAGGTGCGTTCGCTAGCCAGCTTCTGAGAATGAGAATCCGGCACCTGTGTGTAGGATTCTAGATTTTCCCCTTTTTAAGTTTGTTGCATCCGCGTATTGGAAGCACGGCGCTGGGCTCTTCGGGGAACGGTGACCCCCGCCTTGCGCTCACAGTCTGTGTCACGTGCTCTTCGGCTGGCTAAGGTTTGAGCACCGACCTGCGTGGAGGGGGCTGGGCTGGGGACTGCGTGTGGGACGCCCCGTGGCAGGTGGGTTTCCAGGAGCCATAAGGGGGCAGGTGGGTGTCAGGCCTGCAAGAGAAGGAAGCCCTGGTGGGTGACGGTGTCAGGGCAGAAGCAGCACGTGTGTCACCCACGGTCCTCACCAAGGTGGCTGAGGATGGAGGGCATCTGAAATGTTCCCGTGGGACCCCGGGCAGGCACGGGGTGGGGGAGATGCGGCCCTGTGGCTTTGTTCCGTGCTCCCTGCCCCCGTCCGGGGCTGACCGTCGGGGGCGCGTCTCTGACCGAGAGTCCAGGCGGGGACCCTGGGGGCTCAAGTGGGTGTGGAGCTGGAACGGGGCTGCCAACAGCATCACCTGGCTAGGTGGTGGCGATGGGCAGGGCGGGGCCTGCAGAGCACAGAGCAGGTCCGGGTGTGGACTGAAGTTGCCCCGGGCGCCCGGAGAAGGCGGAGGCAGAAGGGGGGCAGGACGGGGTCTTGGGCGGATGCTGGGATGGGTGACCCCGGGGCCGTGGGAGGAGAGGTGAGCGAGTCTGGGGGGACCTGCGGTGGTGGGCTCCCCCTTCTCCCCTGCCCCAGAGGGGACGTGGCTGGTAGGGAAGACAGCGCCTCTGGGGTCCCAGGCGGCCAGGGCGAGGGCGGGGCGAGGCCGGCATGCCCGCGGGCAAGGAGGAGGGGCGCAGCGCCCAGGGCTTCCTTCCTGACTCATCGCTCCTTTCCTGCCCCCAGGACACCATCACCTGGACGTGGCAAGGCCCCGGAGCGTAAGTCAGACCCCGCCCTGTCTTGTTTGTCCTGTCCTCCCAGGAAAGCAGGCCCGCTCCAGTGACCGCCGTGCTGCGTACTTTAGCAAAGGCAGAAACGGAGCGCAGGGCCACTGCTGCTGGGCGGCAGTTCGGTTCGGCCCAGGGAGGCTAGCTGCACGAGGCTGGCCTTCTTCCCACTCCTGGATTCCAGGGCCCTGGCGGGAACGTAACTGAGAACTTCTCTTCCCGCCTGTGTCTGTCAGCTCGGCGATCAGCTGCACACGGTCGGCCGGAGAGGAGAGGGGAGCGTGGGGCCTCCTCCCGCGCGGCCGCTGGGGGCGGACGGGGGTCCAGGCGCCGGCATGTGGGCTGGCGTTCGGAGGCGGAGGGCCGGGCGGTGAGGCCACGCAGAGCGCTCTGAGGCCCCTGGCGCATGGGAGGGGAGGGGCAGTGCTGAGGCTGGAGGGCAGAGTGGGCGGAAGCTGGGGAGTGTCTGGGAAGGGGATCTTTCAGGGTCCCAGTGGCCTGGGCATGGGGATGGCATGATGTAGGGCCTGGGACAGCCAGGAGGGGCCGGGGTCGGGTAGACGAGACCTCCTGAGCCGGAGGTCAGACAGGGCACAGCCAGGCGGGTGTGCGTGTGTTTAATAAGCTCAGTGGCGGCTTCTGTTTAATCAAAGTAGCCTTGTCACTCAGCGGTGTGTTTAAGGTTCAGGTTTAGGCTGAGGAAGGCGCCGCATCCCCTCGGGAAGGAGCATTGCCTGCTCGGTGGTGCTCTCTGCAGGGGAGCGGGGTCTGGAGACTTTAAGTAAAAGGAATTGGGAAGCTTTTAACCAGTGCTGTAAATCCGTTCATTTTTAAGGTTGAAAATCCTGTGGCTCACGTTGTGTCAGTTTCACAATCAAGTGGAAATTGAGGTTTGTATAGATACAGTGTTACACAATGTTGTGTGGGAGTTTATACAGATGCCATGTTATACAATGTTATTCCGTCTGTATTGTTATAATGTTACATTGTGGTCTCTATAGATACAGCGTTACACAATGTTATTTTGATGTCTCTATACATATAATGTTATATGGATACAATGATATATAGGGGTCTCTGTAGATATAATATTATACAACGTCACGTTGGTATCTGTACAGATCCAAAGTTATACGTCATCTGTCTTGCTTTGAACTTTTTCCATTTCGCGTGGCTCCTCAAAGGTGCTTCCCAGGGGGTTTGCATCAACTTTGTGTCTCTTGCGTGACTGTTTATCCATTCAGATAGGATTTTAAAAATCAACAGGAAGCTAAGCCCGTCATTCTTTTATTATGGTTAGCATAGCTTAAGGGCATACCTGCAATTACTGATTCTTTTGGCTTCTACTTCTACCCAGTACTGACACTGCTGATATCGAACTGCTAAACTTATCATACTGTTATCCTGTTTAATACTTGGTCAGACCAGGTAGACTGCCTCCCCGCATTCAGCCCGTTTCCAAAGTCACAATACCTGTCCTCCCTACTCAAATAAGTATGGTCACATTCATGCAGCCTGTAAACTTAATTGAGTGGATGAGGAATAGGGTTTATTTTCTTCAAAGGGGAGTTAACCTGCTACTCCTACACCTGAACATGAGAGATGAGTCTTACACAGCTTAAAGCATTTCATTGGCTACCTTCTGATAAATACTGCAGAGTAATACCGAATTTACAAATGAGCCCGGCTTTCAGCCGGGTTTTTCACTTCAGTAGAACATAAGCCGCTTAATTATGAAGGACTGGGCTGGAAGGGCCGTGGCCCGGGTCCAAGGGTGGCTGGCCTGCAACCCACGGTATTTTATGTGGCTCGTTTGCTGGTGGCCGAGAGGCAGCAGCGGGGAGAGACTCCAAGGAAGATGCTCTGTTTCAGACTGGTTTCTAATTTGAAGAGTTGGAAAGAAACTGTATGGCTTTGTGAAATCACTCTAAATTCTTTGCGTCACTCCTACAAGACGCCAGTGCTGACATGAGGAACTGTTGCAACTTACAAAGTTTTTAAAAAGGTAGCAGTAAGCGAGAGACTAGCATTATACGATGAGAACTGATAGGATTTGGGGATGTTCCTGTATTCTTGAATGTCCATACTAAAGAAAAGGGCTCAGTGATGGTCATTTTCCTTTTCTACAATGGGGGGTCGGCACAGGCTGTGAGACGTACTTATTTAAAACACGCAGAGACACACGTTCCTGGGACAGTTTATTATATTCTGCAAATGCAGTAGTTGTCAAAAAGCTAATAATAGTCTTTCAAGTGGAAATAACTTGTCGTGTTACCCGCAACACAAAACTGAGACTTTAGAAGTGGAAGCACACCTGCGATTCTTTTGATCCCAAAGACTAAGCCCCTGTGCGAAGTCTTAAGCACGACTCTCTGGCTTCTGTGTTGGAGGAGTGGTGCTCCTGCTGAGGAAAGGTGGGTTGTGAGTTTACACACGTGTGCGTGCATGGGCAGCAGTGACAACTCCAGAGACGATGCCGGTGGAGGGCGCTCTGACAGAGGTCTTGATTTGTCCGGGAGCAGGTTGTCATCGTGGTGGTGGTGGGGGGGCGAGGGCAGTGTCTTGTGCTCGTGCGGGTAACCGGCGTCTCTGTGTGCACAGTTCCTTCCCGTGTACACCCCGTCGGAGGAGGAGAAGCAGGACCCCGCTCTGTACGCCAGCAACGTGCGGCACGTGATGGCAGAGTGAGTGCGCGCCCCTTCCGCGGCGGGGAAGCCCCGGTGCCCTTGGCCACCCTGAGTATTTGTTACCCAGGGTCCGTGTCCGCCAGTGCCGTGGCCTCGCTGTAAAGCCAGTCAGCGGCGTCGGGGAGGCGGCTGGAGCCAGCCTAGGCTGGGCATCGGCCAGCGTGTGCTTGGCTGCGTGCATTGTCTCCTGATTCTGTTGGAGGACGTTTCTGCTTGTTCAACATTTGGAAGATGGTTCATTGCCACTTAATTCTGCACATTGCAAACGTCCCCATTAGCCAGCAGTCCCCACGGGGGCTGCGTCCGTGTGCGTCCCTTGGAGACAGGCAGCGGGGCCCGGGCTGGTGCGTCCTCGACACGTGCCATCTACCCAGACAGCGTTACTAAGGTTCTACCTCCGTCCCGCCGAGCTAAGTGTGGTATTTGTGCACTTAATCTCGCGCTGCTGGTACCACAGTGTGTGTGGAGCTAGGAATATTCTCACTTCCTACTTCCCTGCAGTTCCCGCTTGTTTCGGGCCCTGGCAGCCTCAGCGCAGACCCCAGGTGCCTTCACCCTTCCTCTCAGTCCCAGCCCCTCCCTCCCCTCCTCTCTTCTCCGAGGCAGGGGCTGCCTCTGAGTTCGGCCACTGCGGTGCCTGGAGGGGTGCTCGGACGGTGTCACCTGTGGGGAGGTGCACACGGCTGCCTGGCGCGACTTAGTTTCTAAGGGAAAGTCCATCTCCTCACTCCGGATGCGTCGTCCCCGCTTCAGTGCATTCTGTGAGACACGCTGAGCAAAGTCATGCGTTTAACCTCGGCACACGTGAATTGAACTCAGCCAGGCGTTCAGTCCGCCCAGGCGCCCTCGGAGTGTTAGGCGCCGGAAGTGGAGTCCAGCCAGACGCGCCCGCTCCCCTCAGGCCCCCCTTCTCCGAATCCCACATGCGGACACAGAGCTGCCGGGATGCGGGAGATTCTCAACTCCCAGCTTTTGGGAAGTCAGGGCAGTGAGTGACACCCTTGATCGACCTCTAGATAAGAAAATAATACCCACAGAGTCGCAGGCCTGACAGGTTAGGTGTAATTTTTTGTTGTCGTTGTTCGTGTTCAGACAAATTAACTATTAAATATTTTAAATATTATCCTAAAGAAACTTCTACGGCGTCCTATCATCTGTGTTGACAGAGACACGTCGTGTTCAGTGGAAAAGGGCAGAAGCCCATCGGGTCTCCCCTTGCCTCACAGCCAGAACCACGGGCGTGGGCCGTCACCTCCCTGGTCTTTGGTCACACCGGGGCTGCGCCTGGGAAGGGCCGGGGTCCCGACAAGCTTTGCAGGCGGCCCTGAGCCAGCCCTGTCCCCCTTCCCGTGGATAGCCCGGGAGCTCCTGGGGCGCTTCTGGCGTCTGTCCCCACGCGACCAGGCCTACGTGCTCTTAAGGGGAGCTTAGCAGCCTCGGAAGGAAGCCTTCAGCGTCGCTGTTTCCTTGTTACCTGACGCACGCAGCGTTGCCATGGCAGCAAGGAGCTATAGCGGTGCCCAGTACCCGCCAGGGGCTGGTTCCCGGACCCTCGGAGACCAAAACCCAAGGATGCTCGAGTCCCTCCTGTGAGACAGTCTAGTGCAGCCGCCCCCCGTGTCCTTGGATGTGGAACCGCGGATCCGGAGGGCCGACTGTCCCATCGAAATGAGTAAACGCCCTGTCAGTCACGGAGGCGGGCTTGGGGGCCAGTTTTCTGTATGTGGTAAATTTCCTGCCGTGAACGCGCTCTCCATGATAGTCAGGAGGCCATTTTTCTTGAAATCTGACGCCGCCCTTGGAATGACTGGGTTCTGACTCTCCCTCTCGCCTCAGGGTGGCACCACCACAGGCAGCAGCGGCCCCCGCCGCCCGCAAAGATGACTTGAGCTGAGCCGAGCACCACTGCGGGCAGCGTCGTCCTCTTCAAGGCGCTAGATGCGTGCTAGCTCCCCAGAGGGCGGGAACCACAGCGATAGAGGCTAACCACGCAGCCGGGGCGGCCCCAGGTTCCACGTAACTGAGCTTTGGGGTCAGCTCTTCGGCCTTTGTGTTTAGCTGAACGTGGTCTTTATTCTATTTATTGATTTGTTTGTCTGTTTCTATTTTGGCCACACCTCGAGGCACGTAGGGCTGTTCCCCGGCCAGGCAGGGAACCCGGGCCGCTGCAGTGAAAGTGGCAAATCCTAACCACTAGGCCACCAGGGGACCCCCTGAACCTGGCCTTTAAACATCACCTTCCCGCCCACTTCAGCGTCCAGCGCGCTCGCTCTGCTGCCCCGAGGGGCCGGCTGATGGCAGTGCCCTCCTCTCCCGCAGGGCCCTGGGCGTCTCCGTAACTGACTACACGTTTGAGGACTGCCAGCTGGCCCTGGCAGAAGGCCAGCTTCGTCTCCCCGCGGACACGTGCCTTCTCGAGTTTGCCAGGCTGGTGAGGGGCCTTGGGTGAGTTCCCTGCTGCTTTCTCTCGAGCACCCAGTTGGAGGCAGTGCTCCTGTGGGCGCCTGTGACGCCCACCAGGCCACCGCAGGGTCTCCGCCTGGGCACTTGGTGACTGAGCTGGAGGTGGCGGGCGATCGAGATAATTAATGGTGCTTTTTCTGAGGTTTGGGGTTTTTTTCTTTTCTCTTTTTTGCAAATTCCACACAAAAGTAAGTGTCTTAAACCCTGAATGGTCGGCCCTGGCTGTCTCTTTAGGGACGCGCCCCACCCGCCACCGCCGTCCGCCATCCCCTGAGGACCTGCCCAAGGGTGGGGCCCGCACACCCACAGGGGTGTCAGTGCTTGTGCGGACGCTCACACTGGGCACACTCGTGCCTTCAAGCTCCTGGAAGAGCCTCTCTTCTCGAGGACTGACTGCTGCTTGGTCTATGAATCGTTTTAATGTTTTGTTGGGTCTTAATACATGACCGTAAATTTGCCATTTTCAGCATTTTGTAATTTTATTGAAAAATAATGTTCCCCTCATTTTTTGTTTAGGCTAAAACCAGAAAAACTCGAACGCGATCTGGACCGACATGCAGAAAGCGCGAGGATGAAGGAGGGCGGGAGCTTGACGCTGCCCAAGTTCGCGGCGCAGCTGGAGGTCCCCGAGTCCCGGGCGCTGGAGGACCTGTTTGCCCTGTTTGATGAGGTACGGCCTTGTTGGGGGGCTTGGGGGCAGCTGTTTCCCTTGTGATAGAAATGTTCTTCAGACAATTTTGGAAGAGAAGGGGAGACCAGCCCTTGTTGCCCATCCTGCCAGCCACCCAGTCTTTAAATCAACGTTTGCTGATAAACACGCCTGTAGTTGGGGTTTTTGTAAGCGGGTTGCCAAAAGGCCTGTGACGTCACACCCATGCTCGGGAGGGGGCAGGGCTGTCTCCTGAAAGCGTCTCTTCCCAGAAGGGCGGCGGGGAGATGGACATGCGGGAGTACGTGGTCGCCTTGTCCGTCGTCTGCCGGCCGTCGCAGACCCTGGACACCATCCGGCTGGCGTTCAAGGTAAGTGTGGCGTTTACGCGACCTGTAAGTTGTGGGGTCGGTGAGACCTGGGTCACGTGAGGCCTGTGAGACCTTTTATAGCCCTTATGACTTTGGTAAACTTGCCGTCTGCCTGCTCTTCTCACATAGCCGTTGTTTGCAAAGAGGCCCGCAAACCTCCTCTACTTTATTTCTCCCTGGAATTTAAAGAGCCCTCACTCGTAAGAAGAGTGTGGGGAAGGGTCTTCCTGAGTCCTGGATGCCTGAGCGGGACCCATGGGTTCTGTCTCCCAACACGGCCTCCCCATCAGCGTGTTGACCAGAGGAAAGCAGGGCTTTGGGACTAAGGAGCCGCCTGCCCCGGCGTAGCCCAGAGCCAGGCCGTTCGCCATGGGTGCAGTGAGTCTGGGGAAGGCCCATTATGGCGTCCCAGCCCGCCCACAGATCCACCTGGCTGCCCTCAAGCATGGCCTCACCTGGTCAGTCCCCTAGGGTGGAGCTGGGCTCGCTTTGCCACCTAGAGACATTCTGTCTGTGTCTCACAGGTGCAACTCACATTAGCCAGACTCACGAAAACATGATGTATAGGTCAGGAAGCCGCGGTCACTCACTGCCGGGAGAATCCCTTCTCTCCCTCCTGAGCCTAGCAGACCCTCTCCATGGCAGACTGGGAGAGTCCCCCACGGTGCAGGGCGGCTTCTGCGGGCCAGGCCATGGGGGCTAATCAGACGGCGGCGGTCCTTGGTAGCGCCCTGTCTCGGAAAGCCTGTCCCCTCCTCCGGCCTTGGCGGGCACCTCCCAGGGTTGCCCTTGGGCTCATCGCCCCCGTGCCGGTGCTGCCTCGGCCACGCGCATCTGGTGGCCCTGCAGCAGCTTCTCTGACAGCTCGCGGTGGACTCTGCTGCCACGACGGTGGCTGGCAGGGCAGTGGCCAGCTTGTTGTTCAGTGAAACAGCTGAGCGTACGCGTGAGCACCTTGTAGCAGCGCTACCAGGCCCCGCCTGAGGGCAGGTGCGAGGGCTGCGGGGAGGACGGCACCGCTTGTGCCGCCTTGTGGGTCCCGGCACTGGTCCACGGGACCTCCCCTGCGGTGACCACCCCTCACGGGCCCCCCGGGAAGGCAGACGGCCCCGCGCCCGGGCATCCCCACAGCAGGGCCGGTGTGTCCTGCTCATGGGACATCCCGCCGCGGGAAGCCCACCTCTAGGCGGGAGGGCAGAGTGAATGCTCCAGGAAGTTCCGGGGGTTGGGGAGCAGATTGGTCAGGGGGCCCCCAGCGTGGGGAGGAGAGCCCACAGACAGCGCAGCGGTGACGGCCCCCAGCTCTCCTGCAGCCCCTGGTCAGGCTGGTAGGGGGGCGGGGGCGGGAGCTGCTCCTCCCAAACTAGGGCAGCAGGAGGAGGACGTCAGGAATTCACGGCGCAGGATGGAATGCAGTCGTGTGTGCTGCTCTCAGCCCGTCGGTAGCCAGGGCTGCGGCTGGACCGGCCCCTGGGGCTCTCAGGGTGACTGCAGTGCACCCTCGGCAACAGCCATCAGGGAGCTTGGAGAAGAAAGGTCTGTTACTCACGGGTCCTGGAGGTACACGGGGGGCCCCCTGGGGGCAGCGAGGTCACAGCTCACGGGGCGAGAGTGTGGATCTGGGGCTCTGCCTTTGCCAGGGTTGAGGGTAGGGGCCTAGGGTTTTGGGGGTTCACTCTTTCTTGGCGAATTTAAAGCGTAAGAGCGGGAATTAGGGCACGGGAGAGGAGAAGCAGGGTCCCTGAGGTGGTCAGTTATGCGGGTCACCCAGGGCCTTCTGGAAGGGGGACCTCATGGCGGCGGGGCGGCCTGGCTCCTTTCCTGGCCGTTTCACTGGTCACCGCGACTCACAGCTGCAGTGTGTTCATTCAGGTGGGCATCCGTGAAGTGGGCACCCCACAGCCAAAGGCTGAACGCCAGGTGCTCACGTTGCAGTGTATATACCACCCTTTCTTGGTGGATTTAAAACACAAGAGCAGGGCTTCCCTGGTGGCGCAGTGGTTGAGAGTCCGCCTGCCGATGCAGGGCACACGGGTTCGTGCCCCGGTCCGGGAAGATCCCACATGCCGCGGAGCGGCTGGGCCCGTGAGCCATGGCCGCTGAGCCTGCGCGTCCGGAGCCTGTGCTCCGCAACGGGAGAGGCCACGACAGTGAGAGGCCCGCGTACCGCAAAAAAAAAAAAAAAAAACAAAAACAAAAACACACGAGCAGGGAGCTGAGGGCTCCCGGCTGCCACCTGCCCGAGGTGCTGAGGGCTCCCGAGGGCTCGGTCGTGCAGCTGAGTTCCGGCCCTTCTGACCCTGTGCTATCTGGGCCGGCCGGAGAGCTGGGAACGCCAAGGAGGAGAAGCAGCTGCCCTGGATAGTCGGGGCTGGCGGGGCCGGCGGGTGACGCCTGCCCCTGCCTTGCAGATGTACGGGTCGCAGGAGGACGGCAGCATAGACGAGCACGCCCTGTCCAGCATCCTGAAGACCGCCTTGGGCGTGGCTGAACTGACCGTGACCGACCTCTTCCGGGCGATCGACCAAGAGGAGAAGGGCAGGATCACGTTCGGTGAGTGGCTGGGAGCTGGGGAGGACGCCCCTAGTGCGAGGTGGGGGAGGCACTGCCCCCTGCACTCTCGCCAGGCTCTCCTGAAACCTGGCAGGGCTGGGGTGGGAGCTTCCAGTCTCGCTTCTGCAGGCCGTTAACAGAAGCACGTTCCCAGCCCAGCTGTAAAGTAGGCGCCATTCCCGGGGCTGCGGCCGGGCTGAGGTCAGGGTCCCCGGTGGGGGAGGGACTCCGTGCCCGGCCCATCAGGACCGATTCCTGGGGCATCTCCTCTCCCGGGGTTTTGGCTGCGTCACCTGTCGCCACACAACGCGGGACAGCCGAGATCCTCGGGAACTGGGACCGGAACCCGCCTGGGGACCGAGGCCGGGGGTGTGGGGGCAGCAGGAGCCCCAGAAGGCGGCCCACTCAGTGCGCCGGCCCGCGTGCACATCTGAGGATGAGCCCATAATCTCCCTGAAGTAAGAGGAGACGTTTGCTCAGGAAAGGTCATTGTGCACGTTGTGTTTGGATGTGTTTTTAATCGCATCCAAATGTCAGGCAGGTGCCGCAGCGCGTTGGTCCGGGTGTGCGCGCCTGTCTGCGCTAAAGGGGGCCGCGCCTCCCGGGGAGCGGGTGCTACTGCCGAGGCTCGGAGCCCTGACCGACTGCAGACTCCCCGTGGAGGCAGCTCCGCTCCCAGCGGGAGCACGCGTTTCCCTGCAGCCGCTGGAGCTTGCAGTGCCCTGGGCCCGGGCCTCTGAGCATCACCGAGCCCCCAGGGTGCCCCAGCGCGAGCCCGAGGGCGCTCCCCACCCCAACGCCGGGACCCAGGGCCACCAGGAGACACAGAGCCGCGCAGGCCCCACGATGGCTCAGGGTGACTCTCTGTGCACCCGGTGTCCCCAGGGCCTAGCTGTGTCCATCGAGGCTCCTGCCTCGGGGGTATGAGGCCTCTGCCAGGATGTGAGCACGCAGAATACATCCCTGACTTGACCCTTTAGTTTCCCCAAAGCAGGAGTAGCCGAAAGGACGTGGGAGCCACCCTGGTCTTCACACAGAAAACTGAGGTGCGGTGCCTCTCGTGGCCTCCCGAGGGTCCATGTAGATGCTACGACGCCCCCAGGGTGTGAGTGGGGCGCCAGGGAGAGACCCCAGACTCTAGACCTTTGCCCCCGCAGGCCGGTAACCGAGGTGCCTTTGTCTTTCCAGCCGACTTCGAGAGGTTTGCCGAAGCGTACCCCGACTTCGCGGAGGAATACCTGTACCCCGAGCAGACGCACTCCCAGAGCTGCGCACAGACACCCCTGGCTCCCACCCCCAACGGCTTCTGCGCTGACTTCAGCCCCGAAAACTCGGCCGCTGGGACGGAGCCTTTTCGTAAGAAGCTGGACTAGGACGTAAGGTTCTGGCGAGACGAGGCATCTCCGCAGCCGCCGCCCCGTTTGCTGTGACAGCATCCGGGCTCCACGCTCCCACACGCGCTGTCCCTTTCCTGCCCTCGGGCCCGAGTCCTAGAGCAGCGCGGGCCCGAGGCCGTGGCTGTGCGTGCCCTGACGGGCGGGCGCGGTGAGCTCACGGGGGCGGCTCCTGGAGCTCCCTTCCCGGCGGCACTCGGGGGCCGGCCCGGGCGTTGCTCTCTTTTCACCTCGAGCCTCCCGTTTTGTTTCCAGCCTCTCCCACCGTCCCTGCTGGTCCGTTCCAGGCTGCGCAGGCCGGCGGCTGCCACACGCGCCTGAACGCGGGACGTGTCACCCGCGTACCGATTCCGGCACAGAGTCTCTGCCGACCTCGGTGGAATCGGTGGCCAGACCCGCCATCTGATTTTTCAACGTTTCTATATTTGCAGGAGCTCATGAGTATTTTATAAACTTCATTTAGATACTTCAGGAAACACTCAGCATTTTTTTACGAAAAGAGAATTGCTTTTCTACTTCATCTTCCTTGGAGGGTCAGGGGATGTTTACTTACAGGCCCTTTTCCTGACAGACCCTGAGGCTGTCTGGGGCTTTGAGCTAACTCTCCCTCCGGCCTCTCTCGACCAGGGAACTCCTCTCCGCTGAGGCACCCGGCCCGGAACCACTTTTTTGTCTCCTCGGTCCTTTACAAACCCCCTCTTTTTATACCAGCTTGGGGTTTCTGTTTCCGTGCGACATGATCTACTTCACCAAAGTGTCAGCTCCGATCAGAGCATTGAATGTCGGGGAGATGAGGTGGGCCGGGGTGTAAAAGGCGGGGGCGGCGTTTCCTGTCTCCCGGCCGGGTGCCCCAGGGGATGGTGACACCCTGGAAGGCCCTGCCTGCGCTGACTGTCCCCCCGTTCACACCAGGGTTCTCGGGGCATCTGGAGACAGATGAGCCTCGGGGAAGGAGGGAGTGGGAAGCAGCGGCAACGGGCAGTTGGGGCGCCCAGGAGGCCCGGGGGGCTCCAGTCCCTCTCTACGTCCGGGGGCGTCAGTGGGGCGCAGCGCCACCGGGCTCGGGGAGGGGCTCCAGGTGCTGTCTTCACTCTCATGAAACCACCTTGATTCATGTCCTTGTGACATAACTAGAAACCTGTCCTCAAAGCACAATGACAACCACACACTGAGTCTGTTCCCTGAAGCAAAGCCTCTGGGTCTGTTTGGGAAATTTTTTTTGGTTTCTAATTTCTCTTGGGGGCATCTCCATAGGAAGTGACCACCAGAGCCAGAAGTAAGGGGAAATGTTTACTAACTTCCTGAGGCTTGGAGATGTGCGTGTCTACGGTTAGACGTCAAAAAAAGGAAACACCCTTAACTTCCGTTCATTCCGAAGCCCCTCCTGCCCCACGCAGGGTGCGGGGTGACTGACATTCCAGGGCGCCGCCCGTCAGGCACAGAGCTTCCCGCACGGCCTTGGTAGCGACCAGGACTGACTTCATGATCGCGGGATGCGTGGAGTTTCATTTTTAAAAGAGAAAAACCCACACCTGGCAATGAAGGAGGTGAACGAACTGAGATGTTCCGAGGAAGGGCCTGGGCCCTGCGTCTGTGGATGAAGGGTTTTTGAATGAAATGCCGCTGTGCGTTTTCAGGAAAAAATCTCTGATAAACAGACATCGAATGGATGTTTGTTCCTCCTGATAACTCTTCTCTTTCGTAGCGACTTAGGGTCGCGGGCATCCAGAACTGTGAACGTACAGAGCTCGGGACTGAATCCCCTTGTGTGGGGCCAGGAGCCGCAGGGGCGCCCGCCGCCTGCAGAGGCCCTGCCGGGCGCGAGGGGGTGGGACGGGTGCCTCCCAACAAACTCGGGGTTTTCAATGGAACGAATAAAACGCAAAGTCTTATGTACTTGAGGACGTATTTGTTATGTGCGGTTTTTTTTCATCAGAAAGACAACAGCGGACGTGACGCAGGCTGTGACAGGAGAACCAGTCCCGCTGAGATTTCTTAGTGCTTTTCTAGGACGTTGGGGAAGCATCGTAATTGAACTTCTGTAGAAAAAGCTTTCTGGATGGCAAAGGGAGGGTCGGAGGTTTCACTGGCATGCAGACAGCCGCTGACGCCTCACAGAACTCAACCTCGTAGGCTGTTTGCCGACCTGCTGAGTTGGTTTCTGTAATTTCTCTGCGAAACACGCACCTTCTGTGTACGCTTTGTCGAGCGGAGAGAGACAGGAATCTTGAATTTGTCCTATTAAGTCAGTGAGGGATTTAGAAATAGAAGTGAAAGAAAGAGCTGGTGTACTGCAGTCCCGAAAACTGTAGAGGAGAAAATTGAGGTTGTGTAGCCAGCGGCTTCCGGATGGAGTGACACTTAGCATCGTGTTCATGTCGTAAGTCAGGGAAGCCGGAGAGGGAGCCCGTGGTCTGACCCCATCGGGGCGGCGGCGGACAAAATGCACCAGAATGACATTCATGCACCAGGGGTAGGCATTGGCCCTTCCTAACATAACAAATGGGTGTTGCCTTTGAAATTGGTTAAAGTTTGCTCAAGTCTTTAAGTGAAAAAAAGGGCCAAAGCAAGCCAAGGTCTGGACATTTCACATTCAAAGCTGGACACAGCTTCCCAGTCGAAGGAAGGGGACAAGCAGCCTCTGGGAGCTGCGGTGGGGGCGGGGGGGGGGCACACTGCCGCGGCTTGAGGGGGTTCCCAGCGCCCCAGAGGGGACGGGTGTTAAGGAGTGGTGGGCGCTCAAGGTGTTCCTGGTGGCGATTCCTACAGAAGCAGAAGGTTCACCTCTGCCCAACCCCCTGCCCCCATTTGCTGATCCGGCCGGAAGCCTTCCAGCCAGTGGGACAGTGGCAGACCCCGGCCCCCTCCTGGGGCAGAGCGCTGCACATGGGGATGCCGCCGAGAGCAGCAGGCGGCCAGTGGCCAGGACAGCCCATCCCTCCAGCCACGCAGGGCCCATCCTCGCTCCTTCCCGCGAGGGAGTGACGCACGTGATGTAATGGTCACTTCTGCAAACGCAGAGGCTCCGCCTCCTCCCAGAAAGTAAGATCCCGGGAACCCTCGCGTCCATCCCGGAGATGTTCACTCTTCTGGTGCTGGCAGACACCCCCCGATGCTCTGTCACACGGAAAACTAGGTTTTCCCTAGTCCCAAAGTGCCCGCTCCTCAACACTGCCGTTCCCTCTGTAAACTGAGGACACACACACACACACACACACGCACGCACGCACGCACGCGCACACACACACACACACACACACACACACACACACACACACACAGACGCGCGCGCGCCAGGCAGGAAGGCGGCTGCAACGGCGCTGCCGTCCTCACTTCCGGGGCCGGTTGTGTGGCTGAGGCCGGTATTTACTTCCTTCCTTCCTCCCTCCCCTCCCCCGTCCCCCGTCCCCCGTCCCCCTTCCTCCGTGCTCCCTCCCCCTCCCCCACCACCCTCCCCCACCACCCTCCCCTCCCCCACCACCCTCCCCCACCCCCTCCCCGCTCCCCATCCCCCGCCCCCCGTCCCCCTTCCTCCAGCCTCCCTCCCCGCTCCCCCACCCCCCTCCCCCGTCCTCCCGTCCCCCCTACCCCGTCCCCCGTCCCCTGTCCTGTGGCCCCCACCACACCTTGGACGGTTGGGTCTTTGCCCAGTGAGACGACTCACATTTTCACTCCAAAGTATCCGGAGCCTGTGGTCTTGCCTCTGCTGGTCACAGGATTTGTCCTGAAAGTGCGGAGAAGCACCCAGAGGAGCCCCGGGCCCCCTTCCCCTGCTGCCGTTAGCACCCGTGACACCCCCGGCCCTGTCACGTCGCCGGCCGGAGGAGCCCAACGGCTGGTGGCCATCTGAACTTGCAGCGCGGAGGCTCCGCGGTGTCCCGAGTAGGAGTGTCTCATCCAGCGGAACGGAGACCCTCAAGACGGACAAGCCCAGAGCTGCAGAGAAGAGAACAGAAGCATGTGGCTGGCTCTCGGGCCAAGATTCAGGGCAGCGACGGGTTACCCCTCGCTCACCTGTCCTGGGGCAGCTCCAGCTGCCTGTCCCCGCGCGTCCCCGTCTGCCAGCGCAGCCTCTCTCCCGGGTCCAGCCAGGCGGCCGCACAGGGAAGAGAAGAGCCCGACGCTTCTGCACAGAAATAAAACCCTACCGCTGCTCACATGTCCCCGGCCAGAGCGCAGCACGTGGCACCCGAGTGCCACAGGCTAGGGCATCCCACAGACGCAGAATCACACAGGCCACACCCCGCGGTCCCCGGCCATGAGGGTGAGAAGAGCGTTCCCACGGGCCCCCGGGCGTCGCGGACGTGCGTTGTGCGCAACCAGCTCGAAGCACAGCCTGCATGCCACGGGGGCACCCATTAGGACGGGCCCCGGTCTCTGAAGCGTCAGAAGTCGTTCTCCTCCCGTCAGGCCGGCGGCTTCTGGTGGGGGCTCGCTCAGAGCTGCCAGGCTTCCCTTGCGGTATGATAAATCCCTTCTTGACGTAACACGAGCTGGGCGGCGGGAGTCAGCCGCCAGTGAGGTCCGCAGGCCGTGCTGCCAGAGCCGCAGGGGCGGGAAGGAAGTCCACCCCCGGCACAAGTGCATCAGGATGACGACAAGCATTTCCCCTCGAGGACGGGGGTCCGGTGCGAGCAAGCCGACGCCCAGAGAAGGGGCCGCGCTGGGAGCTAAGTCCTGGGCCCGTGTCTGACAAGGCGGGGTCCGGCCCGGCCACGCCAGCCGGGGCTGCTCTGGTCGCTCGGCTCCGGGTGGGCATCCGTGCCTCACCCAGCGCCTCCGTCCCCTGCCGTGCTGTACTCGCTGGGTCGGCTGGGAAGAGAGGCAGGCCCATAGCCACCAGCCGCATCCCGCCCTGGGCAGGGGCACCTGAGATACGCACTACAGAGAAAACACCACGAGCCCATCGTGTAGCAATGTGTGGGCCCAATGGAGCAAAGACTGGGTAGAAAGCTGACCGAAAGAAACACCAAGGGTCCTATCACAGGTGACGGAGGCCCAGGGAAGGGGAGGTTAGGACAGAAAAACCTATTGGACAGAATAACGGCCAGAGTTTTCCCAAATCTAACAGCTCAGATATCCAAGAGGCTCCACTCGCCACAAGCAGAAGAAATATAACAAAAATACGGCAAAAGGCACTTTACAAAAAATTCTGGAAGCCGCTGGTAAAGAGGTAATCTTAAAAGCAGCCAGAGAAAAAGAAAATACTATCATGGAACGAAGGTAAGAGTGACATGCATGTGGAAACCTGGCTCTGCAGAAAGAATTAGTGTTATTTAAAGAGAGACCGTGAAAACTTAAAAACGTATTGAAAGCCTTCAGAGAAAACAAAATAAAAACACAGAGGTATGACTAGTTAATAAGCCTATAGATAAATAAAATGGGATAGCTTAAAATAATAATTTCACCTAGACTAAGCAGGAAAGTAAGAAGAAAAAAATAAAGAACAAAGGACAGATGATACAACTAGAAAACAAACAGCGTGGTAAACTTAAATCCAACTGTACCAGTAATTACATTAAATATAGACTAAAAACTCCTAAAGGACAGTCGCTGGACCAAATTAAAAAGCAAACAAAAAACCCTAACTATATGCTGTTTAAACACATGTTGAAAGTTTAAAAAAAAAACAAAAAACGGAAATATATGTAATGTGCAAACATAACCACAAGACAGCTGATGTAGCAAGATTAATAATATCACAGTAAGTGACCTTTAAGAGGAGAAGGATTACGGTGTCAAAGACAAACACTGCAGAGCCATGAAGGGTTCAGTTCACCCGAGGACACAGTCCTCCTAAAGGGGTACATCCCAGTGATGTACCTTGAAATATACTAAGCAAACATAGGCAGAATGAAAAGACGCAATAAGTAAATCAGCAAACATAGCTGGAGATGTTCACACAATTCTCTCAGTCGTCTATAGAACCACCAGGGAAAGAAGCACAGTTCTGTAGAAAATTTGAAAAACGCTGTTTACCAAATTGACTTCATTGCCATTAAAAATGCACATGAAGCAGTTGGCAAAATAGACTCCGTGCTTGGCTCGAGAGTAAATCTCAAAATATTTAAATCGTACAGTGTGTGTTCTCTCATCCAAAGGAAGCCGCCCATATTCCAGGGGCAGGACCGACCTCCATGGCCCCCCAGCCACACGAGAGTCTGGCAGGGGTCTACCACAGGATTGTCAAGAGCTGCTCGGGCTCTGATTAGTTCTTTTCAACTTAATAAACGTTAATGAGGCCACAATCTTGCTTTTGGTCAAGATGGAGGGGCAGAGGCTGCCATCCTGGAAGGGGATTTCGGGTAGAAACTCAGATGGGTTTTGCCTGAGTCGTGAAGAAGTCGTAACCCCCTCGGCCAAACTCGACTCTGGTCTTGCTACACAAAGCTTAAAAGCAAGACCTGAAAGAATGACCAAACTCTTTGTAAGTAGCTTACCTGCAGCCCAAAGTTCGAGAATATTCAGAGGAATATACAACTACCCAGCATTCAAGGGGTCAAATTCACAATGACTTGCATCCCATCAGAGGTCACCTAGACGCAAAAAAGCAGGAAGGATGATCTACAATCAACGAAAACAGACCCAGAAGTGACTCGGGTGATGGAATTAGTAGATGAAGGCGTTGACAATCATTATGCAAAATCCGTGTTCAAAAGCTAGCTGGAAGCAAGACTAACCATGTGTAGTTAAGACATGACAGGTGTATTTAAAAGACACAAATCGAAATTCTACAGGTAAGAACTACGATGTTTGTGACGGAAGATACCCTGATTGGGATTAAGGGTGGCTTTGACATCACAGAGGAGACAGCAAGGGAACGTGAAGAGTAGTAGTACAAACTGTTCAAAACAAAACAGAGAAAAAAGACCAACATTTGCACTGAGCACCAGTGAGTGTGAGACTTCAAGTGGCCTGATATATATACCACTGGAGTCCCAAGGGCAAACAAAAATATTTGAAGAAATACTTTCCCAAATTCAGTACAGACTATAAACCCCTGGGTCCAAGGAGCTCAATGAATTCCAAGCACAGGCGCCATGGAGGAAACACACCAGGAGCATCGTAATCGAGCGCTTAAAATGATGATAAAGAGAAGGTCAGCCACCAGAGGAAAAGGACACGGCAACGACCGTGTGCACAGAGCAGATTCTTCATCAGAACGACAGAAGCCACGCCCATAAACTACGCAAAGAAAAAGAACACGGTCAACCCAGAATTCTTCACTCGGCAAAAACAGCTTTCACAACAGAGAAATAAAAATGCTTTTAGACACAAAAGCTAAAAAAATTTGTCACTGGCTGGCAGACCTCACTACACAGTGTGTGAAAGTAAGTCCTTACAGCAGAAGGAAAGTGATTCCATTCTGAGATCTCGATCCACACGGAGGCCTGAGGAGGCTCAGAGCTGGAATCATGTGGGTAATAGAAACACTTGTTTCTCATCATTTAAATCTCTGTAAAGGATGACTGAGTATCTAAAGTAAAACTGACAATGCATTCTGGGGTTCATAACACAGAGGTGACAATGGCACAGAGGCCGGGAGGGGTGACTAGAAGTGGCCCCAGGTCCGTCCTAATGACATGTACAGCAGTGTGATGCCACTGGAAGGTGACACGAAAATGACACAGCAAAGAGATACGACTAAGAGTCCAACAGGGGAAGCAGAACGTGGGGCTTGAAAACTCCTCAGTCTGAAGGACAGCAGGAACGGTGGTAAAGGGGGACAGAGGGCACAGTGTAGCAGATGGTAGATGTAACCCAACTGTATCAACACTACATTAAACGTAAATGGTCAAACACCCCAATCAGTCAGCAGAAATCGTCAGATTGGATGTAAAAGCAAGAACCAACCACAAGAGGCCTGCAGGAAGCACACTTTACCCGGCCACCAATGGGCCAAAAGGAAGAGGACAGTGCCAACTCCATCCAAAGAAGGTAGGGCAAACGTTGATCTCAGAGCCCAAGTGGTCAGCGGGTGTAAGAGAGGTCATTTCACGTAAGGATTCAGCTCCCAGGAGGCCATGGCAACCCTAAGAGAGCTTCCACGTGAACCATGCAAAGACAGCAGAACCACAAGGACTATAAGACCAGCCCCCATGGCTGTGCCTCAAGGTTTCAACGCTTCTCTCCCAATGACGCACAGGACAAGGGTACGAAACTGATCTATACCTTACACCACGGTAATTTTAAGTGGATCTTATGCATAAGGGTAGAACCCAAAATTTTAAAACTCTTAGAGGAAAACTTTTTTTGTGAAAATTTTTGTGACCTTGGGTTAAGTAAAAATTTCTCAGACATGGCACTAAAAGCAGGATTCATTTAAAAATTTGATAAGTTGGGTTTCATCAAAATTAATAACTTCTGTTCTTCAAAAGACTCTATGAAGAGAATGAAAAGGCAATCCAAGATTGGGAAGGATATTTACAAAGCACCTGATAAAGGACTTGTATCCAGAATATGTAAAGAACCCTCAAAACTCAATAATAATATAACAAACAAACAACCCAAATGTGCAGAAGATTTGAACGTCCACTTGACAAGAAGTGATACTGATGGCAACCACACACATGAAGGACTGCTGAAACACTTAGTCATTGGAGAAATGCCAATTTAAACGGTAATGGGATACTACTGCACACTTATTAGAATAGCTAAAATTTAAAAGACCGGCCATTCTAAGTGTTGCCAAGGACGTGGAGCAATGGAAACTCTTGCACTGTTCTTGGAAATGTCAAACAGTATCACCACTTTGCAAAACAACCTGACAGTTTTTAAAAACAGTTAAACACACATCAACCAAATGACCCAGCCATTCCACAACTAAGCACTTAACTCAAGAGAGATGAAAGCACATGTCCACACAGAGACTTGTGCACAAGTGTTCACAGGGGTTTTATTTGTAAGAGTCAAACGTCCATCAACAGGTGAATGGATGAATAGATTATATGCTCTATCTATACGATGGAATACTACTCAGCAATGAAAAGGAATTCACGGATTCGTGTAACAACACAGATTCAGCTCAAACATGTTAAGTGGGAGGAAGAGACCAAAAAACAGTCCTTACTGTAGGTTCCACTTATATAAAATCCTAGGAAGAAAAAAGGAATCTACAGCTGTCGGACGAGCGGTTGCCTGGGTGGGTGGATAAAGATGGATACGCAGGAGCGCGACGACTGTCCGAGTGTGATGAACATTATCCTCATGGCGCTCGTGTCCCGTGGCCACATAAACGGCCTCCCAAATTGTGCACTTGAGACCCGCACTGTTTATGGTATGTCGATTAACCCCCAATAAATCTGTCTGTAGAGCGAGGACACAAATGACAAAATAATGACAGAAAATACAGTTAAGTTTTGTGCAGACGGTGGGATTACAAAGTTTCCTTTGTCCTCCAATCTCGTTCTTTTTCGGCATTGTTTTGGCTACTCTGGGTCCCTATGCATTTTAGAACCAACTGGTTGAGCTATTCAAAAGAGCCAGTTAGAATTTTGGTTGGAACTGGGTCAATCTATAGTCAGTTTGGGAAGAAATTAACGTCTTAATGATACTGAGCCTTTAGATCACGGACATGGTCTTACCACTCCACTTCCTCCGGCCCTTTTAGTTCTTCAGCAGTGTCTAGATTTCAACATTCACGTCTTGCACGCACGCATTTTATGCCTAAGCATTTTGTTTCGGATACTGTTGTAGATGAAATTATTTTACATTTTACTTTATAGTTGTTTCCTGCTGGTATGTAGAAATACAATTGATTTCTGTGTATCCTGTGACCTTCTAAATTCACTTGTTAATTCTAGCTTCTGTTTTGCAGATTCATTAAGATTGTCTCCATAGGTGATTACGTCATCTGCAGATAAAGGTCATCAATTTCCCGATTTTCTTTGAACTCTCTTATCACACAACCAAACACTAGCCAATGTGTAAGAATCACTGAGACCCCTACCTCTGACTGTCTTCTTCCTGGCTAAGGTACAGCCCTGTGCACTGCTCAGGTATCTGCCCACTGGGAAGATTTCCCTGTGTCTTCCGAGCATGGCTGCACTGCTGCAGGCTTCCACTCCCCGGTGGGATCGGTACACTGTGGGATCCATGTTTCCGCAGTCAGATGGTCATAAGAAACGCCCGTGAAGCCCAGGTACGGGTTAACGGGGTGATACCGGTGCAACAAGGGGGGCACCTGTTCCTGGCAGCTTAGTTGCGTCTGCAGCACCCGCCCGAGCCTGAAAGCGTGTATATTGCCTCCACTTGGTGGTGGCAAATTGCTGTCTGTACCAAACTTCATGGGTTGGCTGGTTAATTTATGCCAGGCAGCTCAGCTTATAGGCTAACTGAGTTTCTTTGAGTTTCTACTATGGCTCAGCGGTATACTAATTCAAACGGAGCATAAGGCTTTTCAGAAGACTGTTTGGTTATTCTCCAGAACTCCAAGTGTTTGCACTGAGTCCCTGCAGGGGCTGCCAGGGGCTCCACGCTGCATCTCTATCTTCCAGAATCTTCCACGCCCCATGGGTCTGGCCAGGTCAGTGTTTCTCAGAGTGTGGCCCCACAACCAGCAGCAGTGGCATCCCCCGAGAAGTTGTTAGGAATGCAGGTCCCCAGGTCCCACCTCAGACCTGCTGACTCAGAGTCTCTGAGGGTGAGACCCAGAATCCTTGCTTTGGGTGCGGGCCAGGGTTTACGCTGGTGACTTGGGAACTGTGCTAGGTCACAGCCCCCTCTTGCCAGTGCCGCCTGCTCTGCGCTCCCCTCAAAATGAACCCTATGAATAACTTGGGAAGCAGGCCCGCCCACTGGCCTCCTCCTCCGTCTCTGCAGCTGCCCCTGCGGGCTTGGCCGGTCTTCCCATCACAGACCCTGAGCTGGCCTGACGGAAGCCCTTCGGGAAGCGCAGTCCTAGGCTCCAGCCTCGGCACGTGGGAGCTTGGGGTGCAGGGTCCAAGCGTCTATCCGGACAGATGGCCACAGCAGCATGGAGTGCCCGGGGGTGCTTCCAGGCTGCTGGCGGCTTTTCTTTCCGTCTGCTCGCTGCCCTTTGTCCCTTGGTGAGGAGAAGCCAGGCCAGGGTGGCCAGGACCCTCTGAGCGCAGGAGGCCGCTGAGCAGACCCCGGCGCTGCCCTGAGGGTCGCTGCCGGAAGCGATCGTCATTTCGGTCCCTTTCGCACCGTGTGAGGGTGGTCAGCAAGCAGAGGGGAGGACGGAGGCTGGGCCACCTCACGGACGTCGTGTGACCTGTGAACTTGGGGTGAGGCCTTGTCTGGCCACCTGGAGCCCGGCATCCTGGTCTGGTGTCGATGCCTGCAGCAGCGTAGGGTCAGAAAGGGCGAGGGAGCTGTAGCAGAGGTGCTCCCATGGGCTCTGCGCCCAGCGCCCAGTAGGGTCCAAGCACCACGGTTCTGCTTGGCCCCTTACGTCTAAAGCAAAGCCAGAGGGAGCGCGGCCTGAACTGAGCCCCAAGTGCCCTGCCAGTGCCCTGAGCAGGGCATCTTCTCCCACCCTCTGTTGGCACCGCCCCCGAGAGTCCCTTCTTCCCTGGAAGCAGCAGGACGCCTGAAGCCAGCTCTCCTGCACCGCACTCCTCCCCCTCCAAGGCTTTGCGCGTCCAGATTAAACTAGCCTGGGCTGCTGGGACCATGTGTCGGGAGGCTCCGACATGTTCTCAGCTGCTCCCCTCGAGAAAGGGCCTGTTAAGGTTCTTCTTTGTTGTGGGATGAACTGTACCCCCAGATTCAGATTGTGAAATTCTAAGCCCCAGGACCTCAGAATGTGGCCTTAATTGGAGCTGAGGTCTTTGCGGAGGTAATCAAGCTAAAATGGAGCATTAGGTCCGGCCCCGATCCAACGTGACACAAACACACACACGCGTGCACACACACACAGAGAACACCGTGTGGGCGTGAAGGCGGAGATGGGGCGACGCTTCTACAAGCCAACGACACCAAGGATGCCAGCAAACCCCAGAAGCTGGAGGGGGGCCTGGAACTGACTCCCCCTCAGTCCTCGAAAGGAGGCAGCCCTGCCGACGCCCTGATCTCAGCCTTCTGGCTCCAGAACAGAGAGGACGCTATTCTGTCGTTTAAGCCACCCCATCGGTTACGGCGATCACCCTGAAAACCCAGCCGGGGACCGACCCCATCACCAGTGTGGTGCCACCTGAGCTCTCCAGCTCTTCCTAACAGAGCTTCGGGGTGGCGGCCCTCCAGCCAGGCACCTCCTGACGGACGTGCATCTGGGGATGAGGAAGCACCTCCCCTCTGCTGTTGGACTGCTGTGCTCACCGGGCACCACTACCCCGGCCTCACCTGCAGGTGGCTTTCTGAAGCGCGGATAGAGTTCTGCGTTTATCCACCATGGCTCCAGCCTCTCGGGAACCTCGAAGGCCTTGACATCAGCGCGTGGCCTTTGTCCTCCCGTGGATGGGCCCCCCGTCGGGGGAGCACCCACGCTGCGTTCCAAGTCAGGGTGAAGCAGGCTGCTCGAGACAGGACACAGGGCAACGTCCAGCAGCGACCTCCTCGGTTGGCGGCACCCAGATGGGTGTCACCATTGGGGCAGAGCCACTCTGGGGGCAGCAGCTGGCAGCCAGAGCCCCGGGCTCTCCCCTGGGCCCCCCCACGGGCTCTGCGGCTGCAACGGGTCCACAGCAGACAGCGAGCGACTGCCCTGAGGGTCGGCAGGACGATACTCTGAGATACTTCGTCCATCCAGGGCCCTGAGCCAAAAGCAGCCACGCCAATAATAAACCTTGGGCAAAGCTCCAAGCATGCGAAGGCCGCCGTCTAATCAGCTCTAACCCCACAGGTTCCACCGCACAGGTGCCGACGGGGGGGCCCTGCCGGGGACGATGCAGGTGCCGACGGGGGGGCCCTGCCGGGGACGTTGGAGGTGCACAGGAGCCGGGCAGCTGCCTGCTCTGTCTTCTGCGGCCAGGCTGCGGGCCCAGCTCCCACGTCATTCTGCTCCAGCGCACCCGGGCTCCTCATCCTGCGTCACCCTTAGAAGAGGGGCGGGCGGGGCGGGGGCGCTCCTGGGCGCGCGACTCTTCTCCTCGGTGCAGGTTCGCTGTTGGGCTTGAGCCACAGCTGCTCCCACCTCCCCGGCCCCGGCAGGGTTTGCTCTGCTTCCCAGGTGTTTCCATCTAGTATCTGTGCTTTTTGTGTGTGTGTGGTACGCGGGCCTCTCACTGTTGTGGCCTCTCCCGTTGCGGAGCACAGGCTCCGGACGCGCAGGCTCAGCGGCCACGGCTCACGGGCCCAGCCGCTCCGCGGCACGTGGGATCCTCCCGGACCGGGGCACGAACCCGCGTCCCCTGCATCGGCAGGCGGACTCTCAACCACTGCGCCACCAGGGAAGCCCTAGTATGTGTGCTTTTAACATACACATCTGAGCTCACTGGCTCTGCTGTGTTCCTGTGACCCTGCCCATTAGGCCCAAACCTAGGATCACTCCTCTTTCTTGAAACCCATTGTGGAGCATCTGTGGGGAGAGCCCGCCTGCTGTGATGCCACTGGTCACAGATTCAAGGCGGCACATCACCATCTTCTGAAATCCCTGCCCCTCCCCGGGTGTACGGAATGAATTGCGTCCCCAGAATTCATGCTGAAACCCTAACGCCCGTGCGGTGGTCCAGGAGTCGGGCCTCTGGGAGGTGGTCAGGTCACGGGCTGAGCCCTCATGAGTGGCCCCAGTGCTCTCATAAAGGTGGTGCGAGGACTTGACTTCCAGCCAACACTTCCCTGTGCGTAAGCTGCCCCGCCTGTGGCGTTTCTGTTAGCACAGCCAGCGGAAGCCGGGACCCTGAGTCGTGGGCTCTTCCACGGGTCCCAGTCCTGCCTGGAAGAGCAGCCCCTGCCGGTGCTTCCCCGGTACCAGGTACCAGCCCTGTCCTGGGCACCAGCCCCTGGTGGGGAGGCTGCCGGAGGGGCAGTGAGATGAGCCAGGGTGCTCTGCGGGCCCCTGTACAGGGTCACTGCTTCTGCGGCACCGCCGAGGAGGGACATACGGCCCAGACAGGGTGGAGAGCAGCTGGCGTGGACACCCCTCTGCAGCCAGCGCAGGGCAGGAAAATCAAAGCTCACACGGAGTGGGGAGGGGAGGGTTACGGCCCAGGCTTGGGTCACCAGGGCCTCCACCATGTGCAGAGCCAGGGTGCCACCTACCTTGATGCTGTCCTGCACCTGGGGGTCCTGGGCCTGTTGGTGGTCTGGGGACTCCATTCCTCCGCGTCATGAATGTGCAGTCTTGCTGGGGGTCATCTCAGCAATGATTCCGAATCAGTCCGTCCTGAGCCAGTATCGACAGCTGTGGCTTTCCGGGCTGTCCCTGGAAATCGTGTTCCGATGCGAGTGTGATTCGAGCCCCTTGGTTCCAGTCGATTCGCTCTCCATGTGGGCAAAGCGCGACGACGCTTCGCTCCTTGCTTGACGCGCGCGGACACTGGGTCCTGCGAGGGGTCGGCTCTCGGGCCACAGAAGGACCCGCGTCCCCGCAGCCCGGATCCGGGCGAGGATCGGGTACCTCGCGGCCGGGGCGCAAGACCGGAGGAGAGAAGGCAGAGACCCGGGCGGGGTCTCCGCGGCCCGGCTAGGGACGCCCACAGGACCCCAAACGCCAGACGCAGAACCCCTGCCCCCAGGCCGGCCCAACTCGAGTGGGACCGGCTGGTGGAGGTGATGCCCCCAGGGCGCCAGACCTCGGGATGGGCGGCCGCGGCGGGAGGAAAGGACGGAACCGACGTCTGGGGAGAGGGGTCGGTGCAGCATCGGGAAGGCGGCCCCTGCGGCAGCGGCGGGAAGAGGGAGAGTGGGCAGGAGAGGGGGAGGGAGGCAAGACCCGGCTCGGCCCCGCGGGATCCCGCGCTGTGCCCCGCGCGCCCGCCGCCCAGCTTCCTCCCCGGGCGGAGCGGCGGGTGGGCCAGGGGAGCCCCCGCCCCAGGCAGATGCGCGGGGCAGCCCCGGGGGGCGCAAGCTCGAGTGGGAAGGAGACGGAAAACCGCCCGTCTCGGTCCTGCGAGGCCTGGGACCCAGAAGGGACCCTGCTGCCACTCGCCCCAGGCTCCGGGACGCGCGAGGCCTCGGGCAGAGCGCGCTGCTGGCCGCTGACTGGCGCCGGCGGTCGGTCCTGGGGGGCGGGGCTCGGGGGCGCGTCCGGGCTCGTCCTCCGCCCACCCGGGGCGGCACGGAGGCGGAGCCAGGGCGGGTGAGCGCCCCCGGTGGCCGGCGGGGCGGGTCCCGGCGACAAGATAAGAGCCCGGAGCGCAGCGGAACCCGAGCGGGAGCTTCCGTGGACGCTCGGTGTCAGGACCCCAGCAGAGTCGAGGCTGGGGCGCACAGGTGAGGCCGGGCCGCCCCGTGGCCCGCTCCCCGCACAGGTGCCCCTGCGCTTCCTCCGGGCGCTCCGCTCCCGCCTCTGAACCCGAAGGCTGCGGCCGGGGGGCGCCGGGCCGGGGCGAGCACCGTCGGGGAGCGCCGTGTCCCACAGGCTGCGGCGTCTCCAAAAGTCGCCAACAGTTGGGGTGCACAGCGCCGCGACAGTGCCGTTGGCGATCTTAAGGTGAGGTGGCCGAGAGGTGCGAGCCCCGGAGCGGGCACGGGGCTGATGTGCGCCCCCGTGGCCCCTGGCCCCATCCTGCCCCAGGCTCGGAGAGACGGGGCAGGGGCCGGCTGCCCCGGCTTCCCTGAGGCGCTTACCCCTCCCTGCTGAACCAGACCTGCCCGGGGTTGGGGGCACCTGGGCAAGCGGCCCCCAGAGCCAATAGGGGTGATTTTCTCAGCCATCGCTTCTTCTCACAGGGCTTAGTCTTTGACTTTTAAGGTGGGGCAGGGGTGCAGGGTTGTGGGATGCTGAGCGTCCAGGCTGCAGGGTCGGACTGCAGCTCTGTTTCTGTTCTCGGTGCAGAATCACACTTTCTAAGCACCACATTCGCTTTCTGTACCCAAACCTGGCCTCTGAGGCCGGGGCTTCAGGGGTGGGGTGAGCTCACCCCAAATGCAGAGCCGGGGTCTCCCTGGCAGGTGGTCCCCGATGCGCCTGCGAGGGCCGCTGTCAGAGCAAACCGGCCGGGATCTGGAGCCTGCCCGGCCGTCTCCGCTGGACCCCGCTGCAGGCCCGTCCCTCCCGCTTCTCCCCACCCCCAAGTCCCTTCTGTCCCTTTTCATTCATCTCAGGAATGTGCTGTTGTGTTTGTCACAGAGACGTGGTGCATACAGTGACGTGTCGTGGGTTTCTGTTCAAACTTGGGTGCAGAGGAAAATAACCCCTTTACCACTACCATCTGCTACCTGCTGCTTCAGAGTGTGTGTGTGTGTGTGTGTGTGTGTGCGTGTACACGTGCAAGCGTCTGCAGTTGAAACATCCAAATGCCAGAAGAAGTCATATTTGAAGCTGCCCTGGGCCTCGAGGGCCCATCTTGCTCTCGGCCACGTAATTTCTGTGTTACGCACTGTGTGTAATTCCTTCTGTTCTCCTTGATTATATTACCCAGAGTTTCAAGAAGGTAACCTGGAGATGATTTCCCTGGTAAAGCTACTACGTGCAGGAGCTAGTCCTGTAAACCCCCAGGTAAATCCTGACTGGAAGGATTTACCTGACCGGGAGCTCTTGTCCCTGCCCAGCCCTTCCAGGTGTGGCCACAGGTGGACGTGGAATGTGCAGCCATTCCTTGAAGGAAACTCTTGTAATCGTTCCTTTGAAACTTTGAATTCCCGTGGCTGACTCTGGTTTTAGAATTTTGCTTTTGCCTTTGGTCTCTGAGTATAAAGAATGTATGTGCACTGTCGTATTTGAAGATTGTCGAGACGGGGCAGGGGTGCAGGGTTGTGGGGTGCTGAGCGTCCAGGCTGTAGGGATGCTGCCAATTACTCCCCGGCCATGTGGGGAGTGCGGAGGTAGCATCTTGCATTATTACTAGATTAGAGAGGACACAGCCTTGCACTTTGATGGGAATGGAGAGGGGTGCGTGGGAAGGGGGGAGGGGAGCAGAGTCTGTCCTGAGGTCTCCACGGCCCGTCTCCCAGCCCCACGAGGAAGGCAGCTCATCTCCTACCGTCCTCAACCCTGGCTGTGTCCTCCTGGGTGCTTGGAGTGCGTTTGCTCTGCCCCCCAAAAATGGCTGGAAATGCCTCAGATCTGTGCTCAGGCCACCCGGTGCACCGTGATCCGGCTACTAAATCAGTGCATCCCCGTGTGTTTCTCTTTCATACTGGCTGTAGACCAAGAGGGAGGAAGCTCTGAGTCCAGGAGGCCATGAGTAAGAGCAGGTGCTCTGTGGCACTGATGTCTTCCGTGGTGGCCACAGCAAAGGAGGCCAATGCCACGGGCCCGAAGGCGGTGGAACTCGTCCTGGTCAAGGAACAAAATGGGATGCAGCTCACGAACTCCACCCTCCTCAACCCCCCGCAGAGCCCCGCGCAGGCCCAGGATCGGGAGACCTGGAGTAAGAAGGCCGACTTCCTCCTCTCGGTGATTGGCTTCGCTGTGGACCTGGCCAACGTCTGGCGGTTCCCTTACCTGTGCTACAAAAATGGCGGGGGTGAGTGCGTCCCCCCTCCCCCGCGCCCTCCTGCCAGCCAGGGCCACACGGCTGGCATCTGGAGGAATGCGGCATAAGTGGGGCGCAGTTTCCCCAGATGAATGTCCTGGAGCCGATGCTGAGGCCAGGAAAGCAGGTCCCCGAGCGAGTGGTCAGAGGCACCGTGGCTCCGCTTTCTGTTTCCAAAGGTGACTTTCACTTTGGAAAAGAAAATTCTCCAAGGCCCAGAGAATGGTATCTTTGGTTGATTTAACCCGTGTTTACAAGCATGCAGAGGCCCTTGGCCGTTGACAGCACCAGAGATGCCCTGGGAGTGTGCCCGTCCCCCTCCCCCTGCACAGCCGGGAGTGTGCCCGTCCCCCTCCCCCTGCACAGCCGGTCCCAGAACTCCCGTGTGTGGGCTTGAGGCAGAAAACTAAGAGATGGGCCAGGGTCACCACGAAAATTCGAGCTGAGAAGCAGTTAGGTTGGCGCCTGTTTCCCGTGAGCCCCCCGACTCTGCCAGCCCCTGTCGGGGATCACTCCATGCCACACACCTGGGGCTTCGGGAGGCTTCCTTGGGGAGGGCCTTCCAGGGTGCCTGGGAGTGGGTCGGCGTTTTGGCACCCCACCGGAGACCTAAGCAGGTACAGAAGTTGCCCCAAGACAGGCATCAGTCTGGGGTCTCCCTGTCTCCCCCGCCCTCCCTGGAAGAGAGCCGAGACAAAGCCCTTATCTGAGGGGGAGCCAGAGGGCTTAAGGAGGCTGAGCCTGCGGGGCCTGAACTTTGTGCCCTGAGCGAGGCTGCAGGTTCCACATGCCAGGGGCCGGGCAGGGTCACATCCCGAGGATTCACGGCTCAGGAGGGGGGAGGGGGACACAGGGCAGGCCCTGCCGCGCAGGTGGGGAAGGGACGGCGCCCAGGAGCAAAGCCACGACGTGGGCTGACCCGTGACTTGGGGAGGGAGCTGACCGGAGTCTTGGACAGCGGGGGCCAGGCATGGAGGCAGGAAGCTCACCGCCCCTGCCTGCAGGGAGCTTCAGGGAGAAACAGGGACAGGAGACGGACGACAAGGGTCGTGCCCAGGACACACGTGGTCTGCTGGGACAGCCGAGCCCTCTCCCCAATGACAACAGGCCAGCCCGTCCTCGGCCGCAGGCTGAACACGCTGTCGTGTCCCCCAGGTGCCTTCCTGGTCCCCTACCTGCTCTTCATGGTCATTGCCGGTATGCCGCTTTTCTACATGGAGCTGGCCCTCGGGCAGTTCAACAGGGAGGGCGCTGCCGGCGTCTGGAAGATCTGCCCTATCCTGAAAGGTAATGGCGGGGACGGCCCCTTGCACGCGGTGTGGACCAGGGCAAGCCTGGAGCGATTCTGAAGCAAGTCAACCCCAGCTGTGTGCGTTCAGTCCTGCTTTGCTGGGTGTCTAGGCACGTGGACACATCCTTTTAATGTTGGTCCTACTTTAAAGCTCTGTAATGACTAAGGATTTGAGTGTGTCTGCTTGTTCCCAGGTGAGGCCAGCCTGCAATGGATGAGTAGTGTTGTTTTGTCAAAGTGCTAAAATAGTAGAAAAGATAAAGCAGACTCCTAGCTCTAGATCTGTCATCTGTCATCTATAATCTGTCATTCATCCATCTCTGCATCTGTATTAGTTTGCTAGGGCTGCCTTACGAAGTGCTGCAAACTGAGTGGCTTAAATAATAGATGTTTGTTGTCTCGAAGTTCTGAAGTCCAAACTCAAGGCGCTGGTGAGGTTGATTCCTTCTGAGGGCTGGAGCGGGGGCGCTGCTCCAGGCCTCACTCCTTGGGTCGTGGGCGGCTGTCTTCTCCCTGGGTCTTCACATCCTCCCTGCATGTGTGTCTCTCCATCCAAACTTCCCTTTTTACAGGGACATCAGTCACACTGAACTAGGGCCCACCTCTGTAAAGACCCTGCCTCCAAATAAGGTCACATTCTGAAATACTGGGGGAAAACGTCAACAAATGAACCTTGGAGGCCACGATCCAACCCACAGCACGATCTATCTACCATCTGTGGTGGAGTTCTTCCTTTTGATGGCCTGCTGGGTGAACCCTAAGGCATGAGCCCCTTTCTCCTAGGCTAGATGATGCACAGCTCGCCCAGCAATACAGCTGCAGGGAACCCCTGGCCCAGCTCACCCCACACACCTCTGCAGGGCGAGGCAGCAGCTCTGGGTTCAGGTACCAGTGCTGGGCATCCCCTTAGCAGGATTTGCTCACAGCAGTCAAAGCTTAAGTAAGTCACTGGAACGGCCTCTGGTGCGCTCGGTGTTCCCGAGGGCGGAAGCGCAGGAAGCTGAGACTGCGGGCGCCTCTGCAGAGCCGGGCAGGTCGAGGGCACGGCCGGTGTCTGCGGGCAGGGCCGATACCGTCAGGGGCGGCGAGTCCACCCTGACACTTCAGGACGCGTGAGTTCATCCTGTCCTCCGGGCCTGCCGGGCAGCCAGCATCTCCCGCGATGGGCTGCGCAGCAGTCGGTAGTTACACAGCACGAAGGTGCCGGGTCGGACATGAGGCGGGCCCGCCCTCAAGTGACCGTCCTGGGGGCGCCAGGGAAGGACGCCGGCTGTGCGACACGTTTACTTCGGCCTCTTTCCCGAGAAAAAGGACGCTGACCCCAGGGCTGCAGGCCCGCAGACAGAAGCACATTTCCAGCTGTGTGTCCTACCAGAAGAAGAATTTTCTCCAACGAAACTGCCAAAGTGAATCTCTACACTGCAGTTTGTAGAACGTCAATGAGGGGTCTCCAGGGGTCTCGAAGGACTAGTTAAGCCTGAAGAATTTGGTTACTGCAGAACATCCGACTCGAACAGTGAGAGTGTCAGCCCCTCCACGGGGAAGTTACGCGTGCAGCTGCGGGGCAGTCAGCACGGCCTGGCCTCGGAGCCTGGAGACCCGGGCAGACGCCAGCTGGCTCCGAGCTCTACTCCACCTCACGGCCCATCCACGCTCCTGCCTCCCAGGTCTGGAAACTCATCCTCCTGGAGGGCTGTGCGGGGCCAGTGAGGCCACATGGAGAAGCACCCTGCAGCGCCCGCGGGCTGGAGATTTGGGGAAATCGCACATCACAGAACGTCAGCCGTCGAGCCTTGGAATCCTTGTGTTATCAGCACAGGGCTGTTTGTTGCAGATCAGAGAATCAACGCAAGAACTTCTATGTGTGAAGAAGAGAAACCTTGAATGTTTGATACTAACGAAGCTACGATCCCTAGCAGGTGATCACCTGCTAAGTTTCTCCATAGGATCACCTGTTAAGTTTCTCCATAGGATGCCCATTGGACGGGAGGTCGGCATCGCTCCTTGAGTGAGGTGAGGCAAACCGTGCTGTCCTGGATACCCTGATACACGTCTTCCTTTCCTTCCTTGTCTTAAAAAAAAGTTTAACTAATAAAATTGCACGTACTTTCATGTGTCATCAAATAGGGGGAACACATGATAAATGAAGACATCAGTTAAAATGCCCCAAACGGTCATCATGGGGCTGCAGGTCTTCCAATGGGCGATTGGCACATCCGGGCCCTGCGGAAGGGAACCCAGCTCTCCGGGGAGCCCTCTTCCCCGTCTTTCCCTTCCCTGGACCCGGGAGTCCTTCCATGGGCCTGACAGCACTGAGATCAACCCGAGAAGGCCAGGCAGTGACGCCCACGGTCAGGGCGAGGGCCCTCAGAGGGCCGTGCCGTGTCCTTGGTCCCCAGCACTGTCCCTCCAGAGGCTGTCGGTGATGCTGAGGGCAGCCAGTGTGACCACGGGGCCCAGGAGGGGGTCTCTCCAAGCTCTCCCTCCCTCCCTCCCTCTCCTTCCTCTGCCTCTGTCTCCCCTCTCCCTCTCCCTCTCCCTCTCCTTCCCTCCCTGCCCCTCCCCTCCCCCTGCCCCCTCTCTCTCATAGACACACGCGCGCGCACACACACACACACACGTGCGCATACATACACACACCAAGTAGATACGAAAGGCACTCAGACCCACAGCGGAGGAATTCTCTCCTGTTTTCTTCAAAGACCTGCCAATGAGTCTTGCAAGGAATGGGAGCTGCCGCATCAGGGCGTGTCCTCCAGCTGGGGTCCTGGAATTACTATTTGGCCCGGACACCCTCTTCCTGCGGAAGCCAGCTCCGGGGAGTGCTCTGGAGTGACCTGGCTTTGGTGGTGGAGGAGGGGGCTGTTGTCCCCCTTGAGGCTCGAGGATGCCCCGTTTCAGGTTGTCTGGTTAATTGCCTAAGATCACCCCCACTGTGTGTATGGCATGGAAAACACCTATTTTAGCGACTATAAAATAATTTATTATATTTTGTGGTCAGTAATATTTTAGTGTGGTTTACCAAACTCTCCCTCTTTCTAAAAAGGAATTTTAAGTGGCTTGAAAGAAAACAAAATGCATGCAGAGTTGATATTAAAAATACTGAACAAACTGAGATTTACGAAAATTGACCTAAAAGCTGTGATTGAAACTCACACTCGGTCTCGAGCCTCCAGGACAAAAGAGGAACAAATCAAGTTTTCATTCCTATTTTCACTGGAAGTATTAGAGGGGACCGAGCCTGCCACCTCCTTGGGAGGGACGTTTCCCGTGGCACAGAATGATAGAAGAAACGTATCAGGTGGGGCTTGATTTAGCGTATGTGATGACGTATGAACCCTGATCATTCACTGAACAAGAGCGTTCTCAGAGCAAACAGGGCAGTGGATTTCGTGCGGCTGGGTCTTAAGTGACAGAAAGGAAGAAGTTGAAGGGAGGGTCGGTGAGGGGCTGCCCTTGGGCGGCCCAGGGCCAGGGCTTCCTGGGGCTCTGTGGTCCTGGAGGACAGAACTCAGAGGGACCGAAAGAATGGCTGGCGCTCACAGCCACATTCCCAGGAAATCGCTCCTTCACGCAGGCCTTTGGGGCAGCTGGACGGCAGCGCCCTTGGATGGGGGACCCTCCGGGGCTGGTGTGCTGCGGCTGATGGGGCAAAGCCCACGTGTCCTAGGAGCCACGCCAGCCCGGGGCACCCTTGTCCCTCTGCTGTGACAGCGAGAAACCTGGCCTGCCCCGCGGAGGGCTATCCACACGGCACCGGGTTCTGAAGGACCAGAAGCGGAGGCAGCTCTCTCTGACCCCGGATTGGACCTGCTTTAGCGTTTGATCAGAGGCTCCGTTGAGTTCCCCAAACTTCAAGTGGAGGATTTGGTGTGCAGCGCTGTCACCTTCCCAAGATTTCCGGGCAGGCACCCACAGCCGCTCACCACCACGGAACACCTTCCGTGACGCACTTCCCGCCGACGTGGCTGCCGGGGCGAGTTCACGGGCAGCCAGCCTCTCCTAAGGAGCTCAGGGAGCAGAGGTGCAGTAAAGAGTTATTTCACATTGATGAGTCCACGTTGCAGAAGGCCTTCTGAAGGAACAGTTTGGGTTTTGCCATCACTGCTACTGAGCGTGTTTTCCAAGAGGGACCACGTACCAGGGACTGTTTGCTTTTAAATAAATCACTCCTGATACTGTATCTGTTTAATATCTACACATAAGTAAATTGTAGTCCCTCTCTTTTTGCTTTCAGAAGAGGAAAGAGAATTTTAATGAAGTGTCCTGAGCAGGAAAATAGCTTCTCCTAAGGGCTAGACCCATAAAAAACAAGCCAAGCCACTCCCCAAAGACGTCAGCTTGAAGGCAAGCTCCTCCCTGGACACAGGCGGGCAAGACGGGGCAGGGCGCCCCCCAGGTTCTAAGACAGCGACGTTACAGTCAGAGCCCAAACTAGTCCTAGCAGCAACGCCGGGAAAGAATGCTGAAACAGGAGAACTCTGCATGGAGCCTGTTACAATCAACCGCAGTCACGGGACCCGACAGTGCTCGTCCAACACTGAATAGGGAAGAGGTCTCACTGCCAGACCGTCTGTCCACCACAGCCAGGATGTCGCGTCTCCAAAGACTGCTCACCACTCCGTTCTGGTCCAGGAGCCAGGAGCCCCTCAGGGACCGTCAACAAATTCCAGGGCTTGTGATCCTGGAAAGGGACTCTGACAAGCCCTGGGGGCCCCAGCGTGGTCATAGGTGACCCTTGGAGACCCTGGATGGTCATGCATGGTCCTGGGTGATGCTGGGTAGACCCAGCTGACTCTGTTTGCCCTGAGTGGCCTAGAGGGGCATGGTTAGCTATGGGTGGCCATGAATGGCCCTGGACAGCTCTAGGTAGCCCAGGTAGGCATGGATTGTCTTGGAGGCCCTGGGTGGTCCTGGATGAGCCTGGATGGCTGTGGAAGAGCGTGAAATACCCTAGTTATCCCTTAGTGACTATTGGTGGCCCTGCATGGCTCTGGGAGGCACTGGGCATCCCTGGGTGACCCTGGATGGCCTTCATGGCCCTATTGGCATGGGTGGCCCTGGATGGCCTTAGGTGACCCTGAGCGGTTTGGGGTGGCCTTTGTCGACGTGATGTTTTGTACCCTTGGGTGTTCCTAGATGGCCCTGGCTGGGCCTGGGTGCCTGCAGACGATTCTGATGGTTTTGTTTGGCCAGCGGCCCTGGATAACCCTGGGTTGAGTTGCCCTGGGTGACCCAGCGTGGCCCTAGATGAGCTTAAGTGAGCCTGGATGACCCGGACTGGCTGTGAGTGATGGTGGACAGCCACGGATGGCCCTCCGTTACCCCGTATGTCTGCGGGTGACCTGGCTGTACCAGGGCGTCCCTGGATAGCCCTGCATGTCTGGGTAGACGTCAAGGGCCACGGATGGTTTTGGAAGTGGGCAGCCCCTTCTCTGACCATGACGCGAAGTCTGGGACCCACCCTTTCCCTCGTCTTCTGGCGTGTCTAAAGGCGCTGCCTGGTTTCAGGACAGCCCAGGTGGAGCTGCGACCCGTGAGGGGAGGGGCAAGGGTGAGCTGCTAATGGGGCCATGCTCTCCCCACCAGGCGTGGGCTACACGGTCATCCTCATCTCACTCTACATCGGCTTCTTCTACAACGTCATCATCGCCTGGGCGCTGCACTACCTCTTCTCCTCCTTCACCACGGAGCTGCCCTGGACCCACTGCAACCACACCTGGAACAGCCCCCGCTGCTCCGACGCCCGCGCCCCCAGCTCCAGCCCTGACCCCAATGACACCTTCAGGACCACCCCTGCCGCCGAGTACTTTGAGTAAGTGGGGGCCTCGGGGTCTGATGACACCCCCGGGGGTGGGGAGGGGGACCCGGGCCAGCCACCCGCCCCTGCTGCCTCCCGAGGATGTGGGGAGGACCCCTCCCTGGCCAGTGCCACGTCCCGTTCCTCTGGGCTCTTGTGGGCTTATTTCTGACCCCACCTCTAGCAGCTCAGCACGGCTCCTGCAGGGAGACCTCGCAGGGAAGGGAAACTGGATGGGCTGCCCCACCTGCTCCCTGCGGCCCTTTGGGGTCTGTTGGGGGGGATGGCCTGTGACCCTGCAGATGCCGCAGGGAGGAGGCGTGTGGGGCTGGGCTCCGGGGGCTGCAGCACCGCCTCCAGAGGGGGCTGGGCTCCCCTTTCCCAGTCACCTTCCCCGTTCTCCCTCCGCTCATGGCCTGGCCTCCAGCCGGAGGCGGGACCATCAGACAGTTGCCCGAGGTCTTCCCTGAGGGAAGGCACCGTCCCACTCCTGGGGCCTGTGGAGCTGGGTGAGACAGCAGGTGTGCAGGAGAGAAACTGAGCCTTCGGGCACTGGGAGAATCTGTCGTGTGGGGGTAGGAGTGACACCGCCAGAAGGGCAAGGGATGTTCATGGAACCTGCAGACATTCAGCATCTGAAGTTGTGTGTTTCAGATACTCAGGGTCTAAGTCCTTTGCTCTAGAATCCCCGCCACACGTGGGGAACGTATCTCCAGGACTGGCTGCTTCAGAAAGTGGCAGCGATGGGCAGGAACGGAGCGAGGCGGGGTTTGGGGGGCCTGGGGGGACCGCCGGAGGGATGGGGTGCCTTTCTCAGGCATTATTAGGAAGAGCATGGTTAGCGTGGGGACAAGGGTTGTGTGTGATGGGACTTGTTTAATTTTTTGGAAGATACTCTTTCTGGCAGTTTGGGATTAGAGAGTGAAGGAGTCTGGGGAGGGCAGGGAGGGAGGTTCCGCAAAGGGGGGAAGAGAGGGGCCACTGAGAACCCACCTGCCCGGAGGAGGGAGAGTCCAAAGCTGGGGCGTGAGGGCCTGGGTCTCCAGGAGCTCTCAGGAGGGGGCGAGCGGGTTTCAGAGGACGGGCTGGAGACGAGAGTCCACCTGGGATGGGTCCCATTAGATCTGCCTGAAAGACTCCAATGCGGACGTACCCGCGAGAAATGGAAACCCAGGCCCTGTCACCTGAGTGTGTGGGCAGGACTCAGAGCGACAAACAAGCAAGAGATGATAGATTCGTCCAAGTAGAGGAGAGCAGAGCGTTCATCAGAGTTGCCCGTGCATTCTCAGGGGCTTGTTGCCAGCCGGTTCATTACTGCATTTCCCAAACCTAAGAGCATCTCACGGACAGGTCAAAGCCCGGGCTGCAAGTACTCTCACCAGGGGCCCAGCTCTCAGGTTTCGTGTGTGATGGGAGACGGGGGACCAGAAAAGAGAGAGGGAGGGGTGGGGACCCCTGCACCAGAAAGCAGACATGGCTGTGGGCGAGCGCCTGGGAGCATCCCACCCGTCCCACCACTGACAGACGTGCAGAATCAGCTCTCGCTAGAGTTGGGTTTAAGTTATCATTTCACCAACAAAACGATGGCTAAGTTTTCAAGCTACCGTGTCCTTTACAATTTTAAGATGGATTTTGGTGCAATTTAGAATGTTTAGAAAGCTTTAAGAGATACCAAATGTGTCAGGTGAGGCCATTTGGGGGTACTTACCTTTTGTTTGAGAGGTGTGGAAAGAGTTGATTTAACTAAATGATTTTTCAGATGAGAAAAATAGAGGGAAAAACTGATTAGTCAATGATTTATTATTAAGAATGCTAGAAGGAAACATATGTGATAGGTGAATTTAAAAAACAAAACAAAAACAGAGAGCTCACTAGTGAAGTCTGTTTGGAAATTCCAAATCTGGAGGAGAAAGATTGAGCTGGAAAGCTGCCTGAACCCTCCACGTAAAGGGCTGTTAGCAGGAGCAGATGTCCAACCGTATTTGGAGGTGACCCTGGGACAAAGGCAGGGCCTTTGAAGGTTTACGACAAAGTCATAGATCATTAACGACACGATGAGTTATTAAACTGCACTGATGACACGCCAGGTGATTTCACTAACGGTGGTGACTGGGTTTCCCTGAGACAGGCCCCACTGACTGTCAGGTCTGCAAGGGTTTTCTGGAATGTAAACCCACTTTATAAAGGGGATCTTTGTGGAAAGAATTACATGTTCTTGAAGGCACATGTAATTAGGGAGCTCACATCCCAGCATGGAATTCCAGGATAACTATAATCATTGAAGTAGTAAAGCTGTAAGTGCTACAGAGTGCATGTGGGCTTCGGAAACCCCAAAAGATTGGCCCCTGTAACTCCAACTAGTGTTAAATTTCCCTCAACTCCATAAACACTTATTAAAACCACTTTCACCTACTTTCTAATATAAATTAGAACGCGATATATTTAAAGCTACAAACTTGCCTCTAAGAGACTGCTTTAGCTGCCTCCTGCACGTTTAATATGTTGTGTATTCAAGTATTCCCTGATCTGCCTTGTGATTTCTTCTTTGATTCCCAGGAGATTTTTAGAAATTTGTTGTTTGACTTTAAAATATTTGGAGGTTTTCTAGATATATTTCTGTTATTGATTTCTAATTTAATTCAGATTTGGTAAGATAATATATTTTAAAACCTCATTATTCCTAAATATACTGAGATTTGTCATATTGCCCAATATATGGTTTATCCTGGTAAGTATTCCACGTGCACTTAGAATGTGTATTCTGCTGCTGTTGGGTAGACATGTTGGCTAGGTCCTGTCAGCTCCTAGTGCTGTTTAAGTTTTCTACATCCTTACTGTTTATTTGTTCTATCAGTTACTGTGAAAGGGGTGTTGAAATCTCAATTATAATTGTGGATTTGCCTATTTCCCTTCACAGTTCTATCAGTTTTTGCTTCATTCATGTATTTTAAAGCTCTGTTCTAAAGTGCACACATGTTTATCAAATCTTTTAATTGAGCCCTTTTCCATTATGAAATGTCCCTCTTGGTACCATTCCTCATTCTTTTTTTTTTTTTCTTTTTTTTTTGGCTACATTGGGTCTTTGTTGCTGCGCGCGGGCTTTCTCTAGTTGCGGTGAGTGGGGGCTACTCTTTGTTGCGACACGTGGGCTTCTCATTGCAGTGGCTTCTCGTTGCGGAGCACAGGCTCTAGGCGCGTGGGCTTCAGTAGTTGTGGCATGCGGGCTCAGTAGTTGTGGCTCGTGGGGTCTAGAGCGCAGGCTCAGCAGTTGTGGAGCACAGGCTTAGTTGCTCTGCAGCATGTGGGATCTTCCCAGAGGAGGGCTCGAACCCGTGTCCCCTGCATTGGCAGGCGGATTCTTAACCACTGTGCCACCAGGGAAGTCCCTATTCCTCATTCTGATGTCAGCTTTGTCTGATATTAATATGATCACTCCAGCTTTCCTATGAATAGTGTTTACATGGGATATCTTCTCCATCCTTATGTTTTAAACTTATATGTATCATATTTGAAGTGGGTTTCATGCAGACAGCACAGAGTTGGTTCTTGCTTTTTTATTTACTATGACAATCTCTGTCCTTTAATTAGAGTGTTTCCAATCAATAATTATCAGTATGGTTAGGGCTTAGTCTTTCATCTTGCTTGTCCCACCGGTTCATTGTTTCTTGTTTCCTCTGTTTATTTTATTTGGAATTAATTCATTATTTTGGCTGCCACTTTACCTACTCCATTTGCTAATAAGCTCTAGCTCTTCTTTTCTTGTTTTGTTTTGTTTTCTTGGCCACACCACACGGCATGTGGGATCTTAGCTCCCCGACCAGGGATCAAACCCGTGGCCCCGGCTTTGGAAGCGTGGAGTCTTAACCACTGGGCCACCAGGGAAGTCCGTCTAGCTCTCTGTCTTCATTTTTAGTGGCTGTTACAGGGTTTGCAATCTGCGTCTCTAAGTTATCACAGTCTACTTGCTCCTGACCGTGTGGCCCTGGGCCAGGGCTGGGCTTCTGTGGGCTCCCAGCGTGCGGTGGCCCACCTGCTCTCCTCACCTGGAGGGTGGGCCCTGCATCTCCACTAAGGCTGGGGTCCTGGCCTTTCTGGGGTGGGGGGCGAGGGGTGGGGGTCTCCATCAGGCCAGGTCCCTGCTGCCATGCCGAGTGGGGGAGGGCAGGTCTCTGCACAAGTGCAGCCCCCTGTTCCAGTTCTGGGCAGGGAGGCAGCCCCCCCAGGACCCCCATCTCCTTCCTCTCCAGGCGCGGCGTGCTGCACCTCCACGAGAGCCAGGGTATCGACGACCTGGGCCCTCCCCGGTGGCAGCTCGCATCCTGCCTGATACTGGTCATTGTCCTGCTCTACTTCAGCCTGTGGAAGGGAGTGAAGACTTCTGGGAAGGTGAGGCAGCAAGGCTCGCCAGCTGGGGAGTGGACAGGTGGCCGTGGTGGGTTGGGAGTGGACAGGTGGCCGTGGTGGGTTGGGAGTAGACAGGTGGCCGTGGTGGGTTGGGAGTGGACAGGTGGCCGTGGTGGGTTGGGGAGTGGACAGGTGGGCCGTGGTGGGTTGGGAGTGGACAGGTGGCCGTGGTGGGTTGGGAGTGGTAAGGTGGCCGTGGTGGGTTGGGAGTGGACAGGTGGCCGTGGTGGGTTGGGAGTGGACAGGTGGGCTGTGGTGGGTTGGGAGTGGACAGGTGGCCGTGGTGGGTTGAGGAGTGGACAGGTAGGCCGTGGTGGGTTGGGGAGTGGACAGGTGGGCCGTGGTGGGTTGGGAGTGGACAGGTGGCCGTGGTGGGTTGGGAGTGGACAGGTGGGCCGTGGTGGGCTGGGGACTGGGCAGGTGGCCGTGGTGGGTTGGGGAGTGGACAGGTGGGCCGTGGTGGGTTGGGAGTGGACAGGTGGCCGTGGTGGGTTGGGACAGGTGGCTGTGGTTGAAGAATGATGTCAGGAGAGTGCTTTCAGCGTGAAGACAAGCACAACAAAATATTTTTGCTGATGAAAATATTTTGGTCCTTATCTGGGCGCCCAGAGCAACGATGACCAGAATGCCCCCGTCCCTCGGGCTCACACCTGCAGTGGCTCTCCAGCACCTGAGGGTCTTCCGACGGCCACAGGGGCTCTCCTCCACACCCCCGCGGCCCAGAGTCCATCTTTCACAAGTGAGCCAGGTGCCCATTTGCACAGTCAGTGCAAATCACTCACATCTGCCTCATCAGGAGTTCAGCCAATGCTGCCTACTGCCAGAGCCCAAGTGCAGAGAAGGAGGGCTCCTTCCTTGCCAAATTGTTTGTCCATTTTAATCCCCGGGAAAGACAACATACAGGATAGAAGGCACTGGACAGTCTCGCTCCAGGAGGCATTTTTTGAGCTGGTGTCCTGTGACTGTTTGGGCGCCGGGCTTCCCAGTCTGAGGTCCCCCTCTCTGAGCACAAACCATGAGGGTGGCCGGGGGCCGGTGCGGCCTGGTGACACTGTGCGCTCCCCAGGTCGTGTGGATCACGGCCACCATGCCGTACGTGGTCCTCTTTGCGCTGCTCCTGCGAGGCGTCACCCTCCCTGGGGCCGTGGACGGCATCAGAGCGTACCTGAGCGTGGACTTCCATCGGCTCTGCGAGGCCTCGGTGAGTGCGCCCTCCGCTCGCGGCCCCAGTCCTTGTGGGTACAGGGCTCTACATCCCAGGCAGGAGACCCCAAAGGCTCACTCCCCCCGCTGTGTGCTGGGCCCACCGAGCAGAGTTCCCTGTCCAGGTGACGAGGGGCCGTGTGGGCACAGCAAGCAGCTGAATGGACCAGAGTAAGGACATTAGGGGAACAGGTCACCCAGGTTTCTGCAGGGAGAGAGCAGGAGTCGGCTGCCTCTCGACCTCTTCGCCGTGGGCCGTGCTCTCCCTGGAGGAACGCTCCCGGCTCCTGGGATGAGCACCTGTGGGGCCACCCGGTCTGTGCCCGAGGCTGTTGCCGCTCAGCTGGATCGCAGCCGCAAGCTCTGGCCCCGGATGCATCCTCGGAGCTGGGCTGAGGCTGCGTGAACTAGGGTCCCCCTCGGGGAGCCAGACCTTGATGGTCAAGCACCCGGCGCCCCCGGCATAAAGGCGCGATGTGACCGCATCGTGGCCAGAACTTACTCCACAGTCAGGCTGCAGGTTTCTTCAGCAAAGGAAGAAGTAATTCTGGGTTGAAATATGAGAAGACAACCTCATGAAGAGAGGAGGCTCTGCCGGGCAATGGCGGGGCGGTGGTGGGTGGCGAGATAGAGAGAGAGAGAGAGAGAGAGAGAGAGAGAGAGAGAGAGAGAGGCAGCAGCATCGCAGGGAAACAGGCCCAGAAGCGGGGAGGCTGGGCGGGAGGCAGGGTCACTGGAAAATCAGGTGGACTAGACTGGGCAGAGGGAGGGGCCCCAGTGGCCACCCAGGGAGGCTGAGCTACTGGGAGCAGCACGAGGGCGAGGGCGTGGGGCCCGGGCCTGACGCTGCCAGGTTGTGAGAGGGTCGGCTGTGGGGCTCATCGGGCCGGAGGAAGCACCGCCTGGGGCAGCAGTGGGCAGGAAGGGCGAGAAGGGGAGGCAGACGTGGCTCCGACCCCAGGAACCGTGGGAATGGGGGGCGCTGGCAGGGCGGAGGTCGGGCGCCGAGGGGCAGCGAGAGGAAAGCCCCACGGTCTCGGCCCCACAAGCACACAGGCGAGGGCAGCCGTGAGCAGGGCACCAGCCGGGCAGCCCACCCGAGGACCGAGGCTGTGAGGGCAGCACACGGGTCTCCACGGACAACTAAAGGCAGAGTCCGTCCAGCAGCGGGTCCGGGGCCCCACAGCTGCAGAGCCGAGCCCGGGGAGCTGAGAGGTCAGCAGGGCATCCGTCCTCGGGACAGCCCGTGGCAGCTGGGGGGTGCTGGCAGGAGGAGGTAGCCTTGGGCGTCCAAGGCCAGCTGGGCGTGATCTGGAAGTCAAAGAGAAGTGGGGCGTCAGGAAGGACAGGCGGCATGAGGGTGCGCAAAACAGATGCCAGGGGTGTGAAGAAATCAGAGAAAAGTAGGAACCGGTGGTTGTCACAAGCGAGGTAGATTGGCAGATGGACGAGACAGATAATAGATTTCAGTGGACGGATGATGGATCATAGGCAGACAGGCAGTGGATGACGGATGGATGACAGAAGGACAGGCGTAGGTGGTGGGCGACGGAGACACAACAGGACTGGACCTGACCTGAGTGTCCCTGCCTCTAACAGTCCCGTCAGCTAGGGAGGGGAAGAGCAGAGACCAGGACAGAGCAGGCCCACAGCACTGGGCTCCTGGGAGACCACAGTCCCCAAAGGACAGGTCTATGCAGTCCCCAGCGCAGAGGCTGGGGCCGTTCCTGGTACCCCCGTGGGGTTCTGGCTGACTCTGCACCACGTCCTCCAGGACAGAGCAGGGCCTGGGCCTCACCCGCTGGGCGGCCGTCCTGAGCCGTCCTCCCAGGACTGCTCCGGGCCCAGCGGCTGCCTGTACACCCTCTCCCAGGCTCAGGACAGCCTCCCTCAGAGACTGAGTGGCCCCGGCACCCTTCCCCTGGGGCTTGGCAGTGGGGGGCCAGGTCCCACAGGCCCCGAGGGGATGTGGTTGGGGACTGGCCCAGATCGGGGTGCAGGGCCCCAGCACCGTCCCAGGCTCATCCCTGCCCACCCCCTGGGGGTTCAGCCATGATGGCTCAGTCCAGAGGGGCCACAGGGAGGGGCCTGGCCAGGTCCTCACTGGTCCGGGCCGGGTGGGAGCAGAGGTTCCACTGAGGGGCCGGGCCAGCAAGCGGATGGGGCGGAAGTAACCGTCGGCTCCGTCCCTTCTTGTGCCCCTGGCAGCGGGGACCCTGTGCTGCTCTGACGTGGAGGCTGCCCTGCGTCCTGGGGCCATTTCTAGACCCCCATGGGGATGAAGGGGACTGCCTTCGGGGTCAGCGCCACTGTCCTCAGTGGCATCCAGAGGCCCGGCCCTTTCAGGCCGTCCAGACTCGCAGTCGTTCATCTGCGGCTCTCGTGGAGCTGCTCCAGCGGACGGGCGGGGTCTGGGCTGGACAGAGTGCTGTCCGGGAGGGCTCCATGCCAGCAGGAGAGAGGAGGACGGGAAGTGAAGGAAGGGCAAATCCAGGCCAGTTCTGAGAGGCTGCCCAGGCGGGCCCCAGGGTGGACCGTGGCCTGGGTCTGGAGCTGGGTCCTAGGAGCGGCAGTGAGCAAAGGCCTGGACAGGTGGCTGGGAGGCGTAACCCGATGGGTGAGCTGCACGTGCAAAGACTCTGGGGTGGCCGCTGCCCACGGTGAGGGCCTGGGGTTGAGAGGAGACAGGAGCCCCCCGGCGACACCGCCTCCCGTCCGCAGCTGCCTGCCCAGACGAGCTGGCTGGTGGCCAGCATGAGGGGACCCCTCGGCCCCCTGCCCACCCGGCCGCTCTAGGCCTTGAGCTGGGAAATGCTGTCCCCAGTGCTGGGTGACCCCAAGACCGGGCGTGCTGCCCGAAGGACCGAGCACCCGCGCCCAGCCCGTCACTCAGTCACACGCAGCCCAGCTGCCCTGTGTCCCCAGCTGGGGAGCTCTGGAGTCACTGCCTGAGGCCCTCGGCCCACAGGCCTGCACCACGGGCTGTGCGGACAGCCCCCGGGACCTTCCGGCACGGCAGGTCCGGCCAGGCCCCCAGGGTGGGCTTCCACGCTCTTCATCCCTGCCCCAGGCTATGCAGGGCCAAGGGGGGCCCGCGTCGCCATCACCAGCTGGTCTCCACATCACCCTGACCAAGAGGGTCGTGTCTGACTTTTAAAACACCTCCTTGGTCCGGCATCGACCGCAGGCCTTCACTTGTCATGTGTGTCGGCACCCGGATGTCACCTGTGCCACCCCCAGCAAGCGCACAGTGTCAGAGCCACGGTCGGCTCCACAGGGCTTTCTTCACGTCCCGCCGCGTGCTCACCCTGCACTCACATGTGCTCACCGTGCTTTCACCGTGCGCTCACCGCGCGCTCACTGTGTACTTACCATGCACTCACCAGGCACTCACCCTGCACTCACGATGTGCTTCCATGGGAAGGACAGAAAGCGCGTGTTGGTGGGCACGTGTCTGATTGAGGCGCGCACGTCACACAGCATTTTCATAAATTACTGCTGTTACCAGGGTCACGGGCCAGACCAACCCTCACCAGCTGGAGTAATGAGAAACCGCAGGTCCTGCAACAAGACGCAGCCCCCTGTGTTTCAGGCTCTCTCGGGCCAGCAACGCGGGAAAGGTTTATTCCCTGAGATGACATTTGCTTGTTGACAATGAGTTTAAGTTCGACCCTGTTCCCTGGAGCCCCTGGCAGCGAAGGCGCGGCCGTCTGTGGGTCCACCCCAGTGGGTCCACCCCATGACCACTCCCTGTCCTCGGGCTGGCCGAGCCCCCCACAGGGACCTCTCACCGCCGCTCTGTCTGTGTCCCTGCTCCGCGCAGGTCTGGATAGACGCCGCCGTCCAGATATGCTTCTCGCTGGGAGTGGGGCTTGGAGTGCTCATAGCTTTCTCCAGTTACAATAAATTCACCAACAACTGCTACAGGTGAGTCCCGGGCTCCTGTAAGAGGCTCTGCAGAGCCAAGTGGGGGCACAGCTGATGTGGGGGGGCATCGCTGGCTTTAGGAGATAATGTGTCCCTGGATGAAGGGAGGGGGAAATGAGCTGTGCTTGCAACTCAAAGCAAATGGCTTTTAAAGTGGAAACCGAACAGGAAAGCTCTATGCTCAATGCTGACTGTGGCTTTAAGGGAGCATCGAAGCAGTGGAGATGCTGATCGCCTCGCTGGGAGGAGGCGTCCGGGACCCCCACACACACCCAGGCCCCTTCCTCTGCCCCCTGCTCCATCCCCTGCCCCACCCAGCCGGCCTCATCCTCCCAGCACTCAGGGTGGGTCTCCTCCCCCATGTGCCCCACGAGGAAGGGCCTGCATGTGTCCCCACCCGGCCCACACCTAGGGATCCTGGGCCCCAGGGGCATCCCAGACTGTGCAGAGGCCGCCGGGGACCCGGCACCGGGACAAGCCGGAAGGTGGCTTCACTGTGCGCCCAGGGCTCTGGGGCCTCCCCGCCCGGATGACCTGAGTGACCTGCAGCCGCTTGCTGGCCCTGAAATCCTTCTGAAAACAGAGAAAGAATTTCATCCAGGACTGCTTTCTTTGACCTTCATGAGCCTGTATTTATTCTCTTTCATATCATGAGGATAAAAATGCGGTAAAAATACAAAGACGGTGCGCACAGCAAAATGGCCAGGCTGACTGCTACCCAGAGGGCCACACAAAGGTGGGGTCTGCACGGCAGGACCAGAGCCCACCCTGTGCCCACCTGGGTCTGAGCACCCTGCAAACGTCCTTCCACTCGGGCACCAGGAGGCCTGACCCCACACTCCCCCCTCCCCTGCTCTCTGAATTCTCAGCCGTCAGAGTGGGGTCCACAACCGGCAGCACGGGACCCCCAGGAGCCAATGGGAAACACAGCATCTGGGGCCCACCAGACCCGCCCCGTCAGAACCTTCATCTTAACAAGCTCCCCGGGAGACATCTCAGAGCCCCGCCTGGCAGCCCCTGTCGAGCGGGGGTCGGGACCCCTGTGGTCGTCTGTGCTGCCCACCTGGAGCCCCAGCTTTGCTGGCTGGACTGTCTCGCCTTCAGCACTGAGTCGGGGTCCCCAGGCAAACATGGACGGGCCGTAGGGCCTGGCCTAGCCAACGTCTGACCAGAGCCCTAAGCCGCTCAGTGGGGGCTCCAGGTGGGAGGTCCTGTCACCATCACCGGATGCCAGCCTCCCTCCCGCAGGGCAGCCCCGGACAGCCTCTGGGGCTGCAGGAGGGGCTGGCCTGCTCGACTGGGGAAGCGCCCCCGGAGCTGCCTGCCCCAGATGCAGTAAATTACGAATAATGACTGGAAATTGCAGCGGCTCCAGGCCGGGTGCTGAGACAGCACGTCTTGTTCCTGCAGAGACGCGATCATCACCACCTCCGTCAACTCGCTGACGAGCTTCTCCTCCGGCTTCGTGGTCTTCTCCTTCCTGGGGTACATGGCCCAGAAGCACAGTGTGCCCATCGGGGACGTGGCCAAGGACGGTGAGTGCCCCGGGGCAGGCAGGTCCCTCCCCCCACCCCGCCCGCTCCCGGGGTTCAGGCTGCCCAGTTCTCGATGAGTGTTTTCCCTGCAAACCTAGAGGGAAATGCACAGGCCTCCAGAGCCCTTCCCACGAGCTGCTGCTGCTACTGAGAACAGGATCCTGGGTGCAGCGCGCCCTGCGCCTGCCCCCTCGGGCCACCGCATGCAGAGGCTGGGGCATCTTTGCCCCTCGTCCCAGGGTGCCTTGCAGAGACCACTCGGCTGCAGGACGAGGGTCTGGTTCCCCTCACTGGGTGGCCCCCGCCGTTGTTTACACCTGGCCAGGGATGTGAAGTTCAGGGCTCTGAGCTGTTCCAAGCGGCACGGACCTCGGTGTGGTCAGCCAGAAGGAAGCTGGACTGGTTTGGACATAGCAGTTACTCTGTTCCAAGCTTTTCCTCCAGATACCCAGTGGCCATGGCACGTGTAGATGGGATTTGGATAATCGCTGAGAATCCCCCGAAGTCTCTGGACACGGTGACAACAGAGACCCATGTTCCCAACCTGCTCACCATGCTGTCACAGACACCGAGTGTCTGCAAACCAGGAAGTTAGCTGAGGGGGAGTGGGCGGGGGAGGGCTTGGGCCCAGGTGACACAGGGACCGAGCTGGGCCCCGCAGGAGAGAGCCCCCGGGGTGCTGGGCAGAAAGTCACGGCTTAGGCAGCCTGAAGCTGGGTCAGCCCAGGACCCCAAGGCCTCCCACGACGGCCGCCACCCTCACCGGCCTGCAGGATCGCTGTGCGCGAGCCAGGAGGGGCCTCCCCCGAGACCGTCCTGCTCAGGGGTGGGCCCCTCCCTTCCCCTGGGAAGCCCCTCTTCTCCCAGGGGCTGGGGGACTGATCTCCTCCTGGGTCTTCTCACTCTTGAGCGGGAGGGTAGCCTTCAGGGAGGGGCTGAGGGGGACAGAGGGCCAACCCCACCTGCGCCCTGAGCTCTCAGCGGGTCGGCCCGTCAGCCCATCCAGTTCTTGAGAAGTTGAGTGTTGAGAGCCGCACTTTTTTTTTTTTGAATTTTTGAATTTTATTTATTTTTTTATACAGCAGGTTCTTATTAGTCATCAATTTTATGCACATCAGTATATACATGTCAATCCCGATCGCCCAATTCATCCCACCCCCACCCCCAGCCCCACCCCCGCTGCTTCCCCCGCTTGGTGTCCATAGGTTTGTTCTCTACGTCTGTGTCTCAATTTCTGCCCTGCACACCGGTTCATCTGTACCATTTTTCTAGATTCCGCATATATGCGTTAATATACGATATTTGCCTTTCTCTTTCTGCCTACTTCACTCTGTATGACAGTCTCTAGACACATCCATGTTTCAACAAATGACCCAATTTCGTTCCTTTTAATGGCTGAGTAATATGCCATTGTATATATGTGCCACATCTTCTTTATCCATTCGTCTGTCGATGGGCATTTAGGTTGCTTCCATGTCCTGGCTATTGTAAATAGTGCTGCAGTGAACATTGGGGTGCATGTGTCTTTTTGAATTATGGTTTTCTCTGGGTATATGCCCAGTAGTGGGGTTGCTGGGTCATATTGTAATTTTAGTTTTAGTTTTTTAAGGAACCTCCATACTGTTCTCTATAGTGGCTGTATCAATTTACATTCCCACCAACAGTGCAAGAGGGTTCCCTTTTCTCCACACCCTCTCCAGCATTTGTTGTTTGTAGATTTTTTGATGACGGCCATTCTGACTGGTGTGAGGTGATACCTCATTGTGGTTTGGACTTGCATTTCTCTAATGATTAGTGATGTTGAGCATCTTTTCATGTGTTTGTTGGCAATCTCTACATCTTCTTTGGAGAAATGTCTATTTAGGTCTTCGGCCCATTTTTGGATTGGGTTGTTTGTTTTTTGATATTGAGCTGCATAAGCTGCTTGAAAATTTTGGAGATTAATCCTTTGTCAGTTGCTTCATTTGCAAATACTTTCTCCCATTCTGAGGGCTGTCTTTTCGTCTTGTTCATGGTTTCCTTTGCTGCGCAAGAGCTTTGCAGTTGCATTAGATCCCATTTGGAGCCACACTTTGAAAGCAGGAAACAGAGGTTTGGAGACGGGGCAGACAGACCCCTCCAAGACTGCGGTGGGAAAGCTGGGGGCTGGGGTGAAATCTCAGCAAGTGTTTCCAAATCCATACTCTTTCCTGTAGGAAAAAAAAAGAAAAATCCAATATAGGCAGGAGAAAGGGAACATAATGCAAATAAGCACAGAGCAGTGAAATTTACTCTGTTGCATTTATGCATTTTCACCGCTCTTTTGCCCTTTATTATGGTAAGTAGCAATAGTTTGCAAGAACCTCCATTAACCCCTGAAGTCAGCTGAGTGTATTCTATGCATTTCCGTGACAAGCAAAGTAAATGTCATTTATGGCTCTAATTCTCAAGAAAACAGGGTGAAATGTTAACCCGAGAACGGAAATGAAAGGTGAGGATGTTGCGCTTACGTTCGGCCGAGCACATGGTTATATCTTCCTGGGTTTGTGGCATTTAGACTGTGGAGCTTTTCAAACGAGCCACCCCTTCGCTCCACACCGGAAACCCTGCTCCTTCCGTGGGGTTGGGAATCGCAGAGCACAGGCCTGACACCAGGGCTCCTAAGAGACCCTGGGGGGTGAACCCTGGCTCTGGCCTTTGTTCCTCTAGAAGGATCAGTAAGTGCCCTGTCCCTAACAGCTGGCATCCGAACAGGCCCCGCTGAGGACGAGGGAACCAGAAAAGCCGCCACACCTCCGTGATCAAGTGCTCGGCAGCCCGTGCCCGGGAGCTACGTGGCGCATCTTTTTAGGTTACCCGTGAAAATGATCAACTAGCGGTTTCCTGTGGGCATCTTTTTTACTTTGGGAACACTTGCTGAGATTTCACCCCAGCCCCCAGCTTTCCCACCGCAGTCTTGGAGGGGTCTGTCCGCCCCGTCTCCAAACCACATAACAGTACGCGGTTTCTAGAGATGATACTCAGAGTAATACGTTGGCACAGAAAAATGTGTACAGTGTGGGCTACGTGGACCACAGCATGCCTGAGCGTGTGGGCAGCGCACGTGTGTCCACGACAGGCACGAGAGACAAACCAGGAGGCGCCCCGAGTGCTTGGAGGGATAAAGCGTAGGGCCCCTGGAAGCCACTCCCACCCTCTTCCCGTTGGCTGTGCCCCCTCCTCTCCCAGGGCCCGCACAGCCCCGGGAGGCGGTCGCGGGGGCTGGAGGGGACAGAACAGAGGCCCTCCCTCCCATGGATCCAGTTTCCATTCTCCAGAGTCCTGGGCCCTGACTTCCAGGAGGGAGGACTTTCCAAGGAGGGCGGAAAGAAGGCCGTGGGCAGGGCTTCGTGGTCTCCGGGCGGGGGTGGAGCTGGGGGTGGCGGGAAGCAACGGCGGGGTCTGCTTTCAGGGCCGGGGCTGATCTTCGTCATCTACCCCGAGGCGCTTGCCACGCTCCCGCTGTCCTCCGTCTGGGCCGTGGTTTTCTTCGTCATGCTACTCACCCTGGGAATCGACAGCGCCGTGAGTGACCTCGGCGCTCCGCGTGCCGTGGGCCCGCCAGTGACAGCCAGCCCTCGCAGGGCCGCGCCGGGCCCGGAGGCCCTTGCGGGTCCCCCAAACCCCATGCCTGCACGGAGCCCCTGCGTGGGAGTCAGGGCCCCACAGTAACTGGCAAGGAGGCTTCGGACCAGCTCGGCCCTCTTCTTCCCCTGGGGGTGGGGGGACAGCAAGCCCCCCGAGAGTCCTAAACACACAGGCACAGGGCCGGGGGCAGCAGGGCCGTGCAGGAAGACGAGGCAACGGGGCGACGGGACACACAGGGCCCCGGCAGCCTGACTCACGCCTTCCCTGCCCCCCAGCCGCCAGGAGGAAGGGTGCCCGTGCGGGGTGGGAAGCGGAGGCTGCAGCCAGGCCCTCTGAGCATCCTGTGGCGGCCCTGCGTGCGCATGGGCGCTGGCTCGGCAGGCGGACTTCCTCGGGCTACTCCTCCACGTGGCCTGCTGGGACCGCCAGCCGGGACCTCGGGCCCCACGTGCATCCGAGCTTCCTGGGAAGCGCGGAGGACCACGGGTCCCCACCGTGTGACTGCTGGTCACGCGCTGTAGCCCTCCACCTCCGTCTCCCCGTCAGCCTTGTCAGCTGCCCACTGGGTGGGCACAGCCTTGGCGGTGACTCCCATAGTCAGCACTTCCTGGAGGAGGCGGTCCCAGCAGCGCAGGGCAGGGAGGCTCCCCAGCTGGCCGGGTTTCGTGGGCGACACCCCGTCACGACAGTACTGAGAGTCAGGAGGGCTTAATCAGTGAGGACGTGGCCAGTGGCCAGGCCAGGTCCTCCCTGGGAGCGAAACTAAGCTGTGCTTGTGGGACAGACACTAGCTTAGAAAAACCCAGCAGAGCTGAGCCTTTGTGGCGGCGCAGGGGACGGTATTACGAGGGCCACGTAGCGCTCCACCCCCGTCTGGCAAATCCTCACCAGGGGACAGGGCATCTACCCAGGTCCTCCCTCTCCAGTGGCCGCGTCTTCAGAGCGGCCCTTGCCGAGGGTGCATTGTGCACCCCGGACACCGTGCAGCTCCTGACTGTGCGCGTCCGTTGCGTTGCCCGAATGGCGGCCTAGGCGGGGTGCAGAGCGCCGGCCCCGCCCCCAGCGCTCCTCTGCCCTGTGTCGCCTGCAGATGGGCGGGATGGAGTCGGTGATCACCGGGCTCATCGATGAGTTCCAGCTGCTGCACAGGCACCGGGAGCTCTTCACCCTCGTCATCGTCCTGGCAACCTTCCTTCTCTCCCTCTTCTGCGTCACCAACGTACGTACCTGCGTACCTGCGCTCGCCCGCCTGACGATGTCTCATTAGAATTTGGTGTTGGGCAGCAATGGTTACTGCTGTCAGACCAGACAGAACCACAGCATTTCCGAGGGCTGCACCCCTCCAAACAACCCGTGACCCGTAATACATGGGTGGCTGTGGTCACACTCGGGGTGGCCTTGAACACACGCAGGGAGCCACGGCCACTCAGAGTCGCCATGGTCTCACGCAGTCCCTGGGTGCCTGAGCACTTGGTCTGGAGTGTTTCAGAACCTGGACAGCTCCCTGGGAAGAGCCCGTGGGTTTGTGGGCCAGGAGGCTCAGGGGAGGCCTGTCAGGGGAGATGCAGGACCCAGGTCCCCTCCCTCACAGAGTCCCTGCCAACTTTGGCATTTGCTTTGCCTTCATCCCTAATTGCTGGGGAGGAGAGGAGTTTTTCTTTTTCGGGATAGATGGGTCCCTAAGCTGCTTGTGGACTGAATTTTAGTGATTCAAATAACACTCTCTAGGGAGTAAACTAGAAGTTGTCTGTCAACTGAAACTGCAGGCCAGGTTTATGCTTTGGAGAGCGCACCTTCGTGGGCGAGGCGTGCCACACCGGGCACCCCGAGTTCAGCAGGCGCTCCCCTCTCTCCTAGGGTGGCATCTACGTCTTCACGCTGCTGGACCACTTTGCGGCCGGCACGTCCATCCTCTTCGGGGTGCTCATGGAGGTCATCGGGGTGGCCTGGTTCTACGGTAAGGACGGAGCTTCCCTCGGGGGGCTGGTGTGCTCCAACCGCAAAGACCCAGCCCCTGTGCCGTCACTGTGACCGGCCGGGCCGGCGTCCTTGGGCTTTGTCGCTGTGCTGCTTCCTTTCTGGCAAAGCTGCCCTGCTCTGTGGTCACCACACATCACAGAGGAGGCTTGGCGGCCAGCGGTTCCATGGATCAGTGAGGACAGCCTGGACGGCAGCCCGAAATCCTTACTGCGGTCAGAGCTCTCGGGGTGGCCACATAATCACGCTGCTGGTTCTTGAGGAGGAAGGATTTGTGAGGACGCTGGGACACTGGCTGGTGCTGGAGGCGAGGTCTCAGCACCGAGGTGGCAGGGGAACAGGCTGAGTGGGCTTCTTTCTGGGGACGTGGCACTAAGGCCCTCAGCTGACGGGAGGGGTGACGGTGGTGTTCAGAGAGCCGCTGTTCAGCGTCAGGCCAGAGCTCCTGACCCTGCGCGGACAGCACCACCTGGACTCCAGACCACCCCCCGCCCTGGTCCAGCGCTCATTCGTGGATTAGGCCTGGGAGCCCCTCGAGGCCAGGGGCCTGCTGCTCAGCAGGCAGCCCCTGGAAGAGGCGCAGCCCCGCCTGCAGCCGTGCTCCCCGGCCCCTCCTGGGGCGCCCGCCATGTTTCCCGGGATGTCCTGCTGTAGGTTTGACAGCTGCAGACGCTGTGCCCTTTCCAGCCTGCTGCCCGGGCCCACCTTGCTCTCTCTCCGTTTCTCTCCTGTGACCTGGGGTCATGGGGCCGCTCAGCTCTCCTGGCCAGGTATCCTTGGGGGAGTTTGCAGTGAAAGCTCGCGATAACGGGCACACGCCTCTGCACGTGTGCGTGCCGCAGCCCAAGCCAGGTCTGTGCTGTTCAGGAACCGCAGTGTCGCAGCAGCCCTGCTGTCACACGAGGGGGTCACGGTCTCTGCCTCGGCCCTGGAATTACAACCTGAAAAGCACTCTGGCTTTGAGAGGCTTAACCTGGCAAATAGTCCATATTCCAAGAACTCTCCCAATTGTAGTTACTTTGCTACAGAAAAGGGAAGTATCGAGCTCTCTGTGCCTTCATTGGCACCTGGAATCAATACTTGCCTGTTGCTTTAAATCATAATCTCCCCACCCCAAAATAAAACCTCAGAGAAGGAGAGAAAGTGCTTCAAACGTATCCCACAGCCACGAACGTGGGGCTGGCGGAGACGGAGGGAGGCTGGCCCTGCAGGGACCGGGTGCTCCCCGAAGCCTCCGAAGACAGAGGTCACGCTGTTTCTCCGGACGGCAGCTCACACCCAGAACGCGCCCACCTCTGTGCCCCCAGGTCCCTGAGGACGGGCTGGCCCGCCCTGGACCTGCCTGAGGGCCCGAGGGGCCTGGCGGACACGCCCGTCTCTGCTGGCCTTTGGGGTCAGCCCCCTCCACCCCACTCCTCCAGGGTCCGAGTCCGGGATCTGCTGGTGGGGTTGGAGTGTGAAGAGGGGATTCTGCACGGCGGTGTAGCTCTGCTGTGTCCCCGCATGTGGCACAGACTCGGCCAACCAGCTGCTGTCACATGACCAGAGGCCAGGCCAGGCTCAGGGCAAGAGAAATCACTGTAAGATCTGGAGAGAGCTGTGGCACACGGAGCTTCTAGAAGTAGCTTTCCTTACAAAAGAACGTTCACATAAACGGAAAGGACAGTGTGACACATGCTACTACAGCATGGAGGAGCCTTGAGGACACCATGCGCGGTGACATAAGCCAGTTACAGAAGGACAGATCCTGTAGGAGTCCCGTGAGGTCCCCGGAAGAGTCAGGTTCACAGACAGGAAGTGGGATGGGGGCGTGGCATGGGCTGGCTGAGGGGGTGGGGAGCGAGCATTTAATGGGGACAGAATCTCAGGTGGGGAGGATGAGAAGGTTCTGGAGGTGATGGTGGTGGTACTCGCACAACAGTGTGAATGTACTTGATGCCACTGAGCTGTGCACTAAAAACGGTTAAATTGGTAAGTTTTATGTTGTATATATTTTATTTTATATATGTTATATATTTTATGATTTTTGTAAATGAAAAAAGTGATTACAGAGGGGAAGCACGGATGGCCGTGGGCCACAGGGAGGAGGACCTGAGATGGGAGGAGGGCGGAGGCCCCACAGGCCCCCTTGGGGTCATCGGTGATCCCAGTGTCGCCACGGGGACATGCATCGGGCCCGGGTCAGCAAGACCCCTGGGCGGCTGGGTGGGGCGGCCTGGGCACCAGCGTGCAGCCCGAGCTCCAGGTCTGCTGGGGGTGGCCGGGGTTGGTAAGGGCCCGGCGGGGCCCGCGTCTCGGGCAGGTGCCGTGCTGACCGCCTGCTTGGCCACCTCCCCACAGGCGTGTGGCAGTTCAGCGACGACATCAAACAGATGACCGGGCAGCGGCCCAGCCTCTACTGGCGGCTGTGCTGGAAGTTCATCAGCCCCTGCTTCCTCCTGGTGAGGCCCCTCTTCCCCGCCCCCCCGCCACCTGGTCCAGCAGGTCACCGGACTCAGGCAGGAGGGCAGGCTGGCCCCCCACATCCTCTGGTCTCCTGAAGCTCCCCCCCGACTGGAGCCACTGAGAAACCATTCATGGGAGGCAGGGCTCCCACCCGATCAAGGCCCTGCTCGTCCCCTGTGCTTGGAGGGTGTCAGCTGACCTCTGCCTGGAGGCCCGAGAGAAGGGTTAGAACCTGGGAAGACGGGTGCTCAGATGCGAGGCCGGACGGGAGCCGCTCAGGTTCTGTGACAGCACGGCCCCCAGGGCTCCCCAGTAGCTGCTGTCATCCAGGCCAGGGGTCTGCAAGCTCGGGCCTGCGGCCAGGTCCACCCACCGCCTGTTGCGTTGGAACAGGGCCGTGCTGGTTCATCCACACATCCACACCACAACCTCAGGGCTGGGTGGCTGTGACCGAGCCCCGACGGCTCACGAAGCTGGAACTGCCTGCCCTGTCTGGTGGCCCCAGGCAGCCGTTCAGCGGCCTTCCAGCTCTGAGTGCAGAGCCCAGGCCGGCGAGCACCTCGTGACCTTGGCCCTCCTCCTGCCCAGCCAGCCCAGCGGCACCCAGGGTGTCCACAGATGGGGCAGGGGCCTCGGGCAGCGCCCCCTCCACCCCAAGGGCCCGTGAGAGAGGAGGCGGAGTGGGGGTGAGGTTCCCGGTTCAAGCCCCAAGCTCCCTGAGCTGCTCCAAACCTGCAGGGGCTGCTGGTCACTCCAGCTACCCAGCAGCCTGGGGCATGTGACCTCCAGACCAGCCAGGTGTCCTGCTTCTCCCCGCGTGGCAACCTGTGAGGTGTACAAGGGACGGCGAGAGAATCCCCACCCATCAGACTTAAGAACTGGAGGGCTGTGTGCCCCCCAAGCACGCCCGCCCCGTCCCACAGCAGCCCCGGTCTGCAGAGTACACACAGACGCCCGCTGCCCAGGTTCACGGCCTAGTCCCGTTGTGCGGGGGGCCCTCCACCGGAGCCACCCGCTTGGCACCCCTGCCCCCAGCCGCCCCTGACCCCGTCCCTCGGTTTCAGTTTGTGGTCGTGGTCAGCATCGCGACCTTCCGGCCCCCGCACTACGGAGCCTACATCTTCCCCGAGTGGGCCAACGCGCTGGGCTGGACCATCGCTGCGTCCTCCATGTCCGTGGTGCCCATCTATGCTGCCTACAAGTTCTGCAGCCTGCCCGGCTCCTCGAGGGAGGTGGGTATCTGGATGGGTCTCCCTCACCTGCCCTTCCCCCCGCCCCCGATTGTGAGGCCACCAACAAGGTCAGGCGGGTGTCCCTGTCCCAGGCCTGCTCCCGCCTGCTCATCTCTGCCCAGCAGGAGGGGCTGGAGGGGCCGGTGATCATGCCAGAGACACGTGGGCCGGTGTGGGGGTGGGCTGTGCCTGTGCGTGCGTGTGTGCGTGTGTGTGTGCGCGCACCTGTGTGTGCCTGTCTTGGTGTGTGTGTGTCCTCACGTGGGCACATACCCGAGCGTACTTGCCTGTGTGTGTCTCTGTGTGTGTGCACACATGGTCTACGGCGTGCAGTGCAGGTGGAAGGGCAGTGGTCTGAGGGTGGGGGTGGAAGCAGGGGACCCACCCTCTCCTGGGACCGAGTCCACGTGGGGCTGAGCAGGGCCAGCGGGATCCCCAGGCGGGCACCCCCGTGTGGGTTGGGAGTGGCTCTGGGCCTCGCAGTCGCTCGGGCAAGCTTCTGCATCACCTATGAAGGAGGAGGTGGGTGGGTTGGGCACAGGGGTCCCTCCACCTCACATCTTGATGCCGGGATTCCTGGAAGAGATGGAGGGCGCCTTTGCTCAGGGCCCACCGTGAGCTTGACGTGGAGATGAGCCTCCTCCAGTAGTGGCTACTTCGAGTTGGGCTGGACTTTGCTCCAGGGTCTAAGGAGACCCAAGCCATCAGCTCCCACGTCGACAGCCATTGACCAGGGCCCGTTCACCCCGCTGAGGCTGGGCCGGCGCCCACAGTTGCTCCTTGTCTTCTAGAAGCTGGCCTACGCCATCACGCCCGAGAAGGAGCACGAGCGGGTGGACAGAGGGGAGGTGCGCCAGTTCACGGTGAGTGCCACTCTCCCCGCCGCTGGCTGGGGGCGGAGGCGACCTGGGTGGGTGACCCTCCTCCAACCCCAGAGCGAGGTGCGTGGTCAGGACGCCAGCGTCAGCTGTGAATGCTGCACAGCTGAGCCCTTCCAGGGCGTGGACACTCTGACTCAAAAGCTGCGTAAGGGGCATGATTTTAGGCAGGGGCGGAGGTGGGGGCCTATTGGGACAGAGAACTTCCCCTTGTGCAGTTCGAAGGGTCGCGACTTGGTTGCATGATGCTCTGTTTGTGCTTTGCTTTCTGTCTCGTTCATTTCAGCTGTCATTATTTCTCCCTTCTACTTTCATTGGTCTACTCTGTCATACATTTACTAACTTCTTAACTTAGACCATGGATCATTAATTTTCAACCTTTCTTCTTTTCTAACATAAGCATTCAAGGCTAAGAATTTCCCTCAAAATACCCTGTTGGCTGTGTTCCACAACTTTTTTTTTTTCTTATAATTAGACATTTTTGTTAACATCTTTATTGGAGTATAATTGCTTTACAGTGTTGTGTTAGTTTCTGCTGTATAACAAAGTGAATCAGCTATATGTCACAACTTTTAACATAGCATTTTGTGTATCATTTAGTTCTAAGCATATTTTAATTTTCATTGTGACTTCTTCCACCCATGCTTAGAAGTCTGCCTTTAAATTCCCCAATATATGGGGATGTTTCATTTATCTTTTTGTTATTGATTTCTAAATTAATTGCATTGTGTTCAGACACCTTTTTACTCATTCTTTGGAGTGTATTGATACTCCTTTATGGCCAAGTACCTAATCAAATTTTATAAGTGCTACGTGTATCTTTAGATGAGATGTATTCTCCAATTGTTGACATGCAATTCTCCTTCTGTCCATTAGATTGAGCTTGTAACTGCGCTGTTCAAATCTTTTACAATTTTGCACATTTTAGCTCTGTTTAACCATCAGTAATCAGTAGATATTTATGGGATATCTGACCTTGAAAGCATATTTGTCCAATTTTCCCTTGTAGTTCTACTGGGTTTTGCTTTATCTACTCTGAGCCTGTTTTCTGGGACAGTTATGGGTTCAGAATGATCACATCTCCTTGGCCGATCCTTGCTCCCTTGCTGTGTTTTTGCTCTTAAAGTCCTTCTTGTCTGAGGTGACTACAGCTTCACTAGGTTTCTTTTGAGTTTACCTGAAATGTCTTTTGTGATCTTTTAACTTCCAGCTTTGCAATCATCTTAACATTTAGGTGTCTTCTGCAAACCTCGAATACACTGGAATGCTTTAGTCTGGCAACTGGGCAGATTAATCCATTTATATTTGTTGTGATTATTGGCACAGTTGGGCTTCATTCTTCTATTTTTTAACCCTGTTCCATTTTTTAATGTTTATTTTTCCACCTTATTATTGCCTTTTATGATTGATTTCTTGGTCTTTTTTTTTTCTTGTTCTACTCTTTCCTCTCTGTTTGGAATTTATATACTTTATTCTATTCATTTCATAGTTGTTTGTGAAATCATACCATGCATATTTCACTTTAAGTATAAAGTTAAACATTATCTGAACCCCCATCCTGAATATCACAAGGACTTAAATTTTCCTCCTACAGATTAATAAGCTATTATTGTCCAATATTCCATTTATGTCATTTTTAACCCACAACTTAGTCACTATTATTATTGTTGTTATTTTGTCCAGAAACTTCCCTGGACAAGTGTGCATGTCCAGTGTTTATTTGTTCACTCTACTTTTTGGCATATACGTCTTTCCTTTGAGGACCATTTTCTTGCCTTTCGAAGAAGCATCCTTCAGACATTCCTTTAAGGGGGTGTCTTAATAAACTTCCTCACTGTTGTGTGTCTGTGAATGTCTTTACTTTGCCCTTATTTATGACAGAGTTTCCACAGGCATGTGGCTCTCGATCAAGTTATGGTCTTTCAGCATTTTGAAGATGTTGGTTCTCCACCTGCAGCCCTGCAGTCCTGCTGAGACATGTGGCCCCATGGGGCAGGGTCCCCGGACCCGTTCCAGCTTCCCTTGCATTTGGTGCTGCAGTTCCCCTGTGATGTGTCTGGGCATAGATTTCTTTTATTTATATTATTGCAAAGCTATTATAAGTAGTTTTATTTACTTATTCCTCCCGGCATCTCTTGTGTGCCCAGGGTCTGTAAATTCATGTTTTTTGTGAGTTCTGGGAATTTTGCAACCCTACTTAAATCTTGCCCCTTGCCTCTCTGCTTCCGTCCTGGGCTCTGCCACATGAGGCTTCCCTGGCTCCTCCGGGTCTCATACTCTTTCAGGTGTCTTTTTAGGTTTTGTGTCCGGGTGCACCATGGTACATTAGTCCACCCGTGCCTGTGTTTCATTTATTTAACCACATAACAAAATAAACCCTTGTGAACAACCGTACAAAAGTCCACCTTGATAGTAACTCACATCTACCTCCGTGTCTGCCACCCTCCTGCCCCTGAAATCAACACCATCTCAGTCTAGCTGAATATTTCCCATGCATTTTCTGCTGCACAGTTTTGTTGCATCTGTAGGTACTGCTCTATTCCTGAAAAGTAGACTGTTTGGTTTCAGTTGTTTTTAAATTTATTGAAAGGGCATCACGCGGCCTGAGTCTTTGGGTTCATTTCTCCACTGTGCACGGTTACAGCACCGTACTTCATGCTTCTCATACCCACAGTCCACTGAGCCTTTTGGAACTGTGGGTTTATAATTTTCAGTGTATTTGGAAATTTGGGGCTATCATTTCTTCCATTTTTTTCTGTCCCACCCCCTTCATGGGCTCCAGTTACACATATTTTAGGCCACGTTAATTCTCTTCCCTCTGTGTGTTTTATTTTGCATGCTTTCTGTTGCTTTTGTTTAGTCCACTAATTTTTTTCCTCTGCAAAGTCTAATCTGCTAATAATCCCATCCAGCACACCTATCATTTCACACCTCATAGTTTTCATCTCTAGAAGTTCACGCTGGGTCTTTTTATGTCCTTCATGCCTCTACTTACCTTTTTGGACATGTGGACTGCAGTTATAATCACTGTGTAATTCCCTCATCTGCCAGTGTCAGCATCTGTGTCTGTTCCGGGTCAGTGTCAGTTGGCTTGTCTCATAAGGGGTTGAATTCTGCTGCTGCTTCACACATCTGGTCATTGTTAATTGGATTCCGGCTGTCGTGAGTTTTACCTTGTTAGAGGCTGGATGTATCTGTGCTCCTTTACGTATTATTAAGCTTTGTTCTGGGTCGTCATTAAGTTACTCGGAGACAGTTTGATCTTTGGGGGACTTGGCTTTTAAGACTTGTTAGGTGGGACCAGAGCGGCATTTAGTGGGGGGCGGTTTCCAATGCTGGTGCAAGACCTTGGTGAACACTCTACCCGGCGCCCCGAGATCCAGGAGATGCTCCAGCCTGGCTGCGGGGCGGGCACAGCTCCCGTCCTGTGAGTTTCAGAGACATTTCCCGAATCCTGCCGGGAGGGTGTCTCCGGCCTCGAGTGCCCTGAATGCTCAGCTGAACCCTCGGGTCCCTGTGCACGTGCCCAGGGCTCAGTGCCGCACTCGCCCCTCTGCAGCTCCATCCTGTGAACTCCAGCCACCTTGGGCTCCCCAGCGCTCACCCCAGCTCATCAGGCCAGGGGTTCGCTGCCCCACCTGGGCGTCCCCTCCCCCGCTGAAGCCTAGATAGCCCCTCGAGGCCGCAATGGGGCAGCTGGACAGACCCCCCTGCTTGTCTCCCTCGGGGAATCTGTCCTTTGTCGTCTGGCCTCCTGTGTCTGAAAACCCACTATTATATATATTTTGTTCACTTTAAGCTGTGTCAGATGGTGGAATATATTCAGTCCCCATTACTCCATCTGGACCAGAAATATCTTTGTCTGTAGCTGTGGCCGTTCACTTTGACGCTGCACATGGAAGTGTCACGTGTGCAGTTATGGAAACGCGTCTCCGTCACGTACCCCCTTCCTGTGTCCCCCTTCACCGACAGTTACATTGTTCACGTGTCTGGAAGCAGCAGTTGGCCTTGGAACTGTGCAGCACCGTGCGTGGCGTCTATCGCTTTTTAAACCATTTCTTACCCAGCTGCCCAGTAATCTGAGGACCACACAACCTCTCTGGTCCGCGGGGATCTGAACTGGAGTTTCCGGTTCTTGCCGACCCGCCCGGGGTGGCTGCTACCTGTGCTTCTGCCCTCCTGGCTGCAGCGTCACGGCCTGACCTCCACCTGTGGGGACTCTGAGAGGCCCCGTGAGCACACCTTCCTCTGAGAAGGTCGCCTTCGGCTCATCTGTGGCCAGGACACAGGGCCACTTCACCCCCGGGGGCGGGTCTCAGCTGGGGCCCCAGGTGTGGCCCCCCGGCCTCAGCACTGGTCTGGGGCGTCCCTGGTCAAGCCCTGCCCCCTGGCGGCCCTTTGGCTGCTGTGTGGGTGTGTCCTGAGCAGGCTCTCCCCGTGGTGACGGAGGGCCCTGCGGTGGGACCGGAGGCAGCATCTTCCTACCCCCGGTGTGGCTGTGTCAGAAACAAGCCCTGCCCGTCTTTGTCTGGAAATGTTTACAAAACACAGTCCTTGCCATTTAGTGTGATCGAATGGCCTGTGCTCAAAACTAAGCTGAACTAACAGCTGGGTGATAACAGGTGATGACATTTGTGGACAACTAAATAGGGCCCCGTCCGTCTCACCCTTCCCCGAGCGGTGAACGAGGCCTCATCCCGCACCCACAGGGTCACACAAAGCAGACAGCTCCACGGGGTGCAGGGTTCCACTGGGTCGGGATCAGAGGCCCCAGGGGGCCAGGGGCGTCGCAGGCCACGTGCGAGCCAGTAGGCGAGAGCTCTGGACCAGCCCAGGCACGCTGGCATCCAGTGTCTGCCCAGCGGCTGATGCCACACTGGCCAGGGATGGCAGAGGCCGCTGGTCCCCGCTCTGGCCCCTCGAGGCCACTGTGCCCGCCGACAACATCTCTTCGTGAGGTGATGACTTGTCTCCATAGGCGTCAGGTCTGTGGTGCCCCAGGAGCAGTGCTGGGCCCCCAGCCGCCCGCTGGGCTCAGGGATCTCCCAGCTACAAGCCGGGCCGCCGGCCCGGGAGCGGCTTCTATCCAAGGAGCTCCTCCCTGCACGTCTGAATAAGCCCTGTTTTCTTTCCAGCTCCGCCACTGGCTCGTGGTGTAGAGGGGAGCGGAGGAAGGAGACCCGCAGGGCACCGTCCACGGCAGGACAGAGGCAACGAAGAAGGGAAATCGGAGTTTTGAGAGAAAGGAGGGCTGCTCCCACGCCGCACCTTCTGCTTCGCCGGACACACTCAAGCCCTTCCCCTGACTGGTCACACCCTCTGTGCCACGGAGAGACGACCCTCTGTCCGCCGTGTCACTGTGTAACGTCCCTAGTCTGTGCCCGTCCCACAGGTAGAAACGTCTGAGTCGTGTTCTGTGCGTTAGAGCTGCTCCCTTCTCCCGTGCCCACCCCAGGGCCCCCTGGAGCCCACAGCTTGCCGTCACCCACGTGTGCAGGAGAAATACGATAATTATAGATTACGGATTCTCTGAGAATCCCAGCGCTCACGATAGCTTCTGGGATCCTTTGTTTTGCTCGTATTAAAAATACCGAGTGCCGTATTTTGCCTAATTGTGCAGAGGTGAAATGGCGGAAGCCATACGAAAGGTGACGAAGTGGGACCACGTGTCCCCACATCACACAGGTCTGCTCAGAGCCCACGGAGGGCCAGGGCCCGGGTGTGAGATGGGGGTGCTGTTTATTTCCTTGTAGCTACAAGAAAACTCCATAAAATGCATGTGGGCTGCCACCACTCCTGCCCGACGTGGACCCCCAGCCACGGAGAAAGTGAGCTTGGCACGAGCAGGAGTGCGTCCCCCGTGGTGGTCCCCGACACGCAGAGCCCCCGAGGTGGCAGCCTGGAGCCCCGCAGTCTTGGGAGGGAGACCCCGCCGGAATTCTCTCTGAGGCGCGTGTCACGTCAGGAAGAGCACTTGTTTCCTCAGGGAACGGCTTTTAGAATCGTATTGACATGGGAATCAAAGCCAGTTCTCAGAACGCAGGGCTGGTTTCTGAAATCTGTTTGCTGACGTTCCCGTGGTCCTTGGCGAGGGTGTTGGACCCTCAGCTGGGAAATGCTCCCAGCACTGCCGTCCTGGAGGGAGCACGGCCGCAGTCCAAGCACGGGCTGCTGGGCCGCAGGAGAGGCACTGCCAGACAGGCCCACGGCGGCTCCTCGGCCATCCCTGCGAATGGACCTCGGCCCAGGCCCGTGGAACCGGCCGCTCAGGGGAAACCAGCTTGCGGACCGGAGCGCGAGAGGAATCGGGCCCACCCTGTCCTTCCCAGGAGTGTTGAGCACTCGTGTAGAAAACCCATGTTGTCCACGTCCATCTGTCTCACAGTGGCCTCTTGTGTGGTCGTCACCAACAATAAAAGAAACCCATGGGAAAACGGCCAGCTTCCCGCTCGATGTCGTTTTGTGCCGGAGGCTGCCTCGGGCCCCCCCTCCCCCTCCCTTGAGAACCTGCCTTCACTCACCTCTCCCTGGCCAAGAGCAAGCACAGCCCCTCCCAGGTCCAGTGGGCTTAACCCAGACCCACCCCAGGGCCCCCGCTGGCTGCGCGCCACCCCCTCCTGCCCCCATCTGTCCCGCCTCTCTCTCAAGCCCTCACCTGCCTGGTCAGCTCCCCTGCAGTCTCCCCAGGTGTCCAGACTCCAGCCATGTGGTCTGACCACTGCTACTGCCCAGCCCAAGTGCCTCTTCTGGGGAGACAACACCAGAGTCCCGAGTGGCTCCCTGCCTTTGGTCCCTAAGGATCTCTTGTCCACCCTGGCCAAAGAGGTCCTTCTAGACACCAGTCAGCTCTGGTCACAGCCCAGAGGAGAGCTCCGTTGTTTATCATTATGCTTGGATGCCACCTCTGGAAATCTTCTCTGGCCCCGCTTCTGGGTTCTGCCCTGCTCAGTGCTCCTTGATCGCCCACTGTCCCCAGGCCTCCCCAGCAGGTGTCCCATGGAATGGAGAGTGCTCACTGCCCGCCCCCCCCAGTTTGAGCAGGAGCTCCCCTGGGAGCAGGGGCTGAGCTGGTCTCACTCGCTTCTGCCATTGTCTTAAATAGACCTGGTACACAGTAGACAGTGGCACTCAATTTATATTTACAGATGAATGAGTTAATGGATGGGTATTTAGGTGGATGGGTAGGTGGACGGATAGATGGGTGGTTGGTGGACGGGTGGATTGATGGATGGATAGAAGGAGGAAATGGAGAAAGGAGTGAGGGAAGAGGGGTAGAAAATGGATGGATGGGTGTGTAGACAATGAATGGACAGATGACAGAGGGAGGGATGGATGGATGGATGGAGGGCTGATGAGCAAGTGGTTAGATTGATAGATGGATGATGAATGTATAAGTGGAGGAATGGTGGACGGATGGATGGGTGAGTGGATGGATGACGGGATGGATGGGTAGATGGGTGGGTAGATGGGTGGATGGATGGGTAGATGGTTGGGTATATGGATGGGTGGGTGGGTGGATGGATGGATGGGTGGATGGGTGGGTGGGTGGATGGATGGGTGGATGGATGGGTGGGTGGGTGGGTGGATGGGTAAATGGATGGATGGATGGATGGATGGATGGATGGATGAGTAGATGGATGGGTATATGGATGGGTGTGTGGGTAGATGGATGGATGGGTAGATGGATGGGTATATGGATGGGTGGGTGGATGGATGGATGGATGGATGGGTGGATGGATGGATGGATGGGTGGGTGGGTGGATGGATGGGTGGGTGGATGGATGGATGGGTGGATGGATGGATGGATGGATGGATGGATGGGTGGATGGATGGATGGATGGGTGGATGGGTGGATGGATGGGTGGATGGGTGGATGGATGGGTAGATGGATGGATGGGTGGATGGATGGGTGGATGGATGGATGGGTGGATGGGTGGATGGATGGATGAGTAGATGGATGGGTAGATGGATGGGTGGGTGGGTAGATGGATGGATGGGTGGATGGTTGGGTATATGGATGGGTGGGTGGGTAGATGGATGGATGGGTAGATGGATGGGCATATGGATGGGTGGGTGGATGGATGGATGGATGGATGGATGGGTGGATGGATGGATGGGTGGATGGGTGGATGGATGGGTAGATGGATGGATGGGTGGATGGGTGGATGGATGGATGTATGGGTGGATGGATGGATGGATGGATGGGTGGATGGGTGGATGGATGGATGTGTGGGTGGATGGATGGATGGATGGATGGATGGGTGGATGGATGGATGGGTGGATGGGTGGATGGATGGGTGGATGGGTGGATGGATGGGTAGATGGATGGATGGGTGGATGGGTGGATGGATGGATGGATGGGTGGATGGGTGGATGGATGGGTAGATGGATGGATGGGTGGATAGGTGGGTGGGTGGATGGATGGGTGGATGGATGGGTGGATGGATGGGTGGGTGGATGGGTGGGTCGGTGGATGGGTAGATGGTGTGTACCTGGGTGGATGGACAGGTAGGTGGATGGGTGGAAACACAGATGGTGGAAAGTCCTGTATTACATGTAAAAGTCTACCATTCTGGTCCAGTCTCACACACCCCAGTGGGGCTATAGCCATTTGAATGCTGTGTTTGGCATCTGTTCTCCAAGGGGAGGTCAGGTTCTTTAATACAAGTGAAACGTGTCAATTTTGAAACACCCGAAGACGTGTTTTCTTTCCACACTAGCCTGGTGCAGAAGCCAGCTCCCTGGGCAGGAGGAGGCCGCCTGTACCCTACTTCTGTCGATGGGAGGCCTCGGTCCCTCTGTCCACACCGCACTTTGCCATCAGGTTCACACTCTTCACCCAGTGACCTTTAGACACAAAATCTGGGTGTTAAAGCCCAGAAAAACCGTGTGATTTTTCCTTTGAGAGAAGCATTTTAATAAAGGTTTGGCAACAGTGAAATAGGTGATTTGAAGGGTAAACAGATTCCTCCGTAGTTGGCTTTCTTTGGTTTTGCCCCACAACTTCTCCCTTAATCTCTATAGACGCACCTGACCAGCATCTTTACCTGTCTCCTGGTCACTGACAGCAGGAAAAGGTCACTTTTTTTGAGACACTTAATTAGCAAGTCCTGTGTTCCATGGTCCCCTGTGGAAGATGCTGCCACGTCCTGACCTCGGGGGACCTTCCTGCTCCCCTCCTCCCCCAAGGACCCCCAGGGCCCCAACGCCACTGACAGAGCCTCCTAGCAGATCGGGGGCCTCCCACTGAGCACAGAAGGCCCACCCAGAGCTAGGAAAACAAAACCAAAGACGGCAGTCCACCTACCCAGCCCCTGGCCTTAGGTAATGGTGCCCCAGGTGATCCCGGCCGCCCCTGCACTGGGCCATGGCAGACAATTTTTGGTGTCATTACACAGAATGGGAAACGTTGGACTATGCCAATTTAGTGAGTCTGCCTTGAGTTTTTTTCAATTTAACAAAATAGAAAACATCAGAGTCAGCGCACCTAAGAAGGGCAAGGTCTGTTTTGTGAAACATGTGTTTCAGGTATGCATCTTACCTGCGCGAGGGAGCGACAGCGAGAGAGACAGAAAGTCAGAGACAGAGAGAGACAACAGGGTGGGGGGAGACAGGCCCTTGCAGGTCAGGGTCAAAGGCCTCGGGGCCCCGCCCTGGGTAGGGCAGCGAGCACCCCAGTCTGCCTGGTACCTCCAGAACGGCCTAGTCTCCAGCCCCCTGGGGCCCCACTGCGTCCCCCAGCGCAGGCTGGCTTGCATTTACTTAACAAAACTTAAAACCCAAGTCAGTATTGACTCGGTGCTGAAGATGTTTACCTAGAATTTGAATAATTCTACTTATTCCAAGAACTGAGTTCTTTGCTTCAAGTCATTTGTTGTGTAGACAGGGCGTTGCTCTGGGTTAAAACCCGCCTGGCGTCTGTATTTACGCAGCAGCGCAGTCGGCCAGCTCCTTCCCACCGGGATCAAAGGTTAATATTTGGAACAGTTTTCAATAAATGTATTCAAAGATGGTGTTACGAGCCATCAGCTATTAAATGCTCTGATATCTTTAAAGCCTTGTGCACACAGAGAAACTAAATGTAAATTCTAAAATGTTCTATTACACCAGAAATGATCACCTTGAATGAGAAGCCACCGGAGGGTGACCCTGGGCTCCCCCTCTGGTGGTGATGCCGGCCCGGCTCACCCTTTATCTCCTGGGTGGGGACTTCAGCTCTCTGAGGACGAAGCGGGAGAGGGAGGCAAGGGCAGGGCTGGCCCGACTGTCCAGGTGAATAACTGGTCCTGCCGCTGCCTGGGTCCTCACTGCCCACCTGTTTGCCCACCTGTCATAGGTGCCTCCCCCTGCCCACCTGGGTGGCTATTAAAAGCGTTAAAGTGTTAAAATGTGGGAAGTGCTGAGAAGTCCTGGGTGAGTGTGGCTGGTGGTGTTTCCGTCTGCTCTGAGCGGTATCTCAGACAGAGAGCTGACGTTTTCTAATATGCTTCCTGGTTACGGCTGGCATGTAGAAAAGTTGTTTTTAATCCAGCTAATGGTTTGCTTTTATGGCTCTATCTGACTTTGGAAATGCAAATTTATTTGAACCCCTAAGCTGTCCGTTCCTTCGCTCTCCGACCACAGCACCATTACCTTGTGCGCGCGTTGGGACGCCCGTCACTCTGACGCGCCCCCTGTGGGCGTGGCCCGGGTACGCCTCCCTGCAGGCATCCACGGTGCCCACGTGGATACAGGGGCCAGGGCTTTGGAGATGTGGGCGCAGCCTTGGCCGGGAGACGCTCTGCCCGTGCAGTGAAGTGTTCGTAGCAGCCAACGAGGACCGGGAAGGAAGTGCCTCTTGGGCAGGAAGGAGGGAGTGGATAACGCCAGCGAGGATGGGCGCCCAAGGGTCCAAGGCACCCCCCCCCCGCTCCCGTGGGCCCCGCTCTGAGAACCTTGTAGATGCAGGGCCCGTTACACTCAGCAGACCGAGTGCAGTGCTCACACCCCCTCCTCCAAGCCCCCATCCCCTTGCACCACTGATGGGTGTGACTCCGGGTGAGATGGGAGGGCCTGGCCGAGGTCTCCAGCCCTGCGCTGCCCTGTGACGTCTCTGGGTCCAGGTCTAGAATTCAGCCTTTAAACACCTGCTCTCTGTGCTGAGGCTCTTCAGCTGGGAAAGTCTTAGACCTTCTCTTCTCTGATGGAAAAACACATCCCTGCGTTTGGGCTCATATCAGGAAACTCTTCCTTGTTTTAGCAAAACAACAGACTTTCACCAAAAATAAAAAAAATGCTTTGAAACTAAAATGGCACAAAATGAGATTCAAGCTCCCAGGCAGGGCTGGGAGATTCCAGGGAGCACGAGGGAGATTAGAGCCTCAGCCGAGTCCAAGACCCCTCCCACAGGCCCGTCGCCCGCGACCCGGCGCAAACAGGGCAGGCGGGGAGGGGCGCTGGGAACGCCCCCTCTCCCCGCCCCCGCCCGCAAACGCCCTGCCTGTCGCTGAGCGTCCGGCCGACCACCGTCCGGCCCCTTGGGTCCCTGGGCGGCTTCTCCATCCTACTCATGTCGACCAGACGCCGATGCACGTGTGCACTGGCCTCGCTGGGGCATCTTCTCTGCCATCCCCGCCCCGGGAGGGTGTGGCTCACGCACCCAAGCCTCCACCTCCACCCCACAGAGCTGTTTGCCCTCCGGGGACACCTCCTGTCTCAGCCACAGGTGCCCCAGGCCCCGCCATCGACCCTGTCTCCAGTCGCCATTGGAGGAAACGAGTCCGAATGGGGCCGTGTGACCCTTTCCCCGTGGCCTCTCCCCTGCCCCATGCCGCAGGCCTCCTCTGCTCCCAGGGGTCTGGCTGCCCCGCCTCCCAGAGCTCACGCCCTCGGGTGCCCTGCCCCCGCCGCCCAGCCTGCAGCTCCCATCTAACTGACAGGACGCAGCAGAAATGAAGGGACAAACCGCGGAGGCCGCACCCGCTTTACTGGAGTCTCCTCCGTGATGAGGATGCGGACGGCCCAGGTCCCGGGGGCAGCGGGAGTAGCCTCCGGCCAGCATTCAGCAAAACCGAGTCCGGCCCGCGGCCACGAGAGCAGCCTGGGGGCTTAGACAGAGTCCTTCCCCGTCGGGCCTCAGACGGGCCGCGGCCCGAGACCCTCTCCTGCCCGGCCCCCAGCCTCCCGTCACGGCAGCAGTCGACAGACTGGCAGACCAGTGGCTGAGCAGGCCAGGGCGTGAGGCCCCCGTAGCTCAGGGGAGGCCAGGAGGGCTCCGAGTCCCGCAGGGCTGGGACAGGCGGGCAAAGCGTTCGAGGGGCCCCTCGACGGCCCACCGCCCTTCCTGCATTCGGGTTTGGGAGCCAGCTGGGTCCTGCGTGCACGTGAGCCCCTGGCCAGGAGGACTCGGCACTCACTGTGGACGCGTTGAGTTGGGGCTGAAGAAACAGAGGCCCTGAGGGAGAGCTGGGGCCCGCAGCCTGGACGCCGGCCCCCGGGATTTCCAGGACTCCACCACACTTCTTGTCCAGTTAGGGCTGCACTTGTGCCCCCAGATTCGTGTTGAAGTCCTAACCCCCAGTACCTGGGAGTGTGACCTTGTTAGAAATGGGGTCTTTGTGAATAGATTTGGTTAAGATGAGGTCACACTGCAGGACCAGGCCCTGATCCAGTAGGACTGGCGTCCTTGTAGAAACAGGACATTCGGAGATAGACACGTTCCCGGGAGACGCCATGTGAAGATGGGGCAGAGATGGGGTGACGCTTCTACAGGTCCAGGGCGCCAAGGACGCCAGCAGAGCAGAGAAGCTGGAGGGGGCCTGGACCAGGTTCTCCCTCGGCCTTAGAAGGAACCAGCCCCACTGACACCTTGACCTCAGACTTCCGGCCGCTGAACAGGGGTTATGGCAGCCCCGGGACACTCACACCTCCCCTCCCTCATCTTTCTGTCCAGTGAACACACATGACATCCTACTAGTGCCAAGCACCTGGGAGGTGCTGCAGAGACAACGGAGCCCCAGACAGGCCTGGCCACGTCCTGGGGTCCACAGCTCACCGGGGAGACTCTCAGCCTAACAAACACAGCAAGTGCACTGACGCTGATGTGCTAAGAGGCCCCAGAGCCCCAGGGTCCCAGCACAGCAGGCGGGATGCAGAAGAGATGCCTCAGTGGCAGCTGCAATGATCTGACGAGCTCATGGGGACGCGGGAGAGGAGAGGACCGAGGCCCCGCGCGGGGGCTGACGTGGGGCGGGTGTGGCCGGCACAGCCCCTCCCTGCCGCTCTGTGAGCCCCACCAGAAACACACAGACGGGGGTGGGAGGGGCGAGGGCCGTGCTTCCCGGCCTGCAGGTCATAACCATCAGTGGATGGAGGATCCAACACAAGGGTAGCAACTCTTTCTTTTAATGAATCAGAAAATGCCACGTGCGCTGTATGTTACAAGGGTAAGAATTGTTTCCGGAGACTTTTTGTTCAGTTACTTAGACACAGGTTACGCATGCACTGGGGCTGAGGAGTAGACTGCTTCCTGTCTGACGCCGCGAGTGCCCACCAGGAAACAGATGCACACGACTGATCCACACCTCGATGTCCAGCCCAGGACGGAGGAGGCACCTGGGTGCCGAGCAGCCCCAGTGCCTTCCACAGCGGGCAGAGCCAGACCGCCAGCCTCTTCCTGAGCGACGGCCGCAGGACAGAGCCTGGGTGCCGGACCCCAAAACCTCACGTGCCGACGGATGCCAGCTGTGTGTGCCCTGTGCTGGCGGTCCCCATCTAACGCTGCCCGGGACCCCAAGTCCCACCCGCTGCCCATCCTGGAAAGCGCACGATGGCCCAGGGAAAAGAGGATTCCCACCAACCTCACCGGTGTCGTGGTCGAGAAAGCACGTCACACGCTCAAGGGAGTGGTGTAGGTGTACTCGTACCAGTGCACGCGTGAGTGTGCACGTGTGTGTAGATGTGTGCTCATGTGAGCATGTGCACGCGCGTGGGGTACGTGTGCACTCACCCACACACACCATCGTGGTGCCGGGCTGGGGGTGGAAGGTGCCTGGATCTCTTCCCCAAGTGACTCGGGGGGCAGAAGCCAGAGAGGAGCCCCAGGGATGCACGACAGTCACTGGACGGTGAGATCCGGGGGAAAGCAGGGGTCGCTGAAGGCGAGGGAGGCGTGGCCAGCCCTCCAGGTGTCCCAGCAATCCGGGCCAGGCCGGGGCAGCCGAGGAGCGGGTGCTGGGAGCACCAAAGGCGCTGCCCTCTGCACCCAGTCCAGCCGGTGCTCCCCTGAGGCCGCATCGGGGCTGTGCTCGGCACCTCCCTTTCTGCCACCCTGCGAGGGGCTCCCCACTGCTCCCTGTGCCCCGCCGGAAGCCGGAGGGCCAGTCGCATGTCCACATGCTCCACAAAGTAGGTGTGTCCCGAGATGTGAGTCTGCACGGGACGTGCTAACGAGGAAGGGGGCCCACGAAGCTACAGATCCCACCCACGGCGCCAGGCCAGGCTCAGCAGCCACAGCGGACGCGAGTGCCCCTGCAGAGCCGCCGCCAGGGCTGGCCGCGAGTGCCCCTGCAGAGCCGCCGCCAGGGCTGGCCGTCCAGATGGTCACTCCTGACCCCTGGCCGGGTTGCTGACCGCTCGTCCCACACAGGAGGGGCTGCTCCGCCGTTGGGCACTGCCCCCGTCATCCTCCCCCTGTTTCTCATGGGAGTGATGCTAAGCCGTTGCCTCACTCGTGAGGTTAGTTTAATTAAAACTGAATGAGCTGGGTGACCAGGTGCAGATAAAGCACAAACATGCCCGGCCCGGCCACCGGCCTGGTGCCCAGCTCGTGCTCCCGTCCAGCCAGATGGGGGCCAGCCCTTCCCTGGCCCAGGCCTGAGTGTCCCCACGTCCCTCCCTCCCCAGCCCTGCATGCCCCTCCTCCCTCAGCCCCCCTCACTGGGCCGGCCAACCGCCCACCGGACCTCGGGCGTGCCGGCCCAGCCTGTGTGGGTGGACAGATGGACACCTGACCCCAGCCCAGCCTGTGTGGGTGGACAGATGGACACCTGACCCCAGCCCAGCCTGTGTGGGTGGACAGATGGACACCTGACCCCAGCCCAGCCTGTGTGGGTGGACAGATGGACACCTGACCCCAGCCCAGCCTGTGTGGGTGGACAGATGGACACCTGACCCCAGCCCAGCCTGTGTGGGTGGACAGATGGACACCTGACCCCAGCCCAGCCTGTGTGGGTGGACAGATGGACACCTGACCCCAGCCCAGCCTGTGTGGGTGGACAGATGGACACCTGACCCCAGCCCAGCCTGTGTGGGTGGACAGATGGACACCTGACCCCAGCCCAGCCCGGTCACTGGAAGACGGTGTTTTGACTGAGAACCGTCAGGCGAAGAGCTGTGCCCTAGTTAGGGCGTTTGTTTTGCACAGAGATGAGTGAGCCATCCTGAAATTGCTCTGTATTTATTCTAGAATTAGGCAAGCAGGCAAACGCGTAGGTAATCAGAACGGCTGCACAGTTTGCAAGTTCTGTTCAAAATGAGAACGCGGGGCCCTTGCTCAAAACTCGCTCAGAATTTCAGGACGGCAACAGCAGAGCCGCAAACCCTCCAAGCACGAGGCCCTGGATAATGCGAGTCTGGGCTGGAGGAAGGAGCCGCAGGTCAGCAGGGGAAGGGGGAGGGGGGCTGCCGCCCCACATGGGAGTCCGCACGCGCTCAGGACTGTGACACAGATATGGGTGTGGACACGCACGGCCAGGCAGGCGGGCGGAGACCTGGGCACACGTGTGTGTGGAAGCATGTTCTGAGCTCCGGTCTCAGACGCCGCAGCGCCCAGGTGGGCATGGAGCCCACTCTGAGCCCAGACCGCAGTTCCGAAGATCCTTCTCCCGCCAGAGGCATCAGGTTGCCCTGGAGAAACCGCTGATTCCAGAGCTCAGGCCCAGAAGGCGCCAGTGAGCCTGGAGTGTCCTTTGGGGCCACAATGGGGGGGCCCATGGGAAGGACAGAGCCACCCCGAAGGGCTCCCGAAGGCCAAACCTGGGACGAGCTGACCAAAGAATAACAATAATGACAGTGACGGGTTACAGACTCCTGCCTCAGCCCAGGCTGCCCCGACAAACACCACAGATGGGTGTTTAAACAGCAGGCAGATTTCTCACGGCCCCGCAGGCTGGAGGCCCCAGGCCACGGGGCTGGCAGGGTCCTCACGCAGTAGACACAGACACCAGTCCCACCACGGGCCCCACCTGCGTGGGCTCGTCTGAACCTAATCACCTCCAAGGCCCACCTCCCCATACTTCCCACTGGGGGTCAGGGCTTCAACATACGGATTTGGGGCACACAGATGTGTAGTCCATCACACCAGCTAGGAAAACAAATGCCCAGATAAGGAGGAGAAGCCGAATTACGGTTCATAAACGCAGAAGGGCCAATGGGCTCAGAACGGCCACTCAGCAAACACCACAGTGATCACTGTGTTAGGCCAGAAGCATCTAGGGATGTAAAAATCGGTGGGAAATTATGATGAGACGTGAGATAGTCTCCCCATGAGACAGCGAACGGAGACGCAGCAAGTTCACGGTGGAGCAGACCACCTGCCGCGCACACGCGGACAAGAGGCCCCCAGAAGGGCCCAGTGCCGCCCCTGTGGGTTCCTACCCAGGGGCGCGTCCTCAGCGTGGCCGCAAGGCAGCAGCAGACGAGCCCCAGCTGACAGGCCTAGCCTGGGCCAGTGTCCCCCAAACGTCCAAGAATGAGGTCTCCTTGGAGGAGACCCAGGAGACATGGTGACTAAACGCCATGCATGTCCTGCGGTGGGTCCTGCTCAGATGAGGCCACGTTGCACCGGTGCCAACAGTGCTCACGGAGCTGGGTCGGTGTTCCCTTCCCCGCCGTGAGCAGGGCATGGTGGCGATGGAGTCGTTGGCTCCGGAGGTGCAGCTGCAGGACACGCCGGAACACCCTGTGCGGTTTTGCTTTTTTATGAGTCCAAAGTCATTTCCAAACGAACAGTTAGAACGTGACCCTGAAGTAAACGATGTTCCTTTGTCCTTGGCGTATACCTCACTGACACACAGTGTGAGCGCTGTGCTCGAAGGCTTCGACTTGCATGGTTACGTCACCGCCGCTTTGTCCTACGGCTGTGCCCGCGTGCAATGGCACCTCCCCAAGTTCATGTCCACCCAGACCCAGAACAGGCCCTTATTTGACGTAGGGTCTCCGCAGAAGTGGGTGGCCAGGACGAGGCTGAACCGGGTGGCGCGGGCCCAGTCCAGCACGGGCGTCCCGTAAGAAGAGGGCGGGCACGCAGAGGGGAGCCGCGGGAACAGGAGGGTGGCCCCTGCCCAGGGACCCAGCCCCGAGCTGCCAGAGCGGGGCAGGTTCTCCCCAGGCCTCAGTGGGAACCACCGTCTGGCACCTGCTCCCAGACAAGAGACAATAAACCCCTGTCGCTTTAGACCCTGCAGTTTGTGAGCTCGCTGGGCAGCCCCAGGCGCTTGTTCCCATCGCCTGTTTCTTTTTTTTTTTCTTTTTTTCTTTTGGCCACAGCACGCAGCATGCGGGATCTTAGTTCCCTGGCCAGGGATCGAACCCGTGTCCCCTGCAGTCCTGCAGTGGAAGCGCGCAGTCCTAACCACTGGACAGCCAGGGAATTCCCAGCGGTTGCCCGTTTCTTTCTTTCTAACGATATGATATTATTCCATGTGTGGGAACTCCACGCCCTCAAGTGAGAAGACGAGGCCGATTCACCCGAGGCTGGCCGTCCTCAACCCCGACGGCTAGATCAGTGCTTTCATCATTACAGTGTCGCACAGAGCATCCCCCGCCCTGGAAGTCCTCTGCGCTCTGTCTGCTCATCGCTCCCCACAGCCCTGGTGACCCCTGATGCTTTCACTGTATCTGTAGGTTTATCTTTTCCAGAATACCGTACATTTGGAATCACACCGTCTGTAGCCTTTTCAGATTGGCTTCCTTCACTCGATCATATGTATTTAAGGTTCCCCAGTGTCTCTTCACAGCTTCATAGCTCACTTCTTTTCAGTGTCTGATGTACCACAGTTTATTTACCCCGTAACCTACTAAAGGACACCTTGGTGGTTTCCAAGCTTTGGCAGTTATGAATAAAGCTGCTATAGACGTCCATATGCACGTTTTTGTGTGGACATAAGTTTTCACCTCCTTTGGGTAAAGAGCAGAAAGTCTGATTGCTGGATCGTATGGTAAGAGTAGGTTTACATTTGTAAAAAGCTGCCCAACTGTCTTCCGAAGCGTCTGTACCACGTTGCGTGCCCACCGGAGTGAAGGAGGTTCCCTTTGCTCCACGTCCTTGTGAGCATTCGGTGCTGTCGTGTTCTGGATTAATAGGTGCATGACGGTGTCTCGTTGTTGCTTTAACTTGCACATAGGATGTGAAGCATCTTTTCATATGTGAATCTGTCATCTGTGTATCCTCTTTGGCAAGGTGTATATTCAGATCTTTTCCAATTTTTAAAATGGGGTTGCTGGTTTTGTTATTACTGAGTGTAAAGAGTTCTTTGTATATGTTGGATAATAGTCCTTTAGCAGATGCGTGTTTTGCAAATATTTCCTCCCCATCTGTGACTTTTTTCATTCTCTTAGCTTTCACAGACACTTCATTAGTTTCAACAAATCCCAACTCATCAATTCTTTCTTTCATAGATCATACTTTTGGTGTTGGGTCTAAAAACTCATCTCCAGACCTGAGGTCATCTAGGTTTCTCCCGTCTTATCCTCTGGGAGTTTCAGAGTTTTGTAGTTTCATTTTAGGTCCCTGATCCATTTTGAGTTGATTTTTGTGAAGGGTGTGAGGTCTCGATTCATCTTCTGTGTGGACATCACTTGTCCCAGCACCATTTGTCGAAGAGACTGTCTCTGCTCCGTTGCGTTGTGTTTGCTCCCTTGTCAAAGGTCCGTGACCACATTTATAGGGTCTGTTTCTGGGCTCTGTTCTGTCCGTTGATCTATACGTCTTTTCCGTCCCCGACACCGCAGTCTCGGTTACTGTAGCTTCACAGTAAGTCCTGGAGTCGGGTGGCGTCCGTCCTCCAACTCGGTCCTTCTCCTTCAATGTTGCCTTGGCTGTTCTGGGTCTTTTCCCTCCTCTCCATGTTAATTTGAGAATCACTTTCTTGACATTCACTTACAATAACTTGCTGGGATTTTGATTGGGTACACTTCATTTTAAATGGTTAAACTTACTGATTTTTATTTGTTCTACTGAATTGTAAACTGTAACTAGAAAGGCTTTTCTCCCCTGTGTTTTCCTCTAGAACTTAACGTTTCATTTTTTTGTATTTATATCTCTAGTCCTTTGGGGGGTTATTCTGGTGTAGAGTATGAGCTAAGGATTCCGTTTTATCCTTTTCTAATGGCTGCCCAGTTGTCCCAAGAATATTATTTTCAAAAGTCCATCTTCTCCCACCTTTACCATAGGCCAAATGTCTATGTGCATCTGATTCTATACCTCCTATTCCACTGGTCTGCTGTCCAAAAACTGGAATTTCAAATATTCAGACCAATAGAAGAATTTTCAAGAATTAATGACGAAAACCCTCATCTCCATCCACCTGGGCACAAGAAGGGGCCGAGAGTGGCCTCCAGGGCGTCCTCTGCTGCTGTCGCCTCTCGGGTGGCACACGTTCCGTGGTCACCATTCCCTCGGCCGTCGTAGAGGATGTTCACTGGCCGTCCGTGAGTCCCAGTCTTGCCGACCTTGGTGCCTGCCTTTTATAACAAACATTTTCCCGTCGCCTATTGCTCTGCCGAAATGAAAGTCAGGGTCAGTGTTACCTACTTGTACGTATCATTTCGGAAAGATCAATGTAACGGCCTGTCATAAAGGAGCAGAGGGTGAATAAGTTTGCACGCGCAAACAGGTACTTTGGTACCTAGATGCACAGATGCCTCCCCTGGAAGGCAAGGTATTGGACCCAGCGTCCCCATCGTGGTGCTGTGGGACTGCAGCCGCGGGGAGGGCAGGTGACACGAGTGCCCTGTTGTCCAGAGTGACGGCCACTACCTGCTTGTTCTCCACAGAGCCGAGCACCGTCCTCCCCGACCACCTTATTGCAAATTCCTAGAAAGATCAGACTTGTTAAAAACATGCAAAAATTATGTGTTTATATGTAAATAATCAGAATCTGGGCTCAAGCTTTCCACCGAGTGTCCGGCAAGACCTTGCGAACCGCTCACACAGGGCCAGGGCACCCTAACGACCAGGCATGGGGCCACCAGCCAAAGGCCCACAGCGTCCAGCGCAGCCCTTGGACCTGGTACCCCCCGGCAGGGGGCACCGGGTCACAGGGGAAGACAGAGGGAGGAGAGTGACAAAGGCGGTGGGGGAATCTACGTAACTGGCTGCCTGGACCCATGGCCACGCGGCACCACCGTGCAGCACCTGCCTATGCGCGAGGCCCAGCTGCCTCCTTCAGCCCTTGGCCCCCGTCAGAGGCCATGGTTGTCACCAACGTGCCCATCCAACACCGGCTTTGACGCTGGACAGAGGCGGAAAGAGCCGGCTGGACGTGTTAATTCTTGCCCAGGGTCTGTCTTCCTCAGGCCTCTCCTCACCGAGATGACGACCAGGACGGCGGAGCAAGTCGGGCTTCCACCCTGAAGGGCGATGAACGGACCCTGCCTTCCCCTGGGTAGATAATCCCAGCCCCTACCCTGCCAGACTCCGCCCCTCCCTCCCTGACTCCCCCCCAATCCCCTGCGGGGTGACTGTAGGTCCTGGCCGCATTGCACCCCAGGGTGGCAGTCTCCTCGCGGCGCTGAGCGGCCGGCCTTCTCTGCCAACTCCCCGTGTCCTTCTCTTCCCTCTGCTCTCCTCCCTCGGCCTCAGGACCTTCCGCATCCAGACTGCTTGGTCTCGACCTCCTGTCCCCGGAGCCGTCACCTTCCACCCACCTCGCCCCATGTGGCCTCCTCTCTCTGGCTGTCTTTCCAGTCCTCTGGGGTCATTCACCCCATCACTGCCACCCCAGCCATTGGTCGGGCTGCTGTCACGCCCCCTTCCCCCAATGCAGACCCCACGTTTTGGGCCTGAGCCCCTCCTTCCACGCAGCCGGCCCTCCGTCACCTGACAGGCCAGCCGCACTGCACTCAAAGCTCCAAACGCGCCCAAACCCGGCGGCAACTGTGCCCCCGACGTCACCCACCTCCCAGACCCGTAAGGAGCTCCCATCCGCCCGCTCCTATTGCCACCTGAGACCGCGGGCCCCCGAGCCCCCGTGCCTGGTGAGAATGGGGTCCCGGAGGGCGCCCTGCCCTCTCCGTCTGCTGCACATGCGCGGCCCTGCTCCGCGGAGGCCTCCGCGCCCTGTGCTCTGCAGCCCTGCTCGGCGGATCCCCAGAGCTTTGGCCTCTGCGTCTCCCTACATGGCGGCACCCCGCCAGCCCTGACTGGCACCTGCAGTTGCCCTGCTGACCACCCGCCCCTGCCGGTCCGCTCCCCCAGCCCCGGGACTCGCCAGTGCTGGCATCCTCCTTCGGGTGTGCATGTCGGGGACCGCACGGCAGCCTGGGGTGACAGCACACCCACCGTCGCCAGGGGCCCGGGAGGATGCAGCCGTGGCCAGGGCTGTGCCCCGCTCCGAGGGACTGCGAGGGCCTCCCCAGGGACCCCTGAGGCCATCTCCCCGTCCTTCTCAGCACCTCTCTCTGCAGGTGAACCCTGAGCTGCGGGGCATTACACGTCCACAGCATCACATCTGCCAGAGTCTTGCCCACCCCCCCAGGCAGCCCGCCCTGCCCCCAGGTCATGTGACATCATCCCTGTGCGGGGGAGGGGGAGGGAGGGAGGGAGGCAGGAGGCACCCTCTTGCTGCAAGTCCCCCCCCACCGGCCCCGCCCCAGGTCTGCTCTGTGTCCCGGTGCTGGCGGTGCCGGGTGATGTTCTGCAGCTGCTGGCTGTGCAGTGTGAGGGTCCCGAGACCACCCTGAGGTTCAGTGACTCACTAGGACTCAGCTCAGCAAAACTGACTTATGACTTATGACAGCCAAGCGCCCAGATTACAGCCAGCCGGCGGGGGAGGGGTGTGCAGGGGGAAGACACAAAGGCAGGGCCCAGGGGAGCCCGGGCACCCTCCCTCCGAGGAGTCCCGGACGGTGACAACACGCCCGGGGGGCGACGGCCAGGGAGCCCGGCCTGAGCCCTTGAGTCCAGGGTTTTATTTGGTGTGACCACATGGCGTGGCTGACCTGAGTCATGTTCCCTGGGCCAGGGAAGCAAGGATGCTCGCATCAGGCCAGACATTCCAGGGCCTTGGAGTCGGGGGCAAAGGGCCAGGCCTCACCTGGGCAGGGCAAACCCTCCGCCGCACAGGCCGGGCCCTGGACGTCGGCTGACAGCCTCAGTGTCTGCCTCACGCTGGTCCTGGAGATGGTGGTGTGTACGGTCCCGGTCAGAGTTTTAGTTAATTCAGGTGGGGACAAGGGACTGGCCAATGGAGCTTCTGCTCTTCTGGAGAAAAGACAGCAAATTCTGAGACACTTATAGCTTATACTATACTATACTATACTAGCTTATACACTTATAGGAGGGGCCCTGAGTCAGCTTAAAGGGAAGCAAAACTCGAGATCAAATCAACAGAGACGTGAAAACTGGAGGCCACCAGTGAAGAACTGGAAAACCTCAGATCTTAACTCAGGCTGGAAAGAGAGACGTTGAGAAAAGGTGTGAAGGAAGAGAAAGCTAACCGTTTAGAACAAGACTACCTGGTGGCCAGAGGAGCATGACCCGGAGCTCCCTGGGGACGTGTCCAGCTGGGAGCAGCTGAAGGGAGTGGTCTCGGAAGCCCACCAGGAGATGTACGGCCGCAGACAGCAAGGAAGGCTCCCTGAGTCGCGGGATCCCTCCTCACCCACGCACCCCAGACAGAACGGGCGACTGGGGAGGCCCAGGGCCCACCTGAGGTCACATGGCTGTGCACCAGCTCGGGTGGACGTGTGACAGGGGTGACTCTCCCGGGGACAGCATCTCACAGACGCACTCTGTTCAGACAGAAATGTAGTTATTTCGTGAGCAGATCGTCTCCTGTTCTCTGAGTTCTGGACGCCGTACGGAGGGCTCGCAGTTAACGTTACTGCCCAACCCCCCGCCACGGTGAACCGCACGGAGTTTGCCTGAGCAGCTGACGTCACTGGAGACATTTGGGACCCAACATCCACCGAGCGAGGGCTGTGCTCACTCTGCGATGAGATGTGAGTGCTGGGCTGACCAGTCCAGCCTGGAAGAAAGCCCTGCTCACAGCTCTAACGAGCTCAGTGTAAGCAAGGCCAGGCCCGAGACGATGTCAGCAGGAGAGGCCGGGCGGGGACACTATGCGGGACGCCACCCACCCCCAGGAGACCGGCCCCAGCCGTCCAGGTCTTGAGCACGGGGCCCGGCCTCTCTGTGCCCATCCCACTCCCGCTGCTAAAAGGCTCCCTCGCTCCCGCCTGGCCCTCGCCCTGCGCTGGGGCAGCCTCTCTGGACTCAGCCCCAGCTCCCCGTGCGCACCTGCGGCAGGCGTGCAGAGACTCCGTGCCCTCTGGGAGGGATCTGCACCCTCGCAGTGGGGTCTCCACGTGGAAGATCCAGGGCTGTCGATTTTGCTCTCAGTCCTGGGCGGGGTTGTTATAGCAACAATCAGGGCCCAGGGCTGGAGCTCAGACAGAAACATCAGAGCACAAGGGAAGCAGGACAGAGCTCCAGACGTGGCCATGTCAAATTGGCCTCTTCCTGCCATGAAGGGCTATTTCCTGAAGGTTTGGGGCCTTCAAAAGCTGTTTGGCTCCCCGCATGTTCCAGAGAAGAGAATCTATTATTTGTTCAAAAACACGTTTCCAGTACCGACACGGAGTCATATTAGAAGCTCTGAAGGAAGGTTCGCCCAACTATCTGTGAGATAATGACAGGGCTGAGTGCTCTAAGGCTGAAACCTGTCATCACATTGATCTTCCTCCTGGAAAGCTGGTCCGTCCATGAGGGTACAGCGGGGCGGACCACCAGCACCTCGCTGGGGGCAGAGGGATCTACGGGTCTGCCTCCCGAGCCCCTCAGGACACGACCCACACCAGCCCCGCTCGCGCAAGGACGGCGCACGCTGCCCCCGGGGTGGGGACTGCGCCCTGGGGCCAGGGCCAATCCAGCTGTGAGAGAAGCAGAGGGCGTCCAACTCCTGAGAGGGCGAGAGCCGCTGCACCCGCTTGTGTGCGCCCCTCCCTTCCCGTGACCTCAACTCCTGCCCGCCATCTCCTCTAAGCCTCGAAACAGCCGATTTTGGTGACATTCCAGGAGGATTCGCAATGGAGTTGGAGGAGGGGCTGTATGGGATGAACTGTTTCCCTCCAAACTTACATGTTGACGCCCTAACCCCCAGGACCCCAGAATGTCACTGAATTCAGACATAAGGTCTTTAAAGAGGTAATCAAGCTGAAAGGGGTCACCAGGGAGGGCGCTAATCCAATCCGAGCGCTGTCACTGCAAGAAGAGATTAGGACACAGGCAGGGACAGATATGAGGGCACAGTGAGGAGATGGCCCTCAAAGAGACCTTGATCTTGGGCCCCCAGCCTCCAGAACTCAGACAAGGGATGTCAGCTGCTGAAGCCACCACGGCAAACCCACACGGACCCAGAGCCAGACCCTTCTGACCCTCCCTCCAGGCCGGCCAATGCCTCACAGGGCAGCCGTCCAACAAACGATGGTCCGGCGGCCAGGACAACCTAGTAGGACCTGGCTGGTCCTTCGTGCTGGGCTCTGGGCCGCGGGTTTCCAACATCTGCTCTCCTCGACTCTCCGCCAATAGGCGGATTATCCCGATTTCACCAAAGGTAACTCTAGGAGGAGTTACACGTCTCACCTGAAAGCTGAGTCCAGTGTCCAGGACTGACTGGTCACGGCCAACTTCACTCCGCGAGCTGTGACCACACCTAGGAATACAAGCCAACCCACCCCAGGGGAGAAGGGGCCCAGAGGCCGGCACCCACCCCATTCGGCGCCTCCGATCTGTTCCTGCTGTTTCCACATAGCAGCACCTCAACTGCATTTCTCACAGTTTCTCTTCACAGGGTTTTATTTTTGCTGATAAATAAACCCTGCAGAGTCACCTCCGATGCGTCAGGATGAATGGGCTCAGGAAACACCCCAAGTTCAGCACAGAATGGGGCTCAGAGCGGCCACAGCTCTGCTCCAACACGGCCAGGCGTCTCTCGTCTTCAGAGAGACACCCACAAAAACTCCCACCACGTAACAGCACCTCACCTGTCAGACTGTTTGACACTGGACCCCGAACGCAGGGCACCAGAAGAGCACGCACGCTCACGCTGGCGGTGAGGATCTGAGCCGTGTACCAGCCGGGGAAGAAACGATGCTGCACCTGGTGAGAACACCTGCACCTACCATCGGAACCTACGCCTCCACCTCTCAGAACCTATCTCAGACACACCGTCAAAAACTATGAGAAACTGTATATTCAAGGGTATGCATGACAGCCCTAGTCTTAATAACTAAAGACTGGAAACAACCCAGTTGTCTATCAACATGGAGACCATTGAATAAACTGTGGTACATCCACAAAATAGAGCCGTGTGGCTGTAAAGAAATACAAGAAACACCACTATTTACCATAGGGTGTTTTCTCCAGATGCAGGTAAAAAAAAGAATTAAAAACTCAATGCAGGGCTTCCCTGGTGGCGCAGTGGTTGAGAGTCCGCCTGCCGATGCAGGGGACGTGGGTTTGTGCCCCGGTCCGGGAAGATCCCACATGCCGCGGAGCGGCTGGGCCCGTGAGCCATGGCCGCTGGGCCTGCGCGTCCGGAGCCTGTGCTCTGCAGCGGGAGGGGCCACAACGGTGAGAGGCCCACGTACCGCAAAAAAAAACAAAAAAAACCTCAATGGAGGGGCTTCCCTGGTGGCGCAGTGGTTGAGAGTCTGCCTGCCAATGCAGCGGACATGGGTTTGATCCCTGGTCCAGGAAGATCCCACATGCCACGGAGCAACTAAGCCCGTTCACCACAGCTACTGAGCCTGTGCTCTAGAGCTCGTGAGCCACAACTACTGAAGCCCGTGTGCCACAACTACTGAAGCCCGCACTCCTAGAGCCCATGCTCCACAGCAAGAGAAGCCAACGCAATGAGAAGCCCGCTCACTGCAACTAGAGAAAATGCACGCACAGCAACAAAGACCCAACGCAGCCAAAAATAAATAAATAAAATAAATAATTTTTTTTAAAACTCAGTGGAACTTCTAGAGATGAAAACTATAACATCTAAAATGAAAAATTCACAGGATAAGCTTAAGAGCAGTTTGGAAACTGCAAAAATATACCAGGGAGCTTGAATACATAGCTTTAGAAAGTACTCAAACCTAAGCAAGGAGAGGAGATAAAACCCGAAAAAGTCAACAGCCTCACTGACATTGGGAGAGCAGGCTGTCTAACACACACGTCAACGTACATACCCCAAAGAAGAGGCAGACGAAAAGTATTTGAAGAAATCCTGGCTGCAACATTTTAAAGTTTGATGAAACTCACAAATTGAATAGGTTCAACTGGCCTCACACAGGACAAACAAGGGAAACCGCTACAGCAAACTGCCGAAAACCCGCGACTTTTTATAAAAATGCTAAAAGCAGCCAGAGAAAATAGACAGCCTACATAAAGTGAAACAAAGGTAATATAGCTATAACCGCTAACCTCTCATCAGAAACGATGCAAACTGGAAGATAATAAAACAATATTCTTTAACATGCTGGAAGAAAAAATGCCCATCAACCTAGAATTATACACTTAGTGAAAATCTTTCCAAAAAGTGAAGGCAAATTAAAAAGAGTCTCATACAAGCAATAGTTGAGAGAATTTACCACCAGCAGATTGGCAGAACAAGAAATGCTAACGGAAGTTACTGAGGCTAAAGGAATAAACACCAGCTAGAAGCCAGCATATGTACACGAGAGCCAAGAGCACAGGTGTATGTACAGAAACAAAATGTATCTTTGCTCATTTTAAATTTACTTAAAATATAGTTGAATGTTTAAAGCAAAAACAACAATGGACTCGATGGCGTACCTGGAAGTGAGGGGGTACGGAGGAGGTTTCTCCCCCCGATGGCAGCCCCCTCCCTTATCCTGGGAACCTGGGTCTGTGGACTCCATCCAAGGCTGTCCATAGTCATTCATCCTCAGGGGCGTGGTGAGTAGTTCTTGGGCCCAAAAAATAAAATAAAAACTTGGGATCATACCGGGAGTCCACTCCACTTGGGAATTACCATGAATGAAGTAAAGAAAGGCCCTTGGGCGGTGGGGGGGCTCCATGCAGCCCTGGGCGCAGCAGCTGCTTCCCCTCTTTCTCCAGGTGACCCCACGCCGTGAGGAAACAGCGCAGAGCACCCGGCTGTGACGGCCTGAGTGGTGTGTGTGTGAGCACTGGGGTTCTGATCTCACACAGCGCCCGGGGCTGACATTTGAGGGGCCCTGAGAATAAGCCTCACTCTGGAGGAAAGGGATTAGCATTCGAGGGACCCCAACCAAATGCCCACCCTCAACAGTAAGTTCTCCAGATATCACCTACAAACCAGCACCAGGAGGGCCGCTCAGAAACAGGAGAGCTGTTATGAGGAACTTTCCAACACTTAGTATTTTTTGTGGGTGGGAAAGAGAACCGCGTGGGAGCCACATCCTCACCAAGAGGGCTGGGCATCGGACACAGGGCGTGACCTGGAGTCTGGAAGCTGTGTGGGCCCCAAGCTCCCACACACCAAGGCCTTTTCATAGCTCCTGGACGCACAAACAGCGGGACACCCAGCTCTGCGGGACGGCTCTCCTCCCTGCAGAACAATAACCAGCTGCACCTGGAACGGAGTTCAAACTGGATCAAAGCTCAGTCTGCAAGATTGGGAGAGGGATGTGAAGCTGCATCCTAGAGCCCCCCCACTGAAGGCCGGCTGTATCCTGGCCTCTGGATGCCATGAGATGCCCTGCCCTGGGTACCGCACCCATCCCCTTGTAGGCTCACAAAACTGGAGGTGGCCTTTGTTCCCTGCAGACTAAGAGGCCTATAGCATGCCTTCCTCCGCTGCACAGAGTAGAGCACCGAGGGCAAAGCTGCAGGGTGTAGAGCAGCCCAGCCCTGAAGGTGCTCCCCAAGTGTGGCAGGAGCACAGCGCACGACAGCTGAGGGCAAAGGGCTGGTAAGCCTGCTACGGAGGATGGATTTTATACTCAGGGTGACAGGAGTCAGCAAAGGGTTTCCAACAGGCGGGCAGGTGTGCTGAACAGGGAGCAGGCGGGAGGGGAAGGTGGAGACGGGGGTCCAGCTACATGCTATTCCAATGGCGGAAGCCAACATGGCCACAAGAAGATGCTACAGGGGAGGGTGAGTACGTGAGGGTGCAAGAGGCAGGGAAAAGTCTCCGATGCCCCTAAGTCTCTGACCCATATCCCAGGGGGGTGACCCAGAGCCACCGCTGCACTCCGCCCCTGATGCCTTGCTCCTGGGAGGCCTCCATCCCTCCACCGTCTCTGCAGCAGCAAATCACTCTCCCATCTACTCAGCGAGCCCCCACCCCCTTCTCTGAAGCCCTGAGCAATTTATTGGTCTTTAACAGCATCTACTGTTTCTATAAACGCTTAGCAATGTTTTTGATTGTGAGACAGAAGGAAAAGAGAAGTGGATGTGAATGCGAATGAGGATGGCGCATTCTCCATCACAGAGGGCCGGCCACTGGGCATGGGAGGCTCCAATGAATCAAAGGTCCTGATTCCACGGACTCTTTAATGCAAACAGGAAGAGCACGTGCCCTTCCAGGGGCCAACTGGGCAGCTTTCAACAGCCTGGACAGGGGGAATGAGTTCCCTCACTCCCTGGAGCCCCAGCTGAGCTCTCCCTCTAGCGGGCGGGGGGGCTGGCCCTAAGGGGAGCTACTGAGGATCCGGTCCAGCCCTCAGCAGCCTCGGCTCCTGGGAGGCACTGGAGGGTGATTTAAAAGAAAAAAAGAAAAAAAAAACTTCACATATTGAGATATAGGGAAGTCGTTCTGGTTTATATATGAATTAACTTGAATTTGATGCTAACTAAAATAGCCTGTTTGTGGCCTATCAGACATACATTGTACATCTGCTTTAATTATTAGAAAAAAAGGACACATTGACCAGAAGTAAAGAATGTCCATGTTAAAAAAAAAGATTAAATGGCGCTCTTCCTGGGACGCCAATGCTGGTCCTCCTTTGATAAGAAGCCCTTCCCAGGCGCCAAGGCCATACTGATTCGCTGTTTACGTGCTGATCTGTTCTCTTTATTAAAACCTTGAAGAAATGTTATCTGACTTGTTTAATGTTCTTTGTTCTGACGAAATATAAAACTGTGCCGAAAATCATGCTTATCCGGAGCAGTTTCTCGGGGAAACCTGGTAAGCGGGCTTCTGGGCTAGTCCTCAGCTTGGCTCAAATAAAACTCTTCTCTATTGTTATAGATTGTTTATCGATTACTTTCGTTGACAAGGGCCTCGGCCCTTCATTTAGAAATGCTGTGTTTTTCTTCAAAGGCGCCCCTCTGGGGGTTCATATTTAAAGACGACGGAAATCAACACGAAAGGGTCGCTGACTTTAGTGAGTCTATTTCTTTTCTCTTCCATTTTTCACGTTGACATAACGCCAGACTCAGAAAGGCTGAGAACAGCGCACACCCCCGCCGCGTCTCAGGCCCGGCTCCTCCGCGTTCACACGCCGCCCCGCCGTTTGGCCCGGGTGCGAGGGTCCCTCCCGCTTCTCCGGTGGTGGCGGCGTTGGAGAGCCCTGCGCCCCGGCCCTCCCGACGCCCCCGCCCCATAGGTGCCCTGGGACCCGCCGAATTGCCAGCGCCCGGACCCCGCGGGGTACGCCGGGAGGACGGCGCAGGCGGGTGACGATAGCGTCGCGCCACTCACGCAGGCGTGCGCGCGTGCGCGGCGGCGGCAGGACTACGCTTCCCAGGGGGCCGCGCGGCGCGCCCACTTCCGGCGGGCGGCGCGGGCCCGGAAGCGGCGCACCGGCGAATCCCGCAGCGACAGGTCGGCGGCGGCGGCGGCGGGAGCATGCGGGGCGGCTGGCGGCCCGCGGCGCGCAGCGCGTTCTTTCCCCGTCGGTGGCGGCGGCGCGCAGCGGCTCTCGCGTGAGCGGCGGCGGCCGGAGCGGCCGGCAGGGCGCCGGAAGGGCGGGCGGCGGGGCCCGCGGCTGCGAGGCGGGCCGGGCCGGGCGGCGGCGGCGGCGGCGGCGACGCCATGTGGAGCGGCCGCAGCTCCTTCACCAGCCTGGTCGTGGGCGTGTTCGTGGTGTACGTGGTGCACACCTGCTGGGTCATGTATGGCATCGTCTACACCCGCCCGTGCGCCGGCGACGGCAACTGCATCCAGCCCTACCTGGCGCGGAGGCCCAAGCTGCAGGTGAGCGCCGGCCTTCGCACCTGACCTCTGATCTCGGGCTGGGCGGGGCCGGGCCCTTCGCACCTGAACCTGACCGGGTCTGGGCAGAGCTCTCTCCTCCCCGCCCCCGAATCCTAAAGCTCCTGACCCCGCACGCTGGCCCCCGTGCCCCTCTTCACCCCATCACGTGGCGTCCAGAGTCCCTGTACCCCTGCCCCGTTCATCAGGCAGCCACACACTTTAGCAGGTTGTTCCTTTGCAGCAGGTGCGTCCCGGAACGTCCTGTCACCGGGCGGAGTTGTGTCCCTTGCGGAGTTAAGATGCACCTTTCCCTGTGCGGCTGGTCAGGTCTCTGTGTGCTTTCTGCCAGGGGCCTTGCCCAGCTGACTTTCTTGACGTCCTTTCCAGCTCAGCGTGTACACCGCCACACGGTCCAACCTGGGTGCCGAGAACAACGTGGACCTGGTCTTGAACGTGGAGGACTTTGACGTGGAGTCCAAATTTGAAAGGTATGGTTGTGGACAGGGTGACAGGCAGGCATCATTGACGTTGAGATTGTTGACAGGTCAGCGTTCTGCACGTGAGGAGGGTACCACGGAGAAGCAGCGTCACCAGCCATCTCGTGCACGGTAGAACGTTTTCATTGCAGGTGTGTGTGATACGCACACAAGCAAACTTTTTTACTTGAAAGTAGCAGACGCCGAGTTTGTCCTTTAGGAAGTAGCTTACCCAGCGTCTGACAGCTGTGGGATACGGTGCGGCCCTGGGGAGCTTCCAGAGGAGTGGGGATTATGGTGGGGACTACGTGGTGAACAGAGCTTACACACGCAGTTTCCCACAGAAAACAACTTGTGTTTTCCTGGCAGAAGTGGTTCAGTTATGTCGTCTAGAAGGGAAAAGGGAAGGGGACGGAGGAAAGAATTTAGCAGAAAATCGTAATTAAGTGAAATGTAACTTTGCAACAGAGCAGGCAATATAAACGTTGACGTCTGTAGAGTGGCTTTTTGAAGCTGTATTTAAGCTATGGTTTTAGCTTCTTAAATTCTAGCAAGTTTAATTTTAAAGATCATGTGTTTGTCACAAGTTCTCCTCTTCCCTCTTGGCTGTCTGGGAGGCGTCAGAGTGAGCACCGGGGTGCGTGGTGTCTTGCGGGATACACATCCTCTTGCCGCTACGGGGGCGGGGCACACACGTTTGGTGTTGGCCCCCTTAGCCTGTGACCTCAGCGCCCGGAATGCAGGCCTTTCAGCTTTGGGGCAGCTGCCGTGCTTTCAGGGTGTGTTCCATAAATGTGCGCACTCAGGACTTCAGTAACATCCAGGTAGCTGGGTTTCGTTTTTAGTATTTCTCAGCTAAAATTAGTTGGTCTGGGTTTGAAACAACATTTTTTATAGAAATATTTGCATAGTCTCTACTCTGTGCGCACACAACATAATGTGTACGTGATTGAAATCATCATTTGTTTTGTTGCAGGACAGTCAATGTTTCTGTTCCAAAGAAAACCAGGAACAACGGGACGCTGTATGCCTACATCTTTGTCCATCACGCCGGCGTCCTGCCCTGGCAGGACGGGAAGCAGGTGCACCTGGTGAGCCCGCTGACCACCTACATGGTCCCCAAACCGGAAGAGGTGAACCTGCTCACTGGGGAATCTGCCACGCAGGTGAGCGGTGCCGGCTGAAGGAAAGCTGCTGACCCCCTTGTAGCTCACACACACGTGTCCGCGCGCACGGTGTGCATCTGGCGCTGGACTGACTGCTGGGAAGTGAAGCGATCAGATGTTACCGGCACATACGTTGTCAGCTCGGTAACTTCTCACGGGTTTGCAGATGAATTTATGTCACATCGGTGACGTGCAGTTTAAGTAGTTCAGTGATTTTTGTTTTTTATTTTTTCTGGCTGTGCCGTGTGGCATGCGGGATCTTAGTTCCCCAACCAGGGGTCGAACCCGTGCCCCTTGTAGTGGAAGCGTGGAGTCTTAACCACTGGATCGCCAGGGAAGCCTGTTCAGTGACTTTCTTTACCCAGATGCCTTCTCAGGCCACAGGACCTCTCAGCCCCCAGAGAGCGTGTGTGCACCCCGATGGGTCCAGGGCAGCCCCTTCTGCAGAGCTCAGCTGCAGTCAGAACTTAGAGTTGGGAGACACTGCACTGTGTGTAGGACAGGACAACGCTTGAATATTTATTCGAAGGATATAACTCAAAATTATGAAAAAGGTGTGTGTGCAAATTGTGTCTTGTACACCCATAGAAAGCTGTACGTACAGGGAAAGGCTGGAGATCACATACGCGGTCATTACCGCAGTGGAGGGTGGGACGGAGCGATCCTGGTATTCGGGTCCGCGTTGAATGCAAGGGAAGTCATCCACGCCAGGGGCGGCAGCTTTCCAGGATGTGTCTGCAGCTGTCTCGTGTGTGTCCTTGGAAAGACCCCTCAGTTCTGTTTCCCTGGGCACCGCACGACACTGCCTCATGGGCCTTTCTGGGGTGCCAGGCGGTGGTGTGAAGGGTGGAAGGAGTCTCTGGAACTTACAGGTGCTGGATAAACGTTAGCTGTCGCTAACGTTTTTAGTGTAACTGTTAGTGCTAAGTTGTAGCTTTAGGGAGGAGATAAATATTAATAGGACGACACGGTTCACAGAGCTTGTCAGGTAGATATGAAATCAAGATTTCCTTGGCGGGCAGAGTTTGTTTCTGAGTTCAGTAGCTTTAGGCTTGTTCCCTAGACATGGACGTGCCCCTTCCCAGACAGCGGGGTGGAGCTGGCTTAGAAGCGGCTCCCTTCAGCCTCCTTGCAGAGGGCGGGGCTCTCAGCTCCAGCACCTCCTGCAAATGTGCCGGAGCCTCGTCCTTCTCGGAATCCCTGCTCCGGACAAGGGCCCGAAACAGGAGGCAGTGCGATCCAGGACCCCGTGGTGCGAAACAGCACACCCTTGTCTTCTGTTGCGAGAAGGAAGCGCGGGAATGAGAGTCGGGGAGCTGGCAGCCGTGGGTCCTCCCGTAGGCCCCGCTGGCCTTCTTACGGTTGTGCTCTCGGCCCGTGGGCTGCTCCCAGGTGACAGTGCCAGCACCCTGCTGCCTCAGCCCCCCGGGCCCTCCCGCTCCAGCCTTGGTCTTTTCCTCTAAGTCAGTCCTTACGTGTAGCAGCAGATCGAGGCTGAGAAGAGGCCAGCGAGTGCCCTGGACGAGCCCGTGTCTCACTGGAGACCAAGGCTGACCCTGAACGTGATGGTGGATGACTTTGTCTTTGACGGGGCCTCCCTGCCCGCCGATGTGCATCGGTACATGAAGATGTAAGTGCTGCTGGTCTGGCCGCTGAGCTGAGGCCCGGACGGTGGGAAGGCCACCGTAGTTCACATTCACCTGCCCAGCTTTGCGCATCGCTCGTTCACTCCCTGAGCGGACAGCAAAGGGGTGACCTGGTGGGTGGCGGGTGGAGGGATCGAGGCCGGCCAGAATCCTAAAGCAGATGGGCCGTGCCCACGTTCCTGAGCCCTCTCTGTGACGAGGGGCCTGGGGTGCTTCCTGGAGCGCCCCAGCCTGTCCCTGCTCCCCGGGGGTCTTGCTGATCACGGCTGCCGCCAGGATATGGAAGGGAAATGATGACACGACAGGCAGTCCTCTTGCCCTTTGCTCTTGGCAGAAGCTGGAAGGGAAAGTGGAGAGCCTTGATGAGACCCTATTCCTCTGCACCGTGCACGGGAGGTTTTGTCCTGTCTGCGTCCTGTTAGCTCTGACTCGATTACCTTTGCTTAAAATTGATTATTAGGTTGTCCTGTTCCCATCACTTGCTATCGTAAGCAAGACTGTTAAAGTGACTGACTTAGATTATCCTGTGTCTCTACACTTCAGGGAGCCCCCCTGTGAGATCACAGCCTGTCACTGGGTCGTCACATAGCACCTAGAAATGGCTCTGCTCAGAATTGTTTCCTTTTTCAGTTTCCAGTGGGTCCTGTGGTGGTGTCATGAGGTTTTCCCTTTTGTAAAACTAAAATCTAATTTCTGAACACATGATCCATTCACACGGTTGAGGGTGAAAGGCACAGAAGGATCATGGGGTGAAAGCCAGGCGTGGAGGGTCGATGGGTATTGGCTTCTCACCACGTCGCGGGCTGCCCCGTGTCAACGCACGCGCGGCCCCTTGCTTCCCCTCGCGTCCTGAGTGGTGTCCCACTGTGCGCATGGTCCCCACCTCCTCCTGGTGGCAGCTCTGCAGGGGAACAACGTAGTTCGTGGCGCCCCTGCTGCCCTGGGGAGGCGTGTCCTAGGACTCTTGTGACCAGAAGCCACTGAAGATGCGGGGGAGTGAGCTCTGTGAGGCCACCCTGGGGGCCCGGGAGCTCGCTGCGGCCTTGAAACGGCTCCAATCCCCCAGGATCCGGCTGGGGAAGACGGTGCACTACCTGCCCATCCTGTTCATCGATCAGCTCAGCAGCCGGGTCAAGGACCTCACGGTGAGTAGCCAGGGCTCCCTCGGGCCTGTGCGCGGCTCGGCCGCTCGGGCGGGCCCCCAGCTCCTGCCCAGGAGGCGCCAGCGCCCGGGGCTGTGGTCACGAGAGACGCGCAGGGCCCGGGTGGTGGGCGGGAGGTCAGGGTGCCAGGGCTCCCTGGGGGAGGCGCCCTGCCGGGGCCGCGAACACAGCTGGGGCCCCACAGGAGGAGAGGGCAGGGGGGACGCGGCCTCGGGTCCGGGCGGAGCGGCGTGCGCGGGGCTGGGCTCTGAGCGCGCTCCCCGCAGGTCATCAACCGCTCCACCACCGAGCTGCCCCTCACCGTGTCCTACGACAGGATCTCGCTGGGGCGGCTGCGCCTCTGGATCCACATGCAGGACGCCGTGTTCTCGCTGCAGCAGTTCGGTGAGGCCGCTGGGCGGGCGCCCCGGAGCCCGGCTTCCATTCCGCCTGTGCGATCGTCCCCCTTGAAAGGGCACGTGTGGCCCGCGGAGCTCTTCCTGCTGATGGGGGTAGCCCGGCCAGGGCTCTGGTGTGGGGTTGGCGTCGTCCGTCTCACGCAGGGTCTCGGTCCTTTGCAGGGTTTTCAGAGAAGGACGCTGACGAAGTGAAAGGGATTTTCGTCGACACCAACTTGTATTTCTTAGCGCTGACCTTCTTCGTGGCCGCGTTCCACGTGAGTGGTCCCGGGCCCTCAGCGGGGCCTGCCCCCCACCCCGCTCGGGAGAGGGTCTGCACCTCGGGCGCTGACCAGCTGAAGGACCTGGGGCTTCGTCTGCTGCTTTTGGAAGCTGTTTTGAAAACAAATCCAAAACCAGTGAGATCAACGACTGACTTTGTAAAACAAGCGTTTGCTCGTGGGAGGTATGGCGTGGCGGTTCAGAGCGTGACGGATCAGCCCTGCCGGCAGACTCCCCGTTACACACCGCGGCTGGGGGCTCGGGGGCAGGGGCAGGGCTGAGGCCGCGAGGCACCGGCGCCAAGCTGCAGCCGGTCCCCAGGGCCTGGGAACTGGCCGCCAGTGAAGCCGAATCTTCCAGAGCTGTGCTGGGAGACACGGGTGTTACTGAACGGCCAGCATCTCAGGCCGGGCCCGGGCTTGTCTACACAGCTTGAGGGGCTCATCGCTGTCCCGTTTTCTTTCCAGCTGCTTTTTGATTTCCTAGCGTTTAAAAATGACATCAGTTTCTGGAAGAAAAAGAAGAGCATGACCGGAATGTCCACCAAGGCAGGTAGGTGCTCTGAGAACTGCCCCCGCCCTCGGGGCCTGTCCCGCCGCCGCTGATGCAGGCAGGGGATAAAGCTCGTCTGGAAACCTACAGTTTGCGATCGCCCGTGGCTCTCGTTCGGGAGGGGCTTTTAGATGCCCTGTGGCAGCAGCCCGGGAGGGCGCTGTGTCCGCTGTCGTGAGCGCCACGGAAGCCTGGGAGCACGGAGGGCAGGCGACACGGGTGCCGGTGCTCAGCGCCCGTCTGTGTCGGTTCACAGTCTTGCTTGTCTCCCGAGCTGGGTCTCCAGCAAGAGACGGTTCTTTTCCTCCTGCGGAAGTGACACCCGAGTGGGTGCTCTGGGATGCTGGGTGGCCCCCGAGTCCAGAGTCCGTGTCTCGGGGTCTTCTGTCATGACCTCTGGCTTCCTTGGGGGGGAGGGTCCCCCGCTGAGCCCTCCTGCGCCCTCCCCTGGCCTTTTCAGCCCGTGGCACGAGCGGGGCTTGTGGGTCCCGGGGCCTGAGCTCCCGGCAGGGAGCTCCCTACTGGGAGTGTCTCCACGGCTGCGGCATCTCCTAAAGCACAACCTGAAAGGACAAAGTGCAGCTTTTAAAGGACAGACGCAGGCTCCGCAGGGCCCGTGTGAAAGCAGGAGAGCCTGGGATTAGAGTGCGGGATCCCCGTCAGGAACCAGTGTTCTTAGCACGCCTCCTGTGCCTTTTGTGTCTGTAAGTGTAACTTACACACGTTCACCTGCTGAGGTTGCCTTCTGCTGGGGCCGTAGCCTTTTGTAATCGTTTTGCATTTCCCGTCGCCGCCTGTGGTCCACGGTTCCTTTGTAGTGGACAAAGGGGCAGAAGCGGTCAGGGTGCTGGTGCGTGGGGGGCCGCTCCCCGGGCCTCAGCACAGCCCGTTTCTCCCCAGTGCTCTGGCGCTGCTTCAGCACCGTGGTCATCTTCCTGTTCCTGCTGGACGAGCGGACGAGCCTGCTGGTGCTGGTTCCTGCAGGCATCGGGGCTGCCATCGAGGTGAGCTGCCCGCCGGGCCGCCGGGCTGAGCGCCGTGTCTGTGGTTCCGGTGCCCAAGCGCTCGGCGCAGTCGGGACCCGCGTCACTGCCGAAGAAGTGGCTGCCGGCGCGGCAGCAGGGCGAGGGCGTGGCTGCCGCGGCTCCTCGGGCAGAGCTGCCGACGCCTCCACGTTCCTCGTGGCCCGGAAGCTTCAGCTTGGCCCGTCTGTCCACGGGACGTGCCAACACGGTGGCTGAAGCCCGTGCAGCTCTCGCCGCGCTGGACGCCGTGCGGAGCAGAACGTGTGATGCAGGGGCGGTGGGGGGGCGGCGGGCCCCTGGCGCCGCCCTGACCGGGACCCTCAGCTGTGGTATTCCAGCGCCCCTGCCAGTGGGCACTGGCTCACACGGCTGTCGGGGTGGGGACGGCGCTGGGACCGCCCATCCAGGAAGTGCTGGCAGGACCCCCTGTGGGGTGGCCGTGCTGCAGGTCCCACTTTAGGGAGGGTCCTGGAGAGACCCAGCCACAGCAGGGCGGGGGGCTTGGGGTGCCCCGGGGAGCGGAAAGGAGGTGCAGGGCGAGTCTGGGGACAGGCGGAGTGGGGCGCCAGTGCAGATGGGCGGGGAGGGGGCCAGGTCCATGTGGGCACGCAGGCTGGGTGTGGGCTGGAGACCGGGGGCCGTCCCGGGGCGTCCCCGCCGGCAAGGTGAGGAGCAGCGCGTAGCTGAAGGGTCGGGCTGGGCTGGGGCGCGAGGGGCCCGAGCGGCCGGTGCCCTGGTCAGTCACCGTCCGAGGAGTGGGTCCTGGCTTCTCCCCGGTCCTGGAGCCTGAAGTGTGGACTTTTCAACTTCTCAGCTGTGGAAAGTGAAAAAGGCCTTGAAGGTGACCGTCATCTGGAGAGGCCTGAGGCCCGCATTTCAGGTAGGGACCCAGCCGCACCCTCTCGGGGATGTGTCACCTCCTGCGGCTTCTCCCAGCCCACCTTCTTCGGGTTTGGGCCGGTCTGCTCGTGCAGGCTGACCGCTGATGCACTTCCTAGCTGCGTCCTGGTGAGATGCAGGTCACCGTGAGGGCCGGTGATCGTCACGTGCTCATGTTGCTGACCTTCCGACCCCAGGGGCAGCTTGTCACCTGCAGACCGGCAGGGAGGTGCAGGGGCGTCTCGGGGCGAGTGGGCGGGTCACCGCACCTCTCCGGGGCTCTCTGATGTGCCCGGGGTCCCCAGGCGTAGGCCCAGCACCAGCACGCTGAGCATCACGTCCACCTCCGTGACCGGACAGGACGTGGTCGGCCAGGCTCAGGGGCGGCACTCCCCACTCCTGCGGGGGGCGATGCCTCCACATGACAGCACAGTTCCTAGCCTCCCTGACAGCTGCCCTCTGCTGTGCACTTCCCTGGGCAGATTCGGGCGGGGGCTCGGGCGTCACTGAGGTTTACGGGCGGGCAGCTCACTCTGCTTTCTGTGACAGGCCTTGGGGTTTACGGCACTCCAGGTTTCCAGGTCAAGGGCAGGGCACTCGGAGACGGGATGCGGCTTCTCTTGATCTGAGTCAGCCCAGGGAACCCGCTTTGCTTTAAGAGCAGTGTCTTCACTGCAAAACTCAATGGAACTGGGAACAGGAAGCAGCGCGAGGAGCGCCGCACAGGCTCACGGGCCTGCTTCCGCCTCGCGTCCCACACGGTGTGGCTCGCGGGTTGGGGCCATCGGGTCCTCTGCACCCCCGGCTCTGAAGCGGGGGCACTGCCACGCCTGGGCCGAGGGTTCGTGCCTCTCAGCCTGCCGCCCTGTCCCTCCTTGCGTGGCGGCCCAGCTGAGCGCAGACGCCTGCCTGGGCCGCGGTTTAACGCGGCTGCACTGAATTTCCTTGCAGTTCGGCACTTACAGTGAATCTGAAAGGCAGACGGAGGAGTATGACACTCAGGTGAGCGGCGACCTGGGGCATGCATGCCTGCCTGGAGCCAAGACCCCCAGGGAGCCTGCCTGCCTGGGGTTCCTGACCCGGGAGGGAGGCCGGGGGCTCCCCTCTTTCCCAGCCCCTGCGGGCGCCCGTGCTCAGTCCTGTACCACCGGGAGATATCTTATTTCCGGTGGTCAGCTGTGGGGCTGCGAGCTGAGCCTCTGTCCCTGAGACGTGGTGACCCCACAGGCTCTGCGTCCTAGGCCATCGGACTCCCCCTGCCGAGGGGAACTGTGGTTTTCAGTTTGATGTGATACACGTCTCCCGAGCAGGGATGATTTTATTTTCTGGCTTAATGGGCATCAGCTGCATCCCAGTTTTTATTGGGTTTTTGATAAAGTTCAAATCAGAATTAAGGGTGACACACCGCGTTAGTTGGAAGGCAGCCCTAACTCGGAGTTCTGGGAGCATCTCCTCAGAGTTCTTTCCAGGATGTGGCGTCATTTCTCTGCCCTGGGTCGGTCTGTCAGCTTGGCTGTGTTTCACGGGCCAGTATTGTTACTGTTACCTGTGCTGTGCGGTCTTCGTGGTGGACGTTCTGTGGGGTTTGCACAAATGCTCACTGACACACATCCTCCACACAGACTAGCTTCGCTGCCCTAAACGTTCTGGGTGTTTGCCCCGTTCTGTCTGTGAGTTCCGTCAAGAAAGTTTCCGCAGGTTTGATGGTGGACTCCCACTGGACGTTTTCTGTTCCCCGTAGGCCATGAAATACTTGTCGTACCTCCTTTACCCTCTCTGCATCGGGGGCGCCGTCTATTCTCTGCTGAATGTCAGATATAAGAGGTAGGACGTCACCTTCGCTACTCTTCAGCTGGGGCTCAGGGTCACTGACTGGGCCAGCAGTGGGGCCGGCACTGGGACGCCCCTCGGCCGCAGGCCTGGGCCTGCCCGCCGCTGCTGGCTCTGCGCGGCCCCCTCTGGTCCTTGCGGGGTCGGGAATGCTCACGGGCGCAGGCCTCGGGCTTGAACACACTGCCCGGGGCCACAGGGGCCGAGGCGCCCACGGGCGTCCGTGGTTTCCCGTCTCACTGAAAGTCGTGAAGGAAAGTCGGTAGGTGCCAAGTCTCTGCCCTCACCTCGGTGAGGGCTCCTGGGAAGCCACTCCCCGTGCAGGTCGCCCCTGGCCAGCCCGCGGGGTCCCGGGACTGGAGAGCAGAGCGTGAGGGCGTGTGTGGGGCTCGGCGGTTAGCAGACTAGCACCGGGGCCTGCGGCCTCCGCCATCACCCGCTCCTCCCTTCCAGCTGGTACTCCTGGTTGGTCAGCAGCTTCGTCAATGGTGAGTCCTGGGTCTCCCGTCTCAGAGACAGCGTTTACAGCGGTCGCTTTGTCCCGCCGCCGCGTGGCCCGGTGTGCCGAGAGGTCCCCGTCAGGCCCCGCCCTGCCCCGTGTTCTCTCTGGGCCCTGCGGCACTGGCCGTGGGCGGTGTGCTCTCCGTGGAATGGGTGGGTGCGGGCAGTGAACCCCGCTGTCTTAGGGCACGCTGGAGCCCCAGCCCCCAGCCCTGTGCCCTGGGAGGAGCGCCCGCCCACTAGGCTCGTCCTGACCGCGCGGCCGCTCTGCAGGCGGACAGGGCCGGGCTCGCAGGCTGCCGCGTTCACCGGGTGTGGGCAGGGGCGCTGTCTCACAGCCCCGCGGGCGGGAGGCAGGTGGTTCACCGCAGGACGGTGCTCTCGGGTGTGGGGGGTCAGGTGGTCCTGAAGCCCGGGGGGAGCGGCCGCAGGCCCGAGACGGCACGTCTCCACGCCGCGTCTGTCTCCTCAGGAGTCTATGCCTTTGGCTTCCTCTTCATGTTGCCCCAGCTCTTCGTGAACTACAAGGTAAGACGCGTCCCCGCGTCCCCGTGCCGCCCCCCGCATCCCTGTGCCGCCGCTGACGTGCTCCGTCTCCCTGTCCCCAGATGAAGTCGGTGGCTCACCTGCCCTGGAAGGCCTTCACCTACAAGGTCAGTGCCTCGCCTGCACAGGGCCCTCGGGGACTTGCCGTCAGGCTGGGCCATGCATCAGGAGGCCCCTCTGTGGAAGAGCGTCGGGGGCTCCTTTAAGACATAGGGTGCCCTGCGGCGACTCTGAAAGGCCAGGCTTCTCTGTCACAGCAGCACAAGGGGTTCTCCGAGTTAGAGCCGTGCTGCTGCTCGCCAACACGAATCAGAGAGCAGGCAGACGCCCTTGACCCGGTGGCCAGTGTCTGGGGTGCTGGGTCCGTGTCCACCCAGACGGCGCGTCCAGTTTCCCGGGGCCGGGCTGGCCGAGGGCTGTCTTAGTGCATCATGGCCTGTCCCACACACACAGGTGGGGACCACACGGCCCTCCGTGCTGTTGGCTGTGAACTAGAGCGAGCGGCTTTGGGGTGGGGCAATGGTTAGAACATGCTTCTGCCTTCAGAACCGGTTGGCCGTTCTCGGGCAGGCCGGCACCGTGATAGCCAGGCTCCTAGGTGGTGCTCCTGGGTCCCGCGTGCGGAGAGCAGGTGGGACGCTGGGCCTTGGAGTCTGTGCAAGGGGGTACCCTGGGCGTCAGCCCCTCCCGCCCCCAGCTGGCTCCTGCTTCGTGGGGTGGCTCTGAGGTCACTGGGCGGCGCGAGTGCAGGGACGTGACCGTGTGCCTGGGTGGTCCGGGTGGGTGCTGGGGCCCTGTCCCACGGCCTCGCCCGCCCGCCCGCAGGCCTTCAACACCTTCATTGACGACGTGTTCGCCTTCATCATCACCATGCCCACCTCCCACCGGCTGGCCTGCTTCAGGGACGACGTGGTGTTTCTCGTGTACCTTTACCAGCGATGGTGAGTGCCGGCCTGAGGCGCTGCTGCCCCAGGACTCGCTCGGGCCGCAGACCCACGCCTGGTCCTGCGGGGAGAGAGTGGTGGGTGGTGGGTGGTGGGTGGCGCCTGGCGCCTGGGTGCCGGAGCGCTGCTTCTGTCTGATTGGATCGCCCCTCGAGCACACGGCTCTCGTGCGGCATGAGGGTCGCTCGCAGCTGCTGTAGCGGAGTCCGGCGGAGGAGCTGCCTCAGCCCCTGTGCTGCGCAGCGGGGGCCCGGGGTCAGGTCCCCTGTGGACGCATCCCAGCCCTGCCTCTCCTTGGGCATCCCTGTCCTCGTCCTCTCATCGGCCTCGAGGGCAGAGCTCTGGCCTGACCGTCACGAGAACACCGGGAGGGCACGGGGCAAACCCACACGCGCCTCTCCCGTGGTGAGCCGACCGTCCGGGTCTTGGCCATCGAGCGCCCAGGACACGCGCACGCGTCTGTCCAAACCAGCTGGCGTGACGCACGCGTGGTCTCGTTGCAGGCTTTATCCCGTGGATAAGAGCAGAGTGAACGAGTTCGGGGAGTCCTACGAGGGGAATCCCCAGCGGAAACCCCACGAAGACTGAGCCCGACCCTGGCTGCTCGCAGCCACGCAGAGGCTTTGGTGGAACTTCCTGACATCACGCCCCCTGCGTTGCCAAAACCCCGAATGTCCCTCACGTCCCCGGGTTCCGTCACGCTGTGTCCGACGGGAGCTGGCGGCACTGCCGCCGCTGCCCGCGTGGACGTCTGTCCGGTCACCATGGCTGCGGGAGCGTCCGGTGCTGGCGGGGGCTGCGCTGTCACTGCCCTGCCCCCACCCGGGGGAGTTCGTCTCGGGGTCTGTAAACAGTCCTTGAGGGGATATCAGACGCCTTTTTGAATCCATTCCGTGCAGACTCTGGGATCAAATGGCTTTTTTCCTTTTTGTTTAAAATTTGACTATTTTAAGGCTTAATGTATGTATGTTTCTATTTTAAAATAAACTTCTCTGGCTGTAACACTTTTTTTGATCTGGTATAACATGTAAGGTTTCAGATGCTGGCATTTACCCCATTCCCAGAAATGAACGTGTGATGTGGTTTTTCTCTATGTTTGTTAAAAGGAGCAAATTTAAAGAATCTCTCAGGCCAGGACTGTTCTTAAAATGCCTGCGTCTGGTATTGAAGCCGATGTCAGCGCACTCCTGAGGGGTCAGGTGGATGGGGTTTCGTTAGAGAAACGCCCTGGGTAGCGCAGAGGGAGAAACAGGGCAGGGAGGCGTCTTCACTGACGGAACAGGGAAGGGCGAGATCTGGAGGGTGACGGGGTCGAGTCACGCTCAGTGAGGTTAGCTCCGGAGAGCCAGCCCTCACCGGGTGTGGGCACATGAGCACACACAGGAGGCCTGTACGTACGTCAGCATCTCAGCCCCTGTGCCTGGCTCTGAATCCAGTCGTTCTCATCGATGGGATCATTCCTCGGCGATGTCTACACTGGCAGCCTGTGGCCTCCGGAAGTTCATCAAAGGGCCCGTCCCTAGGCAGAACATGGAGCCGAGGCGGCTGGGCACTGGCTGGTGTCTGGAGGTGGCTCTCGGGGTCAGGGCTGTGTGTCCTTCCCACGAGTCCTCACAAAGCCAGACCGAGAACTGCATGCAGAGGTCAGCGGGCAGCATGCACCCCCCGTGTTTTAGAAGAGAAGCTGCTGACTTAGAATTCTTTACCCACTGCAGGTATGTCTCAGGATACATTTTAAAACGGGAGTTACAGACATCCAAAAGCTGGGAGAATTCATCACAGCAAATCTGCTTGTGAGAAGTTACAGGGAGTCCTTCCATCAGGGATGAGGGCAGCAGGTACAAATCTGATCTGCACAAAGCAGGGGAAACCCTGGAAACAGCAACCACATGGGCAAGTGCAGACTTATTTTCTTATTTAAACGATCTAAGAATAGCAAGCCACTTAAAGCTAAAATATAACAATGTTTTGTGAGGTTCATAACATGGAGCAGTAAAATGTGTGACAGCACAAAGGCCCGCAGGGAGGTTCTCGCACTGGGTGTGAAGATGTGCTACGACTCCAGGTGGATGGAGATGGGTTAGAGACAAGGGGCCTCTGAAACAAAACAGCCAATAAGGAAGACAGAAACACTCAGCGCAGGAGAAGGCAGGGCAACGTGGAAAGGAGCGAGAACAGTTGGGACGAGTTGAAACCAGTAGCAAAACTGTACACTTAAACCCAGCTTGTTAATAATCGCATTAAATGTAAATGGTTTAGACACCCCAACTAAAAGGCAGAGATTACCAGACCAAATAAAAAAGCAGGACCCAAGAACACAGGTTAAAATCAAACACTGAGAGGAGATCCACCATGTTAACATCAGGAAAAGTATATTTTAGAGAAATAATATT